>NC_132925.1:94868080-95169511 GCF_047675955.1 Chlorocebus sabaeus | reverse complement strand
CCTAGGAGCGGCCCCTGCGTCCTTTCCCTGGGGACACAAGCCTTGTCTGTCCTGGGGTGGGTGAGTTCCCCACAGCCTCGGAATCCCGGCTGCCGCCCACCTGGGGCCTGGCCCGGGAGAGGATGGACCCAGACCAGCCAAGGGGCCAGACAGGTCCCAGGGACGGGGACGCGAGGAGCCTATACGTGGAGAGAATGGATTGCCACGTTTGGAAATAGAGAAAGGACATTGAAAGGGAGCCTTTGATAGAGGGCCCTGTGCCCTCTGGGACCAGAGGTCCTTCTGAATCTGATCAGAAGTCTGATGAGAGTACTCACAGTAGGCAGTCTTGCACATACACAAGATGGAACTAGTCTTAAGACCTTCATACCAGATTGAATTCGGATAGTGATGGAAAGAATAATCCTCCAGAATTAAGGTTTGTCACAGGAATGAAAGTATTGCATTACTTAATAAATTCAGTGTATACAGTAAGTGGTCAGTAAGTTGACATGGGGAAAAGAATATGATCACTTCAATAGCAGCAACAGGGGTTTGAATAAGATTTAGCACCCTTTTCCAATAAAACATTCAAAGGGGGATAGAAGGAAGAATTTCAGTCTCTTCATAAGCAATCAAACTAGTAAGGTTATTTTGCTCACAGGTTAAAAACAGAAACCCTGCTGGCTTAGCTGTGATAAAGGGTTACTGTTAATTAGTGAGGGTATGAATTGGCATGGTGCTTTTGGAAAGCAATTTGGCGGTACATATCAACCAGCAAATCCTTGAACCAGTAATTCTCTGATTATTATAAAGGAATAATTCAGCAAAAAAAAAAAAAAATTTACAAAGAAAAACTTTTAAATATTAATAAAATGGAAATGTAAACTCTTACTAAATAAATGGTTCATAAATAGGATATGGTTACGTAAATGATAATATAGCCACAATTTAGAATACTATGCCAGAGTGAGGTAGTTCTATATGTATTGTATTGAAAGATTGTTAAGACTGTTGTGAAATACAGAAATTGAGTTAAAAAACAGTGCAGGTTGCTGAACAGTATATAACTGTGATGATCTAAAATATGTTTTTGAAAAATAAGCAGTATGTGTGAAGATGTACATATAAGCATGTAAATGCAGAGAAAATGGGTTAGGACTCCCATCTAAACTGATAAGTACTTTGTATGTGTGTGTGTAGTGTGTATAGGTTATATATTTAATTCTATATATTTCTGTATTACTTGATCCTTTTTCAATGAAGATTTATCAATACTATAGGTTATTGTGTAGCATTTAAAATAAGCATGAAGAGCTGGGTGTGGTGGCTCACGCCTGTAATCCCAGCACTTTGGGAGGCCGAGGCGGGTGGATCACAAGGTCAGGAGATCGAGACCATCCTGGCTACCACGGTGAAACCCTGTCTCCACTAAAAATACAAAAATTAGCTGGGCGTGGTGGTGGGCGCCTGTAGTCCCAGCTACTCGGGAGGCTGAGGTAGGAGAATGGCGTGAACCCGGAAGGCAGAGCTTGCAGCGAGCCAAGATCACGCCACTGCACTCCAGCCTGGGAGACAGAGCAAGACTCCGTATCTAAAAAAGAGTAATAATAACCATGAAGAATGGCAACATGAAAGTAATCTTTTTTTAAATCTTAAGTGTAATATTTTATCTCACAGGACATTTGGAAGCTATGGAAAATGTAAAAATCAAATTAAAAAAATGAAAAGAACCTTAAAACTACCTGTAATTACACCACCCAGAGATAACTACCCACTGCTAACATGTTTGTATAAAGACTCCCAGTCTTTTTCTTGGGATCCTTTTGTTCACATTATTTTGTATCCTTGGCAATAAAAAATCTTTTGTTGTAAAATCCTTTTTTTAAAAATGCTGTGATGATAATTGTGAAAATATGTATCCCCATAGTCAAAAACAAGAATTTATAAATCATAATTATTAGTAGTATGGTTGGAGATTTTCCTTTGAAAGAAATATCTTAAATCTTAAAATGTATAGTGGTTATCTCTTTGGAGGTAGACCGAGATGGTTTTTCTTAATCATTTGCTGCATTTTTTAAGTTTTTACAATAAAAGTATGTTAACTTTTAATCAGGAAAAAAATCAATAAACATTATATAAAGCTGTTTGCAATGTGGTTATTATGGGAAGACATTACAGATTTACAGTCCAACCCCTTCATCCTATGAGGGAGGAATAGAGGATTCCATGTCCTACAGTGGCCCCTGGCCAGACACTGGTGAAATTTGCCAGTGTGCTAAGTGGCATCCAGCAAATCTCTCCTTGGTGCTAACAGTGTTTTTTGATTTCTCAGTAGGCAGTACTCATCTTGGCCCTGGGAAGAAACTCAAGAAGAAGCTTCTGAAACATAAAGCTTAGATGGGGTTTGACCTCTGCTGGGCAGCTCCCAGCTGTATGAGTTCCCCTGCTGAGCAGAGAAGATGACTGCAGAATTGAGAGAAGCTGTGGCCCTAGCTCCATGGGGCCCAGTGAAGGTGAAAAAGGAGGAGGAGGAAGAAGAAAACTTCCCAGGTCAGGCATCCAGCCAACAAGTGCACTCTGAGAACATCAAAGTCTGGACCCCAGCGGAGGGTCTTCAGACAGGCCTTGATGGATCAGAAGAGGAAGAAAAGGTAAATTGGGGCCTGAGAGGAAGAGGGGAGGAGATACTTGAAGACCTCAAGGAGTTTAAGCGGGGACTCTACCCCTCTACTTCCACACCTGGAGTCTTATTTCTTGGGTATGATTCTAGCTTCCAGTCACTTGTAATAGGATAGAAATGTTCTCTTCTGATTGATGTGACATTCAGTACTTTCTATAAACCAGTGGTTCTCAAATTTTGCTACACAGAACCTGGAGAGCTTTTTATAAAATCTTGATGTCCATGCTGTATTCTGTTCCCATTAAATCATAATCCAGGGTCCAAGCACAGTGACTCACACCTGTAATCCCAGCACTTTGGGAGGCCAAGGCGGGAGGATCACTTGAGGTCAGGAGCTCAAGACCAGCCTGGGCAACATTGCACACCTCGTGTTTTTCTATGCAGAAATACAAAAAATTAGCTTGGAATGGTGGGATGTGCCTGTAATCTCAGCTGCTTGGGAGGCTGAGGTGGAAGGATTGATTGAGCCCGGGAGGCATAGGTTGCAGTGAGCCGAATTAACGCCACTGCACTCTAGCCTGGGCAACAGAGTGAGACCTTGTCTCACAAAAAAAAAAAAAAATAAGAATCTAGGGGTGGGACCTGGGTATCTATGTTTTTAAAAACTCTTCAGGTGATTTCAGTCAGGTTTTGACAATGCTAACCAGAGCTTCTAAAACTTTGATGTGCATAGGAATCACCTAGGGGCTCTTGTTAAAATAGTTGAAGTTCAGATTCTGATTGAGGACGTCTGGGTATGGTCTGAGATTCTGCGTTTTCTTTTTCTTTTTTTTTTCAAGCTTGTGGGTGATGCAGATACTGCTGCTCATCTTTGCACCACACTTTGACTCATGAGGCTGTACACTGTGCTGTCCTTAATGTTTCAAACGCACCCCTTACCATTACTAGTCAAATGAGGGCAGAGGTTCCCCCAGAGTCTTTCTGTAATAATATCAAAACCTTGCTGCTTTGTTCTTTAGATCCCACAAAAGTTCACTTTGAAAATTCTTCCCATGTGCTCTCTCCTCTTATGTACTCACTGATAAGCTAGGTTTAGATTCTGGAGTGAGCAGTGAGGTGCAATCAAAGTAATAAGCAAGTAGCTGGCTTGCTTCTCTGCCCAACTCACCCTGGGGGTTGGAGGAGACTCTGGCTTCCTTTTCTGTTTTTAAAAATTGTTTTATGGCCTCCAGGAATAGATAATTATGTTCTCATTCTCAAAATTGTAATCACACTACCCTCTACCACCAGTTCCCTCTTAAACATGTTCCTCCTTGTCTCTAGGGTCAGAACATATTCTGGGACATGGCGGTAGTCCTGAAAGCAACTCAAGAGGCACCTGCTGCTTCACCCCTTGGCAGTTACTCGTTACCAGGGACTCTGGCCAAGAGTGAGATACTGGAGACTCATGGGACCATGAACTTTCTAGGTATGGTTCAGTTCCCTGATTCTGAATCTGACCATGGGGGTTTCTCTTTTCAGAGACTGTGGTGGGCATCCAGTTTCCTAGGTTGACCAACAGAGTACTGAGGTATTAAAAGTGTCAAGGAAAGTTGGAAAGACAAATGCTGAAATGCCTGTGCATTTGTTACGGGAAGTGGCTTATTTTGCACACAGGCTCAAGACACCAGACAAACATAGGTTTTGTCCCTAAAACCTAATCAACACCAATATGGCACCAGGTTCAAGAGGCTGAAGAAGAGACCCAGGGCCAGCAAACGACATGGAGTTTTACTAGATGTTTATATACAGGTTAGACAGTCTAGAGGCAGTGGGCTGGGCACAGGAGAACCACATGCCCCAGCGGCACAGGCTAGGCAGGAGAACTGCAACCGCTTGCCAAAGACATGCAGTTTATATAACATTTTCACTTAACACCCTCCCATGAATGACCTCCACCTGGCAGCCTTAATTTAACACAAAATAAGGGGCCCCAATCCCCTTTAGGGCCCGTATTCCACTGAAAGGGGTGGGGAATGGATAAGGAATAGATCTCCAGGTTGGCCACTTCTGGATTCCTTTGCTTGGAACTCCAAACTGTATTCAGGTGTGTCTGCCATACAAGCTCATTCTCAGGTTATGCTTAAGTTGTTGCCATCAGGTGTTTTTACCATACAGTAGGCGAATTCCAAACTTACTTTTTAGTGATATTTATTGTTCAGTGAGTTTCATCTCTCTGCACACATGTAAGCACATGTCCTGTTTATGTGCTTTGTAGTTAGCATAGGTTGGTGAGCCTGCAAGAGATGCTAGCTGAGGTAGGATCAGTCAACTTTTGTGGTGATTTTGAGCAGATGCCCTGGAGATGTTCTGTTTTCATAGATCTTTGTGCAAATTATGGAGAATTTTGAGCAGCTATGTCAACCATAATGATGTTCAAAACTAGGTCTTCATGGAGGGTACTGATGGCTTATCAACTTGTTCTCTCTAAGCTAGGACTAAAGAAAGGGTAGTATGTTCTAAAGATCTCACTGGCAGTGGCAGAAGCTTGCCTGTGGAGGAGTGGCATATAAGTGAGGGTCAAGAATGCAGTATCCATGAGTCCTGTGTTTCAAAGCACTTATCAGATGGTTGCCAAGCCCTATTCTTTTTATGAGTCTGCCAGATAATTAACACTTTGAACCCTCTCTCCTCCCTAACCAGTTCCTCAGGCATCTGGGGACCAAGTCACTTTCTTAAACCAGCGCTATGGGGAAGACGAGGATCTCCACCTAGATTTTCTTGTCTTATTTTTAATTATTCCCAAACTCTTAGCAGCTTCTGTTCCCCACTTTCTGCTTTTTGTTCCATTCTCTCTGGTGCATTCCCCTGCGTGTCACTTATTTTCTGTCTCTTGGCTTTATCAGCCATTCATAGTCTTAACCCCAACAGCTGCACCTCATCAGGAATGGGCTCCCTTTTCCTACTTTGCCTCTTAACTCAAGACTGTGTTCATACCCGAGACTTACCATTTTGTGCTGCCAGCTATTTCCATGGCGATGGCAGGAACACTGCCAACACTATTTCCATGGCGATATCAGCAGGCGGTGGCGGGAACACTGAGCTCTATGTGTGAGAGACATCTGAGTGGGGTTGCTGCCCTGCCTCTAGTAACTCTGTGACCTTGAGTAAGTCCCTTCTCTCTCTGGACCTCCATTTCCTGTTCTACAAATTGGGTGTGTTCATTCATTAAGTATAGGATTCGTTGGCGCTCTCCTTCCTGTGTGCCAGGCAGTGTGATAGGTGCTAGAGATACAGAAATGAATAAGACACAACTTTGCTCTTTTTTTAGCTGAAGGAGAACAGTTTCATCATCATGATGAAATTGTATAATATACATGAAAGTGCTTTGGAAATTGTGATGTGTTACTGGGTTTTTAATGTCTGAGCAAGTTTTAACTGCAGTTTTCATATTTTAATTAATGTTGCATTTATTAAAGTTTATTCATTTAAAAACCAGTTTTTAAGCCATTAAGCTTAACTTTTTACTTCATACATACGTCTAGAAATGTTTGTATAAAAGTGAGAACATTTGTATTTTTTCTTTAATTTATGTTCAGTTAAGCTTCAAATTTTACAGATTAAATATTTTAAACATTTTGGCCTGGCGCAGTGGCTCAAACCTGTAATCCTAGCACTTTGGGAGGCGGAGGCGGGTGGATCACCTGATATCAGGAGTTCGAGACGAGCCTGGCCAACATGGTGAAAACCTGTCTCTACTAAAAATGCAAAAATTAGCCAGGCGTGGTGGTGCGTGCCTGTAGTCCCAGCTACTCGGGAAGCTGAAACAGGAGAATCGCTTGAACCTGGGAGACAGAGGTTGCAGTGAGCCAAGATTGCACCACTACACTCCAGCCTGGGTGACAGAACGAGAATCCGTCTAAAAATATAAATAAAATTAAAATTTTTAAACATTTAATCCTACCTGCTTATCAAATTTCTTTATATAAAACATAATTGCAAATCTGATATCTTTAGTTCTTTAAAACATTCCAAACACCTAACTGAGCAGATTTACAAGTCTTGTAAATAAAATCTTGGTAAACACACAGCTTTTATAAATCTAATGAATTGGACTTATAAATTTAGTAAATCAAATTACCCTTCTTATCTCTGAATATAGTCACCAGCTGAGATGGCAGCCTCATGTAGCATTTCAGGTATCTTAAAAAAAAAAAAAAAGTGAAAGAAAAGTATTGATTTCAAAACTATGGCTATGCCTGTGTTCTAGTTGGTCACAAATTAGTTTTTGGTTTAGTTTTTCATTATTTCTGTGCTTAATTTAATTTCTCTAGAGCTACAGTAATCCTACATGTTTTTAAAAAAGGAAAAATACCATTTCAGAGAAACCAAGGTTATACACCCAGATTATTTGCTGATTAATCTTTTTACCCAAAGAAATTTGAACTTGACTAACACCAGATGGACCCTAATTCTCTTTTCTTAGGCACTTGTCCAGACCCCAGGTCTTCTTTACTCAGTGATGAATCACTTGCATGAAAACCTTCTAGGCTACAGTTGCACCTGGTTTTGTAATGGTTTTGACAGGAGACATCATTCAGATAGAAGGAATTGTTTCCATTATTGACTGTAATCAGTTTAGTAGTTCCCACTGATCTTCATTTTTCATGCCCAACATTCTAAATCTCCCAGTAAGGAGGGTAGGAGTGAAGGTCAGGGAGACAGTGCAGCTATGAACTAAAGTTTTCATGGGCTCTGTTTCTGTTGGAGAGATGCCCAGCTTGGGGATGGGAGGCCCAGATGTCAGTGATGGGGAGTTAAAGCAAAAGAGGAGGTGAAAAGAACCAAGGGAGGAGATGTTAGATGGGAGAAGAATAAAGTGGGATGTAGGAGGAGATGTTAGATGGGAGAAGAATAAAGTGGGATGTAGGTGTTAAAGTAACAGTAAAGAACATAAGGAGAAGAAAACAGTCAGCAAAAGAAAAATAGAAGAGGCATGAAACTGTATATGGAAAAATTCAAAATATTTCACACAAAAAATTAAAAAATAGGAGAGGAGAGAGATGAAGAGTCAGTAAGGGGTCAAGATAACAGGAAAAAAATAAGAAAGCAACAGCAGAAGAAAAGATAGAAGAGCAAGTAAACTACAGAGAGAAAAACAGTACATTTTTTAAAAGCGAGAGAGAGCAGAACAGTAGGAATAGAAATAACCAGAAAAAGTTTAGCATTTCAGATTTTTTTTTTTTTTTTTTTTTTGGAGATGAGTTTCACTCTGCCGCCCAGGCTGGAGTGCAGTGGCATGATCTCGGCTCACTGCAACCTCCACCTCTTGGGTTCAAGTGATTCTCATGCCTCAGCCTCCAGAGCAGCTGGGATTACAGGTGCCCGCCACAACACCCAGCTAATTTTTTTGTATTTTTCCTAGAGACGGGGTTTCACCATGTTGGCCAGGCTGGTCTCCAACTCCTGACCTCAGGTGATCCACCTGCTTTGGCCCCCCAAACCAAAGTGCTGGGATTACATGAGCCACCACACCTGGCTTTTTTTTTTTTTTTTTTTTTTTTTTGAGATAGCGTCTCGCTTTGTCTCGTCCAGGCTGGAGTGCAAGTGCAGTGGTGCAGTCTCAGCTCACTGCATCCTCCACTTCCCAGATTCAAGCGATTCTCCTGCCTCAGCCTCCCAAGTAGCTGGGACTACAGGCATGCACCACCACACCTGGCTAATTTTGTATTTTTAGTAGAGACGGGGTTTCACCATGTTGGCCAGGCCAGTCTCAAACTCCTGACCTCAGGTGATCTGCCCACCTCAGCCTCCCAAAATGCTGGGATTACAGGCGTGAGCCACTGCGACCTGCCAGCATTTCAGATTTTTATTGTTTGTCATATCTGGGGCTCTACTATATCCAGCACTTGGGCATTTCTTTCCTCTGACACTGCTCATCTTGTCTGAATGATTGTGATAGAATTTCAGATTACCATAGTCTTAACCAGGCAATCAAACCAGGCTGTTTTCCTGCCCCCAATATTGCTTTGTACCACTCCAACATCCTTGTCCCACCCACTCATATCATTGGTTGGATGGTCATCCTGTAGGATATTTCCCTCTTATGGATGCTAGTCTCCCCACTGTGCAGTAGCAGCAGTTATAACCTGAAGCTCACAGCACCACTGCTCATATCTGAGCTGACATCACCAGTGGGAATACCTCCCTCCTCTACAGGCTTGCCACCCATTCCTGTTACCCTTTATTTCACTTGCCTTATTTCTTGAGCTTGGTTTAACTGACAAACACTTGTTAAGGGTTCATTGTGCCAAAACTGGGTTACATGGTTGCACATTTCAAGGTCAAGGAAAGTGAGGGTGCAGAGGAGGCAAACATAAAGAACTATGATGTTACTGATAGCAGGACTCCTTTTTGATACCATTAGATTCTGAAGCAATGTAAAGCATCCAGAGACTAATCAGTGTCATAAAGCTTCAGGGTGTTTTGATGTTCTCATGATATTTTCTGGCATTATGGAGCAGGCTATGCCATAACTCAACAAGGTCAGCTTTCCTTGACACAATGCTAAGCTATTCCTATGACACAAGGGTAAGAGTTTGCCATGTACGGTTTCTTTTTTAATTCTCCTAGTGTAGCTGTCTATCACCATAGCAACTCCCCTCCCCTGAGCATTCATCTTTCCTTCTGACCCCTCACAACATCATCAGTCAGCCTGAAAGTTGCTGCACACATTCAGAACACTGACTGTATTCCAGACAATGCCTTAGTAGTTGACATAGAGTAACTCCATTAATATACTCACAGCCTTATGAGGTAGATACTATTAGTATCACTGTTTTAGAGATTGGGAAACTGAGGCACACAGGAGTTAAGTAGCCCAAAGTCATGCAGCTAGTTAGTGTCAGAGCAGAGATTTGAAACCAGGCAGTCTGGCTCTAGAATCCATGTTCTTAACCTGTATGCTGCAGGACCTCACAACGTTTCATATGCTTTTGGCTGCTGTGGCTATCTTGGCAGCCAGTGTTACCCTTTCTGTCCATGCTTATCCTTTCTTTGATATCCAGTATCCTCAGACACAGAAACCTCGGTTGCTAGATCTTTGTTTACAGGTAGCAAATCTCCCTAATTAACTGGTGGGTTGTAAGCAAATCCACACTAAGTAGCTAAGGTAAGAAGGCAAGCCTAGGGAGAGGCTCATGTCCTTCATAACTGGTCTTCATTGCAAGGGCAGTCATCATACAGCCAGGAGGAGCGCTGTCTGGAGATTGGGCCTCCCTGGCATGAGGCAGCGGGGTTAAGTGTCTATTGGAGGCAAGTGGAAGGGCTGGAAAGACCATGAGTCAGTGGATTCTGCCGTAGGTAGAGAGGAGGGCAAAGCCGCAGCTGAAGAACCTATGGAGGAGAGGTGACATGTGATGGGATTCTTTTTTTTGATGAAGCCATTTTGTGGAGGTGCTGAGATCACATACTCCCTTTTATGACGTGATGATCCTATTTTTTTTCTAGGCCAGAGAAAGCTAACATTTGTATTGTCTGTTTCTTGGTTCAGGTGCTGAAACCAAGAACCTACAGTTACTGGTTCCAAAATCTGAGATATGTGAGGAAGCTGAAAAACCCCTCATCATATCAGAAAGAATCCAGAAAGCTGATCCTCAAGGACCTGAGTTAGGAGAAGCTTGTGAAAAAGGAAACATGTTAAAGAGGCAGAGAATAAAGAGGGAAAAGAAAGATTTCAGACAAGTGATAGTGAATGACCGTCAGTTATCTGAAAGCTTCAAAGAAGAAGAAAACCAGAAATGTAAGAAATCTGGGGGAAAATACAGCCTTAATTCTGGCGCTGTTAAAAATCCGAAAACCCAGCTTGGGCAAAAGCCTTTTACATGTAGCGTGTGTGGGAAAGGATTTAGTCAGAGTGCAAACCTCGTTGTGCATCAGCGAATCCACACTGGAGAGAAACCCTTTGAATGTCATGAATGTGGGAAGGCCTTCATTCAAAGTGCAAACCTCGTTGTGCATCAGAGAATCCACACTGGACAGAAACCTTATGTTTGCTCAAAATGTGGGAAAGCCTTCACTCAGAGTTCAAATCTGACTGTACATCAAAAAATCCACTCCTTAGAAAAAACTTTTAAGTGCAGTGAATGTGAGAAAGCCTTTAGTTACAGCTCACAACTTGCTCGGCACCAGAAAGTCCACATTACAGAAAAATGCTATGAATGTAATGAATGTGGGAAAACATTTACTAGGAGCTCGAACCTCATTGTCCACCAGAGGATCCACACTGGGGAGAAGCCCTTTGCTTGTAACGATTGTGGCAAAGCCTTTACCCAGAGTGCAAATCTCATTGTACATCAGCGAAGCCATACTGGTGAGAAGCCATATGAGTGTAAAGAGTGTGGGAAAGCCTTTAGTTGTTTTTCACACCTTATTGTGCACCAGAGAATTCACACTGCAGAGAAACCTTACGACTGCAGCGAATGTGGGAAAGCCTTCAGTCAGCTCTCTTGCCTTATTGTCCACCAGAGAATTCACAGTGGAGATCTTCCTTACGTATGTAATGAATGTGGGAAGGCCTTCACATGTAGCTCATACCTACTTATTCATCAGAGAATTCATAATGGAGAAAAACCTTACACATGTAATGAGTGTGGGAAGGCCTTCAGACAGAGGTCGAGCCTCACCGTGCACCAGAGAACCCACACTGGGGAGAAGCCCTATGAATGTGAGAAGTGTGGTGCAGCTTTCATTTCCAACTCACACCTCATGCGACACCACAGAACCCATCTTGTTGAATAACAAGTAAGGAAGAGGAAGACCTCCAGCATTGGTCATAACCTTCTGCCTCCCTAATGAGACACCTCTTTGCTGTTTTCTTCCTCCTCTATAAAAGTGAGGGCTATGTCCTTAAAAGTTAAGAGTTTTCGGGAATGCAGCACAAAACACAAGAAAAGCATTTCAGAGGCTAATTTAAAGAAAACAAAAAGTAAGCATCTAAAGGCAAGGACTTTGTTTTAACTGTACCTTAAGCGGTCATGTTTTCTGAAGTGGAATGTGGCTTTCTTAGGAATGGGTCATACAAAGCTAAGTGGTAATGATGTTATTTGGGGAAAGGTCTTTTTTGCTTAATTTTGTTTTTTAAAACTCTGATGATTGCTTGAGCAACAGGCAGGTTATCTGCCTGGTTGAATTCTGGTTGAACTGTGTATTCCAATATTTCTGGTTAAGTGGTGACTAGGTAAGGAAACCACTTGGGGTATCAGTTCAACAATTCACTTATGAACGTTTATAAGCTTTCCATTTCCTAGGTAATTTTTAGAAAGTCAGTCAAAACAAAAAAACTTTACTGAAAATGGACAGAAATAGGAAATGGACTTTTTCCTTACTGTCTATACCTCTTGAACCTTGGTATTGTAAAGATCTGGGGACCTCTGAGTCTATTCTGACCATTCCCTAGTCTGCATGGCCAAGCACTCAAGGATTGATGGACACCACACACCAGCTATATTCATTTGCCAAGATCAACAGCTCCTTCTCCAAACAACTCAAGCCCCCAATTCCCATCACATTCCATTTGGGTGAGATGCAACTAACAGCCCCTTCCTGGATAAAGGAGTCAAAGAATAAAGCTTGCCTAGAGGCATGCCCCAGTTGTCTCTGCTGTCATTCTGCTCAAGTCCAGGCAGGGGTCTCAGTTTGGGTTTCATTCTGACATTCTGGATGGTGTTCAGAAGAAATGGTGGAGCTCTTCTCATTCTGAGAGGACCTAAGAGGGAAAGTGAAGGGAGAGGGAAGGTGGAAGTAAGATTCCTAAGGTCTTAATTTGATTTTTTGAGAAATTCAGAGGTGTTGGAATATGAAAACTTTTAGAGGGATGAAGAAACTGGCTAAGGTAAGATATCTTTGTTACCATTGAGCCTTTACTCCTGGAAGAATGGTTTATTAAACTATGCAGTAGGTAATATGTAATAATATTGCCTTGTATTTATACAGAACTTTTATTCTTTGTTGTGTACCCTTATGTATTGACCATGATACCTGGCATGTATCTCACGCGTTCACATAGATCACTACCTTAGTCCTTACAACACTGAAAGAGGTGGTTGCCTGTTTACCGGAGAATGGTCATTTAGTGCAAGGCCAAGTAACAAGTGACAGCTTATATCCAAGTCCAGGATCTGAATCTAGATTCTGTGTTCTGCCATGCCACTTGCCTCACTACCTGTAATCCCGATGCAGACCTGTGGGGGAGACAAAGGGGTATGTAGTCCCATTTTTCAGGTGAGGAAGCTGATGTGACAGATTTTGGGGAGTGCCTTAGGCACTGTGACCAGAAATCAGCAAACCTAAGATTATTTGGTCTCCTGATTTCTGGCTCTGTCCCTCCACGCTATTCCAATGCCTCAGGGCATACGAGAGCATTTATCATAAATGCTGAGCCTGATGCAACTCTCATGCAGAAGTCCCATGCATTTATTATCACATTTCTGCAAGACTAAATATTAATCACATAGTGTTTTCTAGTTTATAGAGCACTTTTTTTGGTTTGTTTTTTGTTTTTGAAATGAAGTCTTGGCGCTGTTGCTTAGGCTGGAGTGCAGTGGCACGATCTCGGCTCACTGCAACCTCTGCCTCCCAGGTTCAAGTAATTGTCTTACCTCAGTCTTCTGAGTAGCTGGGACTACAGATGAGTGCCACCACGCCTGGCCAGTTTTTTTTGTTTTTTTTTTTTGAGACGGAGTCTTGCTCTGTCGCCCAGGCTGGAGTGCAGTGGCGCGATCTTGGCTCACTGCAACCTCCGCCTCCCAGGTTCAGGCGATTCTCTT
Organism: Chlorocebus sabaeus; assembly: GCF_047675955.1. Lineage (NCBI taxonomy): Eukaryota > Metazoa > Chordata > Mammalia > Primates > Cercopithecidae > Chlorocebus > Chlorocebus sabaeus. The sequence goes on along the minus strand of NC_132925.1, from coordinate 95,156,104 downwards.
GCCTCAACCTCCTGAGTAGCTGAGACTACAGGTGCACACCACCACCCCCGGCTAATTTTTGTATTTTTAGTAGCCACAGGGTTGGTCAGGCTACTCATAAACTCCTGACCTTGTGATCCACCTGCTTCAGCCTCCCAAAGTGCTGGGATTAAGGAGTAAGCCACTGTGTCCAGCCTTTTTTGTATTTTTAGTAGAGATGAGGTTGCACTATGTTGGCTAGGCTGGTCTCGAACTCCTGACCTCAGGTGATCCACCTGCCTCGGCTTCCCAGAGTGTCAGGAATATAGGCACGAGCTACCATGCCTGGCCTACAGTGCATTTTCACATACAGAAGGCATACACAAGAAAGCTTATTAATTTCCTTTTTCCTCCCTCATCTATTTTTTTGTCAAAACATATGCAACTTATTTTTGCAGTTTTGCTCTAAATCATAGAGACACAAATACAAGAAATCAAAAGGATTCAAAAGTAGGATCACATACTCATGCCCTCACCAATCCTAACAGTGACTGTTCCAGTCTCCCTGATGCAATGGAGAGACCCAAAGAAACCACCACCTGTCTCTGCTGAGAGTAAGAACAAGTTAGTTTTTTTCCCCTGCCTTATCAGGAAACTGAGAATATAAGGAGAGCAGGTCTGAAGATTTGAGATAACTCTGTGACCTTGACCTCCGAAGAGACCAAAACTACTTTGCTGAAAAAAAATATCTGCTGGGATTTATGACCATTAAGACAGTTAAACCATTCTACTATCACGTGTTTATCCTTGTAATTGAATATTAAGTTATGGAGGATTGTAATTTTCACTCATAGGTAGTTCAGAAAAGCTACCCAGGCGATTATGATGCAAAACTAGGTTTGAGATTCACTGACCCAACCTTGCAGTAAAGCAGTGGTTTTAAACCTTGGCTTCATGTTAGAATCACCTTGGGCACTTTTTTAAAATTTCCATTTCTAGACCTCAGTATTTTTTAAAACTCTGGAGGGGATTACAATGACAAGCAAAGGTGATGAACCACTGTAGCAAAAAGTAAAGGCTGCAGGTCAAGAATGTGTGTGATCAAAGGTGGAGGGGGTGGGGGGTGCTCCAGGATAAGGATCTGTATGTGCAAAGCATTCGATGTATTTTTAGCAGAACAGGACACTTACTTTACACTGGCTGCATTAGGTGTCCATCAGTGCCTCTGCCAACCATTGGATGTTGGAGGATTCTGCTACCTAACTTATTTTATTTGTATTTAAGTGAATATACCAGGCATTTATATGAGTAAACCAAGTTTTATATAACATACTTTTGGTATGTATTATGACCTTTTACATTTCTACTTGGATTTCATCTCCAGATCTCAGTTTCCACAAACCTGCATCTAGGTTCAGGGCCTCTGATTCTGCACAAATCATGTGAGCCAAGTGGATTGATTACTAGACAGATCAGATCCTTCCCCAGCTAATAACTCTCCCTCCTGAGTCCAGCCCTGAAAATAAATTGCAGCCTGCCATTTTCTTTATGGTTTATAATAAGGGAGGAGTGGCCACCTTTTGTCAGTTTGCTTAGTTTCCTGTTCTTTGGACTCATCTCCCATCTTTTTTGGGTAGCCTTGCTAGGAGTGGTTGAGAACTCTGAAGCCCCATTTTCCTAAGTTGCTGAGAGCTATCAGACTTTTAGCTGTCAAGCTGAGAGCTCTGTTGCAGGCCTAGTGATTGGCATTAAGAGTAGGGCCAGGAAATCTGTCCTCATCCTCAGATGAGACCAACAGATATGTATTAAGTGGAGCACAGTGATGCAAAACTGATGGTGAAATCACAGTACTCTGGGAGCACAGGAGAAAGCCTTCGATCCCTAACACACATAAAGTTACACACTCAAATACCCATAAATTCCTCGAGGCTTAGGAAGTGGTGACTTTGGACAAACCTAATTGTTCATCTGCTCTATATCCCCTCCCTTTCTCAGGTAGTTGTCCCTCTCCTACATCTGGCACCTCTCCACTTGCTCATCCATTGTAGGTACTGCAACCTTTCTGGGGTTGCAGCCCCTTTGGAAATCCAGGGGAGATTGTGGATCCTCTTCTCCTAAGAAATGTACGTTGCAGATTAAATCTTGTGCTTACTTGGAGGTTATGCAGGCTTCCTGAAGCCAATACATAAATCTAGGGCCTAAAATCTAAACTGGGGATGTATTACATAATCACTGGTGACTTTTTTTTAAATAAGGTTAGGTTTCAGAATCGCTAAGAATGTTGCCCAGACGCATAACCTTTAAAATTTGTTTTTCTCCTGGATTCCTTCCCTCATCAAATGACATTATCCCCACCACCTGGGGCACCCAGATTGAATGTCCAGAAGCTATTTCTGCCTTCCTAAGCATCATTCATTACAAAAACATTTTGTGTTCCCTTTGTGGTGAATGTTGTGCTAGATTCTGGAGTGCCAACGCAAACCTGGTCCACTAGCCCTGTTGTCATGTCTTGTTATGGGAAAAATACCAGGATCCCTAACATGATTTACTGAGCTCTTCATAATCGCTTTCCAGCCTCATCTCTTCACTCTCAGGCACCTTTTAGTGCAGCCTAGAGGCACATGCTTGCTCTCCTCTGTGCCTTTGCTCACACTTTTCTCAGTGGCTATAATACCTCATCACTACTTCCCACTCAGTCCCCTTCTATTTTTGTAAGCTTAGTTTCTTCTAATATTTGGTTCAAGTTCCATCTCTGGGAAACCCCTGACTGCCTTATGGCCAAAGGCATATTCAGAAGTATATTTATTGATATGCATATACGAGTGCATGATATGCTGTGTATCCAGGGATTTACCTTTTTGCTTTAAAGTGAAAAAATCTGGATTAAAAATTGTGTATATAGTACACTTCTCATGTACTGTTGCTGTTATATATACTATATACTATTTAAAAGTATATAGATAAATTACCTAAAGGAAATAAGAAAATATCATAAGTGGTTAAATGACTTGCAGCCATACAGATGGTTAATTCCAGGCTTAGCTTCAAACCCATATACTCTGGATAATAGGATTATGGGTTACTAAGAGGGATTTTGTTTCTTTGTTTGTTTGTTTTAGTAATTTCTGTATTTCTATAAGGAGCAAGAATTTTATAAAAATAAATTATTATATTTGCATATCTAGTTTATTATATTAACTATAAACCATATCTCAATTCTCCATTTTGTGGTATGTTGGAGGGACCTTCCCTTCCTTTCTCTTTCCCTTTTCCACATTGTTGTCTCTTACATTATCAAGTCTGATAATTCTTAAATTCTATTCTGTAACCAGTTAGGATTTTATGGTTTGTTTATTGATAGATTTCAAAAGCTGAAAATAAACAGCATGAACATTATTATGACCATGTGAATATTGTTGACTGCAGATCTTAGCCTACTGTGTTTATATTTCCTTTTGGGATCAGCTTTTTGTTTTTACTGAAGTTTCTACTTGCCTTTCTTTTTACCTTGTACTGGTTGTTTTCCACACACTCGCAGTCATCTTCAAATTCTCCATTCAATTAAATACTCTGTTGAATTCACTTATTTTCTCGCTGTATATTCCCCTTTCAGCCTCCTGCTCTAGTCTGTTTTTGATGCCCTTTCTGCCTATTATTCTGTTGTTACACTGGACTCAACTGTTTCCTGAATTCTGTGTCTTCTTTTTTCTTTATTTACTTCATCATTTTACTATAGTACATGTCAAGTCTCCTGTCAGGAAAAAGTACATGGAAGGCAAAGTTGTTGAGTGTTTATATGTCTTTCTCTGACTTCTCACTTGATGGTAATTTGATGGGCTCTGGAATTCTAGGTTGAAAAATTTCCCTAGAAGTTTGTAGCCATCACTTCACTGACTTACAGCATCCACTGCTGCTGAGATGCCTGATTCCAATCTGATACTTATTTATTTGACGATAAATAGTATTTACATTACAGTGATCTGTTTTTGCACCCCTATGCCTGGAAGCTTTTAAAGTCTCTTCTTTATCTTTGATGTATTCAGTTCCCTAATGCTCAGTGGAATTTTTCAATCTAGAGACTCAGGTACTCCTACTCTTGGAAATTTTCTCATTTTTTATATGACTATTCCCCCTTTCCATGTTTTTTTTTTCCTTCTGTTTTTACTCTTTATAGAGTTTCTGCTAATCAAATGTTGGACCTCGTGGATTGATCCTTAGCTGCATTCATTATTTCCATTTCTTTGTCTTGTGCCACTATGAGAAGAGTACCTTATTTTCTAATGAATAATATTTTTAACAGTAACAATTTTAACAGTAACTAGTTTAATTTCTGAGAGCCTTTTCTTAAAAGTGTCTTCTGTCACATGAATTATCTCATTCCCTTCATGCCCCTGCCACTGGGTCCTTTTTCCCCTCTGTTTACCTTGTTTACTCTCAGTAGAGACTTTCCTCAAATGTGTTGTGATTCTTACACCCATGTACATGTGTGCGCGTGTGTGAGTGTGTCTATGAATTAAAAGCCTAATTGAGACCTCTGTATGTAGGAGTGAAATTTGCCCACTATTTCCCTGGAACCCCTAAATGCCAGAATACAGAATATTTTGCCTTGGGCTCTTACATTTAATCAGCAAAAATCCTCTGATATTTTTGTCTGGGGTTTAGATGCTGTTAAGTGCTTTTCTAGAAGTGGAGGGAAGGAAGCCAAGTGTTATTACAGAATTCCAGTTAATGCCCTTATTATTAGATCCACTTCTGCCTCCCACCCTTCATTGTACCTGGGGTTTTGAAATTCCAAGTCTTCGGGGTTGAGCAGGGTAGATCAGCTAGCTCCTTCCATTGGATAGCTCTCAGCAAGAGTTCCAAGCTGTTACTCCCTCCACCCAGCTTTCTTAGTTACCACATCATTCATTTTCCATCTTCTAGAAATTTGTTCCTTTTATCTCTTCATTATACTTTTTTTTTTTTTTTTTTTGAGACGGAGTTTTGCTCTTGTTGCCCAGGCTGGAGTGCAATGGGGCGATGTCGGCTCACTGCACCCTCCGCCTCCCGGGTTCAAGCAGTTCTCCTGCCTCAGCCTCCTGAGTAGCTGAGATTACGGGAACATGCCACCATGCCCATGCCCAGCTAATTTTTTTTTTTTTTTTTTTTTTTTTTTTTTTTAGTAGAGACAGGATTTCACCATGTTGGCCAGACTGGTCTCCAAGTCCTGACCTCCAGTGATCTGCCCACCTCGGCCTCCCAAAGAACTGGGATTACAAGCATGAGCCACTGTGCCCAGCCTCATCATTACACATTTTAACCATTTTTTTCCATTGTTATTTTAGGGAAAGTTAAACCATTTTTAAAAGAATGTTGATATCCTTTCATACAGCAGTACCACTTTTAGAAAGCTATCTTAAGAATGAGTATTTGTACAATGATTTACATACATGTCAATGTTACTCGTTTCACAAAAAATAAGTGACTAACCTAAGTAACAATAGGGGAATGATTAAATAAGTTATAATACTATGGAATATTGTGCAACCACTAAAGGTCATAATTAAAAGAATAGTGATATGATAATAGCACACAGTAATATTAAATAAATAATGCAAAGTACAAAATAAAACACTGTACAGAGAGCTGAGTTTTCTAAGATGCACATGCATAGGAAGGAAAGAAATTGGGGGTTAACTGCGGTTAAATTTTCGGCATTGTCTACATTTTCTACAGTAAGCCTGAATTACTTTTATGATCAGGAGGGGAAGGTTAATAGAAAGATCATGGCTTCTTCAGAGTGGTGAGACTTTCTTGTGAAGTGTGAAATGGGTAATGGGGAATAATAGAATAAGGGTCTGGAGAAATAAGGTCCCTGTTTTTATCCATTGTTAGCATTTTATGGTTACCAAGAACCTAATACCAGGTGAAGGAGTTCAGCAGAGGAATATGTATTTGTGACATTGTCCTGGCTGGACTGTGAAGGCTGAGCTGGTGAGGGGAGAAAGGAATCCTGAAGACCATATTGGCGGTTTTTTTCAGAGCCCAAGATAGATGGTGGGATTCTGACCCAGCCATTAGAAGGGGGCCAGAGGAGAAGGAATAGATGTGATGTTTTGAAGACAAAATGAGCAGACTTCAAGGGACACGGAAGATCAAGCAGCAAATTCCCAAGCCAGAAGTCTGGGCCTCTACATCCTGGTGAGACCTACGATATGACAAACGAGGCCAGGCCCAGGTCCGAGAGGCACTGCTTTCCTTGCAGCTCTCTGGAACTACCCTGTCTTCACAGTGGCTAATGCCTCTCTGATGTTGGGAAGGGCTGGAGACAAGGGAGGAGACAACCCAACTCCTAGCAGGCTACCTGGCTCTTGTAGGCTACCTTGACACCAACTAGTTTCCCCACTTGTACCATGTGTGGTTTTCCAGAATTCCTGTGATCTCTGGTATTTTCCCTCCAAGGAGTGGGGTTCCCTCAAGGCAAGTCCCACTACTGAACCAATAGCAAGGTTGTAATCATCACTACTGTTAGTTGAGGGGTTCCTGTGTGCCAGGCACCATACTAAATGCCAAGTGTGTTTTATCTCATTTAATCCTCACATGAGGAGGGATGTTCTCTTACGCCATTTGCAAAACCAGTAGTCCCAGTCAGGATTAGAACAACTCTGATGTACAAGTCTGTGCCCCTTTCTCCCAGGTGAACTTCTCAGTGCACCCCTAAGGGCTCCTCTCCACATGTAAGAGTTCTTTGTTAAATTGAAAGAGCAGTGCTTGCCTGTAGTAAAAAGATCAATGGTGCAAAAGCATACAAAGAGATGTGAGACTCCCTCCCAGTCCACACAACCAGTCTCCTACCCCAGTGGTAGCTATTGTTAAATTTCTTGAGGATCCTTCCTCAAGATAGTCCCAGCATTTACACCCTTATGTATTGCCCTTAAAGAAACACGAAAAAACAAATGAAAGCTTAAGATACACAGTCTACACCTTGCTTTTTTCAGTGTCTTGGAGATGGCTTTATATTAGCCTGTAAGATATACCTCATTCTTTTTTTCACTGCTTTGTGATACTCCATTGTATGAATGTACCATAATTCATACAGTCCCCCTGTTGGTGGGCCTCTAGGTTCTTTTCTGCCTTTTGCTATTACAAACAGTACTGTGCCGAATATCCCCGCACACTGTCCTTGGATAAACTGATGAAATTAAATGGTAGGTGCATTTGATATTTTGATAGAAATTGGAAATGTAGTTCCCAGTGTGTGTGAAAGTGCCCATTCCCCTGAATCCTCTGAAACTATTGTGTTGTTTCTGATCTCATAAATGAAAACTGCTCTCATATTTTAGTTTGCATTCAACCATGAGTGAAACTGGGTACCATATCCCATGTTTAAAAGCCATGTGTATTTATTTTCTGTGACTTGCTTACTCGCGTTCTTTAGCAGTTTTCTGTTCATCCTTTTAATAATCGATTTGTACAAACTATAAAGAAATTACCCTTATCTGCTATATGTGTTGCAAATATTTTCCCAGGTTTATTGTTTGTCTTACTTAATTTTGCTGTTTGGATATTTAAAATTTAATATCAAATCATGGACTTTCCCTCTTCAAGATGATATGTTCTCCCATGATTTCTAGTCCTTTGAGAGTGGTCCCTTCAAAATTCTTTGTGGATAAGGACTGAGTCAGGTCTTGGCCCTGCCTCCCACCCCTTTTCCTCTGGCATCCAGGTGGAGGAACCAAGCAGGAAAAACACATAGATGAAGACATCTCCCAACTTACTAAAGCAGCCGGGCAAGAAGCTTGCACCAGGGCCTTCTGCCCTTGCCAGATTCATTGAGCCAGTCAAAAGTAGGGTGTCCGGGAAGCCCGGCAGCGAGACCAGCGAAGAGCGGAGCAAGTTGAGGGAGGAATGGGCAGTCCGAGAAAGGGAGAACAGAAGAGGCTGTACCCTCGGATGGGGTGGGGTTGGGGCTGGTGGGGGGCTGCAGCCAGATTAGGACAGGCCCTAATCTGGGGTGGGTGGCGTGTTGGGGGAAGAAAAGAGAAGGAGGGGCTAGAGCTTGAGATATGGGAGGCAATGGAGGAGGCTGCAGCTATGGGGGCAGGGGAAGGGGAAGAATCGGGAATGGGCAAGAAGAGCAGTGACATGCAGATGGAGGTGGGCAGCAAGGGTAGGAGTCAGGATCAGATGTGGTGTCCTGGAGGAGGAGCCCAGTTCAGGAGGAGCCAGGGAGGAAAAGGGCGGCTTCCTCCAGGACCCTGGGACCCTCGTGCTGCCCACTGCTTTCTCTGGCCTTAGGTGGGCAGGGCAGAAACCAGACCGTACTCCTGAAGGCAGGTGGGGAAGAGGGCATTCTAGGCTGGCCCTTTTCCTCACCTCCCAACCCAGGACAGATCCCTAAGCTCTCTGACGGAAGTTCTCTCTTGCCATTGTGAGGCTGGGGTGAAATGAGGGCTAAGAAATGGCTTTGTACCGATTAAAAGGCTCCCTGCTTGCACAGGCCTGCTGTGGCCTTCCGGAGGACAGGGTAGGCATGGATAAAAGAAAAACAAGCCTCACCTGATTGGAAAACATTTTATGTTCACAGTGCAACGTGGGGTGCCTGCCCCTGACTGCCTTATACATGGGCCTCAGCCGTGCTTCCAGAGCCTTGTTCTGTGGTGGACGCTTAACAAATGACAAGCAGAGGCCTTGTCTGAGGGAGGCAAGATGTGAAGTCACAACTCAGAATCTGTTTAGAGCCTAAGGGGCCACTGTGCTGAAGAAGGAGCCACATAGTTCTGTGACCCCTTGGGCCAGAAGAAGCTATGGGGGGTTGTCTCTGGAAATAAAGAGTGTCTGGCAGGGTCTGGACCACACCTGATCCCCCCACACAAGCCCTACGAGGAAGGAGCAGGATGGATGGTCTCTGGTCCCAGACAGCTGTGGGGGCCAGAGTGGCTTCCAGAGGCTGGGATGGGCTGGAGCACCTTTCCTTCCTTCCACCCCGGTGGGCAAAGCTAGGCCTTTTAAACCATAGGTGCCCACAGTCATGAACTGCATTCACAAGGGCCTGGTCCCAAGATGCCCCTGCCTCCTTAAGGAGCTGATAATCCTCCTGGGATGGGACAGGTCTCTGGCAAACAGTATTTACTGTCCCTTTAGGTGACACCTGATGATCCCGAAGAACCAAAGGGTTTTCTGTCTTCCATCACGAGTTCGAATGAGAGTGAGGTGCACACAGATGAGGATGCGTCCTGTGAGCCTGAAGGAAGAGCAGCCCCAGGCCAGTGGTTCTTGCCTTGGGAACACCCGCACCAGGGCTAAGGGCTGGCATTTCCCATCTTAGCTTGGTGGGGCACAACCAAAGGTGAGAGGTGGGAATATGGCTGTCCCTAGAAGAGTGTGGTGAAAGGACCAGGGGTTGCCAGGGCAGGGCTGCAACTCATTTTCTCATAAGCCATTCTTTATTCACAGGTGAGGCGTGGCCCTTAGGTGTGAGAGATGCACCAGGCTAATTTTATTCTCTCTTATTCACTCAGTGTCCAACTGTCCAGCTGCTACCAAGTGCCAAGCACCAGGCAGCCATGAGGCGCCTTTCAGGACCTGTTCTGCTTCTGACTGGTTAGGTCATCTCAGAGAAGTCAATGTCCTTGCCTGTCAAATGAAGCAGCGTTTCCTGCCCTGCCAGCTTCACTGGGTGGTATGCATCAAAGGAGACTGGGACAGGACAGGGCTGTGAACAGTTCAGTCATTTGACATCGCTGTGATTATTAACCAGGGTGGGGTCATTGTCCAAGAAGAGAAGGGATGCTCTTTGGGAGGGATGCTTCCGTGGGCTGCATGGGGCCAGGGCCCCCTCCTGGAGATGACTCCTCAGTGTTTTTTGCCTTTAAACACCAGACCCTCCCTGAAAGTTTACCTTTACTTATTATGGGTTCTCTCCACTGCCCACCAGCAAAAGGAGCGGGAGAAGGTAGGGTCAGCACTGTGACCTTCTTTAGCTTCCCCTCCCAAGGCCATCAGTGAACTTTTCTCCACAATTTTTTTTCCAGGTCTCAGTAGTAGCCTGGTGACAACAGCATGAGCTCTAGGAGAAAGCCACCCTGAGAGTAGGGCTGGAGCTTCCTCTGACTTCAGCCCTGTAAGGCTACCTGCTGCCTGGGACCCATCCGTTTCCTGCCCCAAGGGCCACTGTTGGAGAAGTGCTGCTAGGGCTGAATTGAGAGGCCTCAGCCAGCCTGGGTAAGGCCGCTTTCCACTGGGTCTTCACCACCACGCCTCAGAAATGTGGGTCTCTGACACTCAGCAGAATGCACCTCTCAGAACCCAGGCTTCAGGGCCTAGCCATCCCCAAGGCTGCCAAACAGGTTGTGTATGTCTTGGGAAAGGCCATTTCCCTCCTGGTCAGTTAGCAGACATCTCTTTGTGAATTACTCCAAGGTGCTGAGCTATCCATGGAAGGAAGCACCAGAGAGAATGTGTCGCCCAGCTCTGTGAGCAGACCTGGCTGCAGATGCCAGGCCAGGCTGGAGACCACAAGGGTTCTGTCTACCAAACACCCACTGCCAGACCCTCACGGCACCACAATTTCACATTAATTAGACAAAGAACTTGCCTAGGTGGTTTTCCTGGGTCATGATCCAAATTATTTGTAATAACTCCCCAAAACAAAGAGTCAAACCCCCCAAAATTCTTTCCCCTTGGTTAGCTGTGGCTGTCTGGCAAGCATAGTGGTCCTCAGGGTGACCTTCATGCCAAAACCAGTCATTCAGAGCCATCCTGAGCATTTTGCCAGATGTGCACTAGTGCTAATTCTGGGGCCCAAGGGAGGCAGGATAAACATATTTTACTTGTTGGCAGATGTGAGGGCAGGGACTGTGCCAGAATGGTGTCTTCACAGATACAAGCACAAGTACACCAGGTTAAGAATGCTACAGGGCCTGATAGGATTCAGATGTTGCCCTAGAGAAACACACAGCCTAGTTGTGAAGATAAGATGGATACATGGGAAAGAGAAATCTAATTCACCAAAACATGTAAGGTCATTGCCAAAGAAATGGGGATGGATGGCAGAGGTAGTCAAGGATAGAGGAGGGAGCACAGTTACTAGGAGCTGTGGGAAGGATGGGAGAAGGCTTCCTAAAGGAGGAGTGACTTGAGCCAGGCCTAATGGGTGGGTAGATGGGTGGGTGGGTGGGTGGATGGATGGTTGGATGAATGAATGGGTGGGTGGATGGATGAGCAGTTTTAGAGGACAAGGATTGGGTATTCCAAGCCATGCAGAAGGTGAGAGGAAAGATACAGAAATAGGAAATCTTTGTTGAGGAACATGGGTACAACCAGAAAGCCTAACGAAGCCAAGAAGAAGGTTGGGGAATAGGAGAAAAGATCTGTATTAGTTCATTTTCGTGCTGCTGATAAAGACATACCCAAGGCTGGGAAGAAAAAGAGGTATAGTGGACTTAGAGTTCCACATGGCTGGGGAAACCTCACAATCATGGCAGAAGGCAAGGAGGAGCAAGTCACATCTTACATGGGTGGCAGCAGGCAAAGAGAGAGAGAGCTTGTGCAAGGAAACTCCCATTTTTAAAGCTGCCAGATCTTGTGAGACTTATTCACTATTACAAGAACAGCATGGGGAAGACCTGCCCCCATGATTCAATTACCTCCCACCGGGTTTCCCCCATGACATGTGGGAATTGTGGGAGTTACAATTCAAGATGAGATTTGGGGGAGACATAGCCAAACCATATCGAGATCTAACTGGAGGGCTAGGGCCTAGAGTGGACCATGGCCATCTCTGTCCTTGGGACAGTGCTCTGCTAATTAGCATTTCCACACTCCTCTGCTTCGTCAGCCCTCCTGGAAGCAAAAGCCTGAGCTCCTCCTCCTGGACCTCCTAGAACAGGGTCCTTTCCTGCTGTATTTTCTGTAGTTTAGGAGGAGGAAAGGGCCCTGCCTGTGTCCCTCCCCCTACTTCGGAGCGTTGGTTTGCCCTGCTTCTTTGTGCTTGTGCTTTCTCTTCCTGCCTGAACTGAGCTTGTGGGTTGTGAGGCTAGGGAATCACATCTCTCTGCCTCCCCTACTGCCAAACCTGGCAGCCCTCAACACCCTTCCCTCTGGGCAGTACCCTTGTTCTCCCTTTCCCCACTTTATCTGATAGATCCCTGAGTTCTCTCTTGAGTTACAAGTTCTCATCATGCCTCTCTCCAGCCAGGAAGGTGACTTGGTCAAGCTCTGTGATGCCCAGGATGCCACTGTCCACAGCCTAGCCCATCTCTGACCACCATTTGCTGCCTTGGCCAGTTTCCAAGGCGTCTCTGTCTCCCCCTCTCAGCTTGGCTGTCTTTATGCGTGCAGGCATTGCCCTTACCAGACAAATGTTTGGTGACAGTGACATCCCTGGCTCTTTCCCAGAATGCATGTTTTTTTTGTTGTTGTTTTTGTTTTGTTTTGTTTTTTTACTACACTCTCTTTTCTTTTTCTCTATCCATGCTCTGAAACCATAGTATACATACAGGACAATTGTGATTGTAAGTACTCTGCTTCCTCCCCCTGATATTTCAGCAAGCTCACTGGTGTAACACTTGGGGGCTTACTCTGATCCTTACACACTCTTGCCACACTACAAAAAGGGATTTTATTTGACTGGTGAGTTTTGGAAAGCCAGTCCACCTCCCACCTCTCCCTTGGGGTCTGGCATCTTCACAGAAACCATGCATTCCACCCTGGCCCTTTGTGCTGCAAGTGTTTCAGGAGCAAACCCATGGCAACCAGCACTATGTCCTTGGGTGGCTAATGCTGCCTAATCCTGGGATTCATAACCCCACTTGCCTGCAGATACAGCCACATTCACCAACATCAGGCTTTCAGTAATATAAGTGATATGTTGGTCTCCCCATCTTATTTCTCAGTTGGTTCAAGTATTGAGTATAAAATTATAATAATACCTAACACCTAGCTAAACACTTCATATATATTGTACTTATGTACATTGACTTAATTCTTACATCACTATGACATAGGTACTAGTATTAACCCATTTTACAGGTAGGAAACTGAGGCACAGAAAGGTCACATAACTGTTCATGGCAAAAACAGGATTTGGTCTCAGACAGTATGGCCCCAGAGACCACACCCCTTGTCTCAATGCTATATTGCCTCTGAAGAGAAGGGTGTTACTTATTGAATTCCCTCAAATCCCACTATAGTCTCATGTTTCCCATCTAGAATATAAAGCTGTTTCTATTTTTATTTGCTTTTGTTATATCTGTTTTTATCTTCTATGTCTTGTTTAGATATCAAGACCGAAGTTGAAAAGGAAGATTTGATTCTGGAAAAAACAAATGTGAAAGAAGAATTCTCTGGAAGACCGGAAGCATGAAAAGTGGAGAGTAGGGGAAGAGAGCATTCAGAACAGCCTGCAGACAAGCAAGTGAGGAGAGACAAGCCAGACACCAGGCAGGCCACAACGAAAGAAAAGATGTCTCCCAGGAGACAGAGGCCGGAACTGTAAGGAACTGAGGAAAGAGGTCCGCCACAACTCCAGCCTGGCTGCCCCTAGCAGGAATCTCTAAGCATGTACTGTGTATGGGAAGGCCTTCAGCCAGAGTTCCACTTTCATCGTACATCAGAGAATCCACACCTGGGAGAAGCCGTGTGGGTGTGGGTAGTGTGGCAAGGCCTTCATGCAGAGCTCCCACCTGACCTAGCACAAGAGGGTACACATGGGGAAGAAGCCATTTGTCTGTGGCACATGTGGCAAGGCCCTCAGTCAGGGACCAAGCCTCGTTGTGCACACAGGGGAGAAGCCACACATGTGCCTGGAGGGTGGCAAGACCTTCAGCTGCAGCTCGTGCTTCCTGGTTCACTTGTAGAGCAACACGGGGGAGAAGCCCTATTGCTGCACCCAGTATGGAAAGGCCTTTGGCCAGGGCTCCCACCTTTCCAGGGCAAGGAAATCAACTCAGAGTTTTGCAAATTCTCTGAGATGACCCAACCAGTCAGAGGCAGAGCATGTCCTAAAAGGTCCCTCATGGTTGCCTAGTGCCTGGTATCTGGGACCATGCCTGGAAAAAACACCAGCCAACTTCCCCGGCCAGAGCCCAGTGCTGATGGGTCAGGGCTTCAGGTCCAGAACTGAATCCACATAAGAGCAAGCTGAGCCCTTGTCATCAACCTAGCTCTCAGGTTATGGTAGGCTCCTGTAAGGGCCTCCCAGTGTCTTTGGAGAGAAAAGATACATACACAGTAAACACACAAATGAGTAAAGGACACTAGGTGACAAGCTGAGATTACAGTGCTGAAGTGTGTGCAGAGATAGCAAGATCAACAGGGAGGGAAAGATGGGTGAAGCTTTAGTGGGTCAGCTCTGGGAAAATGGGTTGGCAGTAGGTGGATGAGGGACAGCCCAGGGAGGGGACCAAGCAAACAAGGAATGCCTCCAGGTGGGCCCCAGTGAGGGGGGAGAGTGGCTGTGCAATCACTAAGAGTGGCAGGCTTGACATACACATGGGGAGGTGAGAAGTTTCAGGACAAAAGCCCCGGTGTGTGGGTGGTACCAACCAAGGCCAAGCCCTGCCCACAGTACTGGGCTTCCTGTACCAGGTTAACCCTGTGTGAGCCACTGAGCATCACTTTCCACACCTGTGCAGGACAGGAGTTGGACATGAGGGGCTTTGAGCTCTTCTCTCTTTCACCTGTGATTTCAGAGCTTTGAAGCCATTGTCAGAATGAGGACTAATAGACGGAGGAGGGAGGTGTTGGGAGAATGAAGCTGATGGGAACTCAGGATAGATGGGCAAAGAGGAGGAAAAGGAGACAAGGGAGACCGCGTGGGAGGCAGGTGGGGAAATTCAGCTGGCTCTTCTCACACTTTGGTACCTACAACAGGTTACCTTGCTCAGCTGAAGTAGGCCAAAGATGCTTTTTAGTCATTGTCTATTCAGCAATTTACTGAGCACCTTTTATGTAAAAGGCACCTTGCTAGGTGAACTAAGGGGCCCACAGGGAATGAGACCTGGTCCTTCTCTTAACACAATCCAGCAGGGGAAGTAAGACCACCACAAGGCAGAACCTGCTGAGTGGCAGGACAGCTGAGGATAATTGCAGGGAAGTTCAGACGAGGGTGGATGCTGCTTTGATTTGGGTTGGGTCGTGAAAAAAGTGGCATTCAGGCCAACCTCAAAGGGTGAGTAGGAGTCCCAAAACCTGATGGGAGAGGAGTTGTGTCTAGAAGAAGGACTTGTCTGGAAAACATGAAGCGTGTTGGGAACAGTGTACTGTCTTCGCTTGATAGATGGAAGGCATACCAGTGACACTCTGGGTGCTTGCTAATGTTCATGATGTGTGAGATGTAAGGTCCAGTGAGTCTGAAACCCTTCCTAGCACTGGCTCCTTTTGCAATGTGGATGTTTTGTTAAAGAACAGGTCTGTGCTTCCCCCATCACTAAGCAGTGCTTAGCTTAAAATGTCATGCAGCCTGGTCTAGTAAATATACAGTGCAGCTCTCCAGATCCTCTAGTTGCCAGCAATTATCAGTCTGCTGGGACCTGGCAGGAAGGAAAGAGTTTAATGAAAGGGTGATTTACAGAGGTTTGTGGAGGGGATGGGGAGACACAAGATAGCAGCAAGAACTAGAGCCTCTGCCACTCCTAGCTTGAAGGGGCACGGGAGGAAATGGTGTACCTGGAGCCATGAAGTTGTGGTTACAGAGGGGCACAGCCACTACCAGAACCATGGTAGCAGACAGAAGTACCCCATCCCATTCTCATGCCTCCCTCTGACATACCAGTGCATCCCACTAGGAAGCCAGAACTAAGGGACCCAGGGTGATACCGCCCATAGGGATCTCTCCCCCAGGGCAAAGAGGTAGATGATGGATCTGGGGTACAGACAAGAATAACCAATACGCAGGCCGAGGAGTGGAGAGTCAAAGAATAACTCTGTGGGGCAGAGACCAGTCTCTACCCAGACCTGCTTGGCCTCTGGTAGGACATGGATTTCTCTCATACTCTCTAATTTCTACCTCTGCCACTTCCCTGAATGGCGCAGCTCCTCTAAAATGAGTGGGAGAGTAAACCCTTGGCCCTTCCCATCTTCCAGCAGACATTAACTTCATTCAGTCCCTGGGATCCCCCAACACCCACCTCCAGAGAAACCTGGTAATTTCAGTTTCTCTGGCTGTACAGGTTATCCCCTGCTGCCCTGCCCTAGAGACAAGATACTGTTGGGCCGTGTCTCAGAGCAGGAAAGCAAATTAATACTTGTTTTATTTTATACAGTAGTTAAGCACTTAAATTCTGTGCAGTGCTTTTCTTAATGTGTTTTATTCAATCCTCACTGCATCCCTTAGATTGTTAATACGACCATTTTATAGACAGGGACAGTGAGGCACAGAGAGGTTAAGAAGTTTGCCCATAGGTATGCAGTAAGTGGTGGAGAAGGGACTGGGCTATGGGCATTGAGTGGCTGCTGAGTCTGGACACCACAGCCAACACCAATTTACTGTCTCCCTGACACTCCACCTGTAGCCCACACTGAGCCATGCACAGCTGCAGTGGTCACTTCCCTGGCCACTGTCTCCATCCAGGCAGAGGTGTTTTGGTCCTTTCACCACTTAGTTCTGCTTTGCCCTTATATCCAAAGCAAAACCCTTTTTACTTTACTTTCGTCCTAGTAAAAAAGTCACTTCCCTTCATTTTCAGGCCTCCAATCCTTAGCTAGGTGTCTGCCCAAGACAACTAGCAGTTTCACACAGATGCTAAGTCTCATGCAAACCCAAGCCAAGAAGCCACACAGCTCATTTCAGATGCTTATTGTGTAAACACACAAGATTAGCAGTTGCTTTCATGAATGTCTGGGTTTCTGTGCACACCCTACACCTTGCCTATGTTAAAATAGGCTGTTTTAACAAGGGAAAGGGTCCTGGTGTTTGCCCAAAGAAGGGGGATTGGATTTGGCAAGAAATAAGGATTTTCTTATACTTTAGATGGACGTTTTTTATTCTTATACTTAAAAAATTATACTTTGAAATTTCAACTCCCTGTGACGGATGCCATGCAGCTTGAGCTGACAGATGTTGCAACTGTAATTCACCTCAGGCTTTCCTTGTTGCCGGAAGTCAAGCCAGTGACTGATTCCTAGCACCCCCTCTTTGCCTACTAGTGATTGAAAGATAAAGTATATCTCATGCTGGAATTGACCTGGAAGTAGCTGGAGACATTTTGAAAGTCAACCTTCCAGTTTGTTAAAAAGCTCTAAAATTGACCCTCTAGTGGTGGGCACTATAGATCCATACCCCAGAGAGGACTAGTTCCTGACTTAACTGGAGGGCTGAACTCATAGCAGTGGGCAGCAACCAGCATTACAATACAGTCCTGTGCTGCATAACAATGGAGAGTTCTGAAAAAGGCATTGTTAGGTGATTTCGCTGTTGCGTGAATATCATAGAGTATACTCAAACAAACCTAGATAGCATGTGTAAGTACATCCTAGGCTCTGCGGTATAGTCCTAGGCTATATGGTATACACCCTACTACACCCTAACTATGTGGTACAGCCCACTGCTCTTAGACTACAAACCTGTACAGCATATTATTGTACTGAATGCTGTAGGCAATTGTAACAAAATGGTATCTGTGTATCTAAAAATAACTTAGAAAAGGTACAGTAAAAATATGGTACGAAAGATAAAAAATAGTGGGCTCCGCCCCGCCCCGACCGGCGGCTCCATGGCGCTGTGCGAGGCCGCGGGCTGCGGGAGCGCCGTGCTCTGGCCTGGCTTGTTGCTCTTCGGGGACTCCATCACCCAGTTTTCCTTCCAGCAGGGTGGATGGGGAGCATCGCTGGCTGACAAGCTGGTCAGAAAATGTGATGTTCTGAATCGTGGATTCTCAGGTTACAATACCAGATGGGCCAAAATTATCCTTCCGAGATTAATCAGGAAAGGAAATAGCTTGGACATCCCAGTAGCAGTTACAATTTTCTTTGGGGCCAATGACAGTGCATTAAAAGATGAGAATCCCAAGCAGCACATTCCCCTGGAGGAGTATGCTACGAATTTAAAGACCATGGTGCAGTACCTGAAGTCTGTGGACATCCCTGAGAATCGAGTCATTCTCATCACGCCGACCCCACTTTGTGAAACAGCCTGGGGAAAAGAGTGCATCATACAAGGTTGCAAACTAAATCGCCTGAACTCTGTTGTTGGTGAATATGCTAATGCGTGTTTACAAGTGGCCCAAGACTGTGGGACTGACGTACTTGACCTGTGGACCCTGATGCAGGACAGCCAGGACTTCTCATCTTATTTATCAGATGGACTACATTTGTCTCCAAAGGGGAATGAATTTTTGTTCTCGCATCTCTGGCCTTTGATAGAGAAAAAGGTCTCTTCTCTGCCTTTGTTGCTTCCTTACTGGCGGGATGTAGCAGAAGCAAAACCTGAATTAAGTCTGCTGGGAGATGGAGACCATTAGCCAATCACAGGAGACCCAAGTCTGCTTGTTAATCTACAGAACTCAAAGTTGCCAATATATAGAGGTACCCTTTTTTCCTCAGGCTTAAACCTTTGCTACTGATAATAAAAGTATTAGGATTTTTCAGGGAAGTTTTGTACTTAGGTCCATTGTGTTTTGACAGTATTTGTTAATGCAGGTATCAGTGCTGTAGCTACAAAATACACCCTGAGCAGCTTGTTAATTCTATAAATGATGAAGTAAAGACTTTTTTCTTAAAGTCAAAAAAAAAAAAAAAAAAAAAAATAGTATGCTTATATAGGACATTTACCATGAACGGAGTTTGCAGGACTGGAAGTTGTCCTGGATGAGTCGGTGAGTGAATGTGAAGGCCTAGGATACTACTGTACACTTCTGTAGACTTTACAAATACTGTACACTTAGAGTACACTAAATTTACTTAAAAATTTTTCTTCAATAAGTTAACCTAATGTAACTTTTTAGTTTCTAAACTTTTAAAATTTTCTGACTTTTGTAATAACACTTAGATTAAAACACAAATGCACTGAAGAGCTATACAAAAATATTTTATAAGCATTTTTCTATTTTTAAATTATTTACTTCAACTTTTTGTTAAAAAATAAGTCACAAGCATGTTAGCCTAGGCATCCACAGGGTCAGGATCATCAGTATCATCATCTTCCACCTTCACATCTTGTCCCACTGGAAGGTCTTCAGGGGCAGTAACAAGCATGGAGCTGTCATCTCCTATGATAGCAATGCCCCCTTCTGAAATACTCACAAAGGACCTGCCTGGGACTCTTCTTAAGGAGGTGTCCCTCTTTTCAGAAATATGTCTATGGTGGTTTGCTTGCTTTCCTGTTTTCATCATAGACTTGCCAGTAAACAGATAATGCACCATGAACATTACTCTCTATTAAGGAAAACCTTTTGGGAGTTGGGGTCCATGTTTTCAATTTTTTTTTTTTTTTTTTTGAGATAAGAGTCTTGCTCTGTTACCCAGACTGGAGTGCAGTGGTGCAATCACGCCTCACTGCAACCTCTGACTCCCAGGTTCAAGTGATTCTCCTGCCTCAGCCTCCCTAGTAGCTGAGATTACAGGTGCATGCCACCACACCCAGCTAATTTATTTTTTATTTTTAGTAAAGATGGGGTTTCACCATGTCGGTCAGGCTGGTCTCGAACTCCTGACCTTGTGATCTGCCCGCCATGGCCTCCCAAAGTGCTGGGATTACAGGCATGAGCCACCGTGCCCAGCCCAAACTTTTTAAGGAGTTTCTTGAGGTCTGCAAAAGCTTCTGCTAACCTCCCTACTGCGAATTTTCTTGATGGTGGTTTTCTGCAGTTTCCTTTTCTCTTGCCTCTTCTTCAGCTGTGTCCCTGTTCCATTTCTAACAACTCCTCATTAGTCAATTCCTCAGGAACCACCTCTAGGAGCTCCTCAGTGTCATCCTCATTCACACCCAGGTTAAAGCTGCTTCCCATCTCAACCACAGCCTTGTGAATTTTTGCAACCTGGTCATCCGTGGCAAATCCTTTGAAGTCATGAACAAACCTCGAGTGTCTTCTTCCAGATGCCATTCATACACATATTGGTGACATCATCCTAAGCCCAAGCAAGGTTCTTGATGCAGTCTTAGATGCTGTAATCCTCCCAGAATTGCATCAGTGTCTTCTCAGTGTCTCCCTCAGATAACAGCAGCAACAGCCTGGGGAAATGTCCTTCTTAGGTAGTGGGCCTTCAGAACTGCTCTAACTCCTTGATCCACTGGTTGGATCAAAGAGGTGATGCTTAAAGGGAGAAACACCAGTTTGATATTAAGACAAAGATCACCTAAAGGATGTACAGGAGCATTATCAACAATAAGCAAAATCTTGAAAGGTATGTTATTCTCCAAACAGTACTCCATTTCACTGAAATAGCAATTCAGGAGGGCATCTTGGAAGAGAAGCTGGGTCATCCATGACTTGTTATCGCTCCTGTAGTACACTGGCAGTGTGCGCTTACTGATATGCTTGAAGGCCCTGGGGTTTTCACTGTACCAAATCACAAAGGGTTTCAATTTGTGGGCAACAACATTGCCCCCAAACACTGTTATCCAGTCCTTCAAAGCCTTGAAACCTGCCATTGACTTGGCCTCCTTATGGATGAAAGTCCCTTCAGGCATCTGTTTCCAGAATAGGGAGGTTTGATCCATATTAAACATTTGCTCTGGGAAGTAATTTTCCTCCACAATCAGCTTACCTAGAGTTTCCAAAAATTCTTCAGCTGCCTTCACATCAGTACTCATAGACTTACCACTCACTTTCACAATTGTGTAATGAATAAAAATTCTTGAATCGTTTAAACCACTCAGAGCTAGCAATAAATTCAACAATATAGTCAGGTCCAGCCTTTCCTATCAACATAACAAACAAGCTTTTTGCTTTAGCTGTGATTGTCACAGTGCTGAGAGGGACATGCTTCTGTGTCTGGTCTTCAATATAGGTCATTAGAAGTTTATCCATATCTGATATTGGCCCTTCTCAAATTTTTATTAGTTTCATTGCCTTCAATGAAGCAGATCCTTTAATAGTTTCTATCACTTTGCTCTTGTACTTTAGGATGGCAGCTATGGTAAAATGGGACATGCCTGACTGGTAAGCAATAACCATCCCTGATTTTCCACCTTCACAGTCCTTAATCACTTCTAATTTTGTTTCCAGGTCAATTACTCAACACAGCCTCTTACTGGCAAAATTAGCCATGGATTTTGAATGCTTAGGGGACATGATGAACAAAATATGAGATTAAATCAAGCACAAAAGGAAATGATGCAGTCAAGAGATGTGGTAAACATGAGATATATGAGGCTGCTGCTGGTCAAACACAGCATACTGTTTTACAGTAAACTTTGAAAAAAATAAGTGGAAGGAGCACACTTTGAAATAATGAAAAGTACAGTAAATACATAAACCAGTAGCACAGTCTTTATTATCGAGTATTATGCACTGTACATAACTGCATGTGCTGTCCTTTTATATCACTGGCAGCATGGTCGGCTTGTTTACACGAGCATCACCACAAACATGTGAGTACTGCATTGTGCTGCCACATTACGACAGCTGCAGAGTCACTAGGCCACAGGAATTTCTCAGCTCCATTACAACCTTATAAGACTACCATCAAATATGTGGTCTGTTGTAAACATCATTATGTGGCACATGACTGCACATACTGAGACATATTGCATTCCTATTATATTTTTCCTTTAGTCTAAAGGTAATAAATCTCTTTTTGTGTAAGTGGCAGATGATTAGGATATTACTTTTTAATTTTATACACACACATGATCTGTTTTATTTCCTTGTAAGGAAAAGTCAAGCTATATGGTCTAGAGAGAAGAGAACAGGCCCTAAGACTAGGATCTCAGCCCTGAGCAGCTAGCGACTGAAGATGAGAGAGAAGGATAATTTTAAAGACACCCCTCTAGCATGTCTAATGGTCAAGGACTGCAATGTTTCTGACAGAACACTTCTGTTCTGAGAGGTTCAGACTCCTTAGCCCTATGGACAGGGTTTAATACTTCATCTTGTTAACTCTGGTCTGCAGTTCTGGTCTGGTAGGGTTCCTTTGATTGATGACTCTATCATCCTATGTATCCTTCGCTGTTTTGGTCATTGCTTGAAATAACATTGAAAAGTACAGTAAGCTTTAATGTGCTGGAGTTATGCTGGAAAAATTACAAATCTTCAAAGCAGGTGGGATCTTGCAAGATTATCAGATTAAGAGTTTCTTGATACGAGGAATTTCTCAATGAATTAACATTTAATCAACTTTGTAGAAATGAAGAGCTCCTCGGTTTCCTGTCAATCAAACCAGAAGACAGGACCTGGCATCTACCTCTTGGAACTCCAAATCTGACTTGAGGCACACATACAAAAATAAGGCAAGTGAATAAAACACTATACAAGCAGAGTGAGTTTGTGGACCCAGATTTCCAGCAGTGAAGAGTCCATGACCTCTCACATACTTCCTAGTATTTATGAGATGCTGACCTGGGTGAAGGCAAGCATATAACATGACCATTCAACTCTGCCCCATTAACAATGGGCCCTAACCCAAGTAGCCAGCTGAGGTTTCTTCCGGGCATGAGTTGCCTGATGGAGAATAAGATGGGAGCTCTGGCCAAAGGTTCTTCCACACTCATTACACTTATACGGTTTCTCCCCTGTGTGAATTCTCTGATGCACAATAAGGTATGAGCTACAACTGAAAGCTTTGCTGCATTCATTACACTCAAATGGCTTCTCCCCCGTGTGGATCCTCTGATGGACAGTGAGGCCTGAACTCCGGCTGAAGGCTTTCCCACACTCACTACATTCAAAAGATTCCTCCCCAGTGTGGATGCCCTGATGAACTATGAGATTTGAGCTCTGGCTCAAGGTCTTCCCACATTCCTGGCATTCATAGGGTTTCTCACCAGTGTGGATCCTCTGATGTCGTATGAGGTGTGACCTCTGTCTGAAGCCATTTCTGCATTTATTACATAGGAAAGGTTTCTCCCCTGTGTGGATTCTTTGGTGCACGATGAGGTTTGCACTCTGACCAAAGGCTTTTCCACACTCTTTACAGATAAAGCGTTTCTCTCCTGGGTAGTTTTGTTGCCCTCTTTCCTCGTCAAGGGCACTGCTGTCTCTGAAGGCAACACCTCTGGAAACTCTCTTCCTTCTCCTCGCTCTGGGTCCTGCCTGGCTTCCCTGATGCCTCTTTGCACTTCCTTTCCCCTCTAGGGCTTCTCTAAACCTGGCTGCCAGAGGGGCTACACTCTGAAGCCTTTCATAAGTTGTGACTTGTATTTTGGCTTCTGAAACTGGCCCCTTGTTCTCCCTGTGAATTCTCGAATGTGAAATACTTTTTGAGCCTAGATTAAAGAAGTTATCAAATTCTTTACCTTTCTGGCTTTCCTTCTCTAGGGAGATTTTTACATCCTTGAATTCTGCTGGCTTTATACTTCTAGTCCTCGTCCTCAGCATCTCCCTGGAAGGATCTCTCTGAGGAATATTCAAACTGTCTTCCCAATTTTTGAGTGCTCCAATCTTGCATTCTTGGGAATCATTATTCCAGAGTGCTCTGGAGGTGGCTCAGTGTATCTCTGTTTCTTCTGATACTTCCTGCTTTGGAACCGACTCCTTGATATCTGATTTGGTTTCATAATCTAACAAAAGATACAGAAAACGGAAATGTCACCTGTTTCCTATGGTGGAGACAAAACATCTTTAAGTGATACTAATGTATACTCTAGACATTTGTGATGCTGACATGTCGATAGCACGTGTACACTCCTAATGTGACTGCAAAAGGTCAGCAGACAGCCAGGAAGGGCAGAGGGGAGAGGCAGCAATGTCTGGCATTCAGAGATACTGCAGAGGATGAAAATGTTCCTTTTCCTCAGCATGACGCTCTGGTGGGTTATAAAGATCCCTCAATGTGGGACAGGGAATGGCCTGATTCCATGGACTGCTCATACCTTTCCTTATCCAGGTTCTGAGCCAAGCTGCACCACAAAGTGCTGGACAACCTTTGGGAGTGCCGCTTGGTTCTCACACAGCCAAGGTGGAGCTCAGGAGGCTGTCCTGTATTACAGGGAACTCAAGAAGTACAGACCTGAGGGAAAGTTTTCATATTTCTGCTGAAAGTGAGCTTGGAAAGAGCCTTCTGGGCTTTTTTCCCCCTTCCTTCCCCTTCTTCCTTTTCCCATTTCTTATGCATTATTTCCTTCCCCTCACTTCTCCTGTTCCCTTCTGCTTTCCTCCTCTTACCATTTCTCCCTTTTTCTTCCTCAACACCTGTCATCCTTTCCACTCCTCCTCTAATCTCTATTTTTGCTTTAAAACTCTTCTCTTGGCTCATGCCAGTAATCCTAGCATTTTGGGAGGCCAAGGCAGGAGGATCACTTGAAGTCAGTAATTCAAGATCTGCCTGGGCAACATAGCAAGACTCCAACTCTACAAAAAATAATAAAAATTAACCATGCACGGTGGTGTGCACCTGTGGTCCCAGCTACTTGGGAAGCTGAGGTGGGAGAATCACTTGAGCCTAGGAGTTCAAGTCTGCAATGAGCTGTGATTGTACCACTGCATTCCAGCCTGAGCAACAGAGCAAGATTTCTCTCTACAAAAAAAAATAATAATAGGCCGGGCACGGTGGCTCAAGCCTGTAATCCCAGCACTTTGGGAGGCCGAGGCGGGTGGATCACAAGGTCAGGAGATCGAGACCATCCTGGCTAACATGGTGAAACCCTGTCTCTACTAAAAATACAAAAAACTAGCCGGGCGAGGTGGCGGGCGCCTGTAGTCCCAGCTACTCGGAGGCTGAGGCAGGAGAATGGCGTAAACCCGGGAGGCGGAGCTTGCAGTGAGCCGAGATCGCGCCACTGCACTCCAGCCTGGGTGACACAGCGAGACTCCGTCTCAAAAAAAAAAAAAAAAAAAAAAAAAATTAATAATAATAAAAATAAAAATAAACTCTTTTCTTATTCCTGTTTTGGAATAAACTCTCATAACCTCAAATTCTCTGTGCCATCATCACTGAGGTCGGCCCTATACTTGCTGAAGAGAGCC
The DNA here is from genome assembly GCF_047675955.1 of Chlorocebus sabaeus. Lineage (NCBI taxonomy): Eukaryota > Metazoa > Chordata > Mammalia > Primates > Cercopithecidae > Chlorocebus > Chlorocebus sabaeus. The sequence continues at coordinate 95,131,103 of NC_132925.1, read as the reverse complement.
ACTCGCCCACTTAACAATTTGTTCAGGCACGGTAAGCCTCAGAATTTGGGGAGACTCCCAAATATAGTATATCCTCCTCTTGAGTTCTCAGGGCAGTGAACATGTACTTTGCAACTGTCCAGAGCTGACTGAAAAGTATCTTATACCAAAGTGTAAAGACCCTTAGGGCTATCCATGCTGTAAAATCCCTGAAGCTGCAGACCCTCCCCAGCACTGAGAGCCAGCAGAGACCCCACTGCCTCTACAAAGCAGGCAACCCTGAATGGCAAGGGTGACAGGGGCTGTACTCAGGTCATCCCCACCAAATTCTAGCTTCCAGTTCCAGTTTCAGAACAGGTGCCAAATGGGGCCTAGCTAAGGAGCTGCTGCCACCAGATAGAGATAGAAATTCCAGGCTCAATTCTAAGGCTGTTGCCTCTGACTTCTCTCCAGCAGCCCTGATCCAGGTTCTCTAAGGGTGCCCTATGGGAACTAGGCTAAACCCCAGAGGAGAAATGCTACTTCCTCTGGGTCAGAAGACAAGAAGTGGGTACCAAATCACCTTCAACTCCCATGTCTAAGAGTCTGGGATGAAGAGGAGGGTTGACGTTCTCCCTTCATTTCAGATTAGACGCCAGATGTGGTGCAGTAAAGCAACCTGCCCACATTCCATGGCAGGCAGGTAGGGAGCAGAGGTGGGCCCAGACTCCAGGTCTTCTCCTTCCTGGAGATCTTCATAACACCACCCTCAAATCTCCATCATGCGACTGTCTCACTTAGCAAGACCCTAAGGCATTCTGGCACCCCACCCCTTTGCCCATGTCTGCTCCTTGCCTCAATATTAGTAGGGGCCATATCAGTCAACAAGCCTCAAAAAATCCTCAGGGAGAATGAGGCTTGAGGAAAAAAATTCCAAGAGCAGCCCTATCTCAAGCTGTGGAGGACTGTGAAATCAAGGGAGAGGAAGAGAAAAATTGGAGACTAAAGTTCATTATAGGAACAGAAGTCCCTATCCTCTTTCCCCAGGGAATGTTGAGGATGGGAAGGAGATCAAGACAACTCTCTCAAGTTTTCATCCAGGTTAACAAAAAGTATTAGCTAGCCAAGACTTGCCTGTCCCCCAGGAACTAAAAGTCCAGTGGGGTGACAGTTGTGTAAAGAGATAATTAAAGTACATGTCGAATTGAGGTAAGAGAAGGCTGGTGAGGAAAAGACAACTTATAGCTCAAGAGGGCTTGACAGCAAATAACTAAGACTTCCTGGGAGGTGGCATTTCAGTTGGGTCTTGAAAGGAGCTAGGATTTCAAAGGGTAGGAAGCTTGGAGGTTAGGCATGGAGGTTTTCTTCCAGGTAAAGAAAGCAAGATGGGCAAAGGCACAATAATGGAAAAGCAGAGATTGTTGGGAGAAGTCTGTCAGTGTCATTTGGAGTGTAGTGGGAAACAAAGCTGGAAAGGGAAACCAAAGTCAAATCAGGTAGGGCCTGGAATGCCACACTAAAACCTTCACACTTTATTTAAAAGGTCTAGAATTTACATAGGGATGTTTTCTCTGGTGTCTGAACAACAGAGATCCCAGAGATTGTTACTGGTGCTTTAAGGGGTTTTAGGCTATTGTTCACCTCCTGCAAGTCAAGTGTTCCCTGGCCTATTGACAACAGGCCTGTCTGGAGATAACTCCCACCCCCTGCTACCCTGGCCTGGGTCTTCACCTAGTCCCAGGCATCCCTGTAGTCCTTCTTCTCCTTTACTGTCCCTGGTCCTGCCACTAGGAAAAAGGTTTCCGTTATTGTGATGATTGTAAACATTACCCTCACTCTGTTGAGGGCCTGCCCTGGGACACCTCCTGAACTTCTGTGGCTCCTGGACAGGCAGGGAGTGGTCAACTAACGAGAAAGACACCGGAAACCACTGTTGACAAACAGAAATGCCAGCTGGGTACCCCAGCATAATTGGCCCAGCTATCCAAGGCCAGGCCTTGACTCCCAAGTTCTAAGAAGACAGCCTGAGGCCAAAACTGCTGGATGTCTGCCAAAACCTTGCTTAGTAGAAGACCTCTTTTCTTTTTAATGAATCTGGCAATCTTTTATAAATTCTAGGATATAAAATCCACAGCTGCTCTGGTGAACGCATAAGCAGTGGGCCCCACATCTACCTGCTTAGCTGCCTGTCAGTCCTGCCAGTGGGTCCCAAGAGCATCATTGCTGGACAAGGTGATGGCTCATGTGTCTTCTCAACCTCATTTTCTCTATGACTACTAAAAATTCTAAAAACAAAAAACCTGATTCTGGGAAGACAGAACCTTTGCATATCTTCTCTAACGATATGCACTGGGCCTGACAGGCAGGAAGCCCCAGAATACAGCACACAGGGATTTTCTTTTCTTCACCTCCACTGATGGAGCTTGTTTTGGTTCCTACTCCTACTAAATATAAGGAGCCAAGGGACAGGTGACTGTGGGAAGCTGGCACTGTCGCTACCACCAGAGATGAGGGGAATGAGGAGGGCTGAGGGAAAAATCCAGAACATTCAGGGGAGAAAATCATTGGCTCTAAAATTTCTTAATATTTAGGCAAATTTTAGAAAAAGCACAAGAAAAAAATAGGAAGTTGGTCTCATCAGTTCTCCCACTTTTGCTTTTCAAGTTCCTACCAGCAGTGGCTTTTTCTATGTCCAGTGTCTATTTGGTTAGAAATGTTATTTTTGGCCAGGTGCAGTGGCTCATGCCTGTAATTCCAGCACTTTGGGAGGTCAAGGCAGGCAGATCACGACATCAGCAGATCAAGACCATCCTGGCTAACATGGTGAAACCCCTTAGTAAAATACAAAAAAATTAGCCAGGCATGGTGGTGGGCGCCTGTAGTCCCAGCTACTCGGGAGGCTGAGGCAGGAGAATGGCGTGAACCCAGGAGACAGAGTTTGCAGTGAGCCAAGATCATGTCACTGCATTCCAGCCTGGGCCTCAGAGCAAGGCTCCATCTCAAAGAAAACAAAACAATAAAAAAATAAATATTACTGTTATGTTCCCTCCCAAGTGATGAGAGGCCTCTCATGGCAGGTGACTTCTGTAGTGTGTGGAGATCAACCTGTAGAAGGAGAATGAAGATACTGAAGAGGTCTTGATTAAGAACACCTCTCAAAGGAGCGGGTGTCTCCCTTGCTCACAGCCATGTCTCCCACTGGAGCCCTGGATCCCATTCTTCCAGATCCCTCAGAAAACTCCACTAATTATCCCTTCCTCTCTGCCCTGCACCACCAGCCTCTTACTGTCTCCTGAGTCTTTCCTGGTTGCCTATAACCATACTCAAACCTCACGCACTCTAAAAACAACCCTCTCTTGAGACTTGTTTCTCTCAAGCTCAGGCCACATGTCTTGTCTTCTCTTCTCATCCAAACCTTAGAAGAAAACAACAACAACAACAACTTAAGTACTTCATCTTTCAGGCACTCCTCAACTCACTGCACACAGTCTGTAGTCCCGACCACTCTACAGAAACAATCTGAAGATGCAAGCGCTATCTTTCCTAATCGTCAAATCTAAGGGTTGCTTTTCAGTTCTCCCTATTTGACTCTTATGTAGTATATAAACCACTATGTTCCCCCAAACTGCTTTACTGACTCCCATATTCTTGAATGACAGTGTTCCTGGGACTCTCTCTTAACCAATTTCTTCCTCTCACTCTAGATCTAAGTCAGAGGTTAAAGACTCATGCCTTAGGGACCAGGCAGGGAATATAAAGGAATGAAATGAATGGGACTATATTAAACAACAGGGAGGAGGGCGATGAACGGGAGTGTGCACACCCCTCTAAGGGGGCGCCTGCTGCTCACTCTAGCCTAATGCCTTACAAGAATGTGAGCCAAGTGTTGCCAAATCTTCCAGCCTTCCAAGAAACACCACAAATCTAGATTTTTACACAGCATCTAATGATGAAAAGCTGGTGACTAATTCAATTTTTCAAAACTACTGTTCAGGATAAACAAAGCACATCAGTAAATCTGATCTGGCCCATGGGCATCTAGTTTGTGGTCTCTGCCCTAAGTTCTGCCATGCACTCTTTTGGTCATAACCATCACCTATTAGTTATGATTTCCAAATCTCACATCTGATCAACTTTTTCTTTAGCCCCAAAGACATCAGCCAATGTCTTCTGTAACGTGACATCACTGACCATGTTCAAAGCTGAGCTGATCATCTTTCTTCTAAAGCGTCCCACTGTTCCTCTTACGTTCTCCTCTACCATCGTCCATCCTCTCACAAGCCAGAAACCTGAGACAGTCCTTCCCTTCTCTCTCTCCCTTACTCTTCAAAGTCATCTTTGAGAAGAAGAGCTGGTAACACAGCCTGAAAAAAGCCTCAGGGCCTGGATTTTCATGCTGGTTCTGCCACTTACGTGCTGTTTGCGCTTAGGCAGATTAACCCCTCTGATTTCTTCTTAATGGGAATAATAGTACCTACCTCATAGGGCTGCTGTCAGGATTAAATGAAACAAGCATCTAGAACAGTGTCTGGCCCACGCTAAGCACTACACAAGCACTTGCTATTATTTTGCCTCTTTAATGCTCCTTAAATCTATACAGTTCAGACATTCAGACTTATGGGACACTTATGACTGCCACCTGCACCTACACTACTTTCCTCCCGCCCGCATCCCATTTCTAGTCCCCAGTTCACCCTAACAACAAGACCCTCAAGCAGCTGACGAGCGACTTTCCCCTTACATCAAGTGCACAGTAAACCCAAGCGCCGGGCCGGGGCCGCGGGGATTCCCGCCAGTCACTCCCGCCAGCCGGCCCCGCCGCCAGCGCAGCCCGCAGCCCGGGCAAGTCTAGGCCCCCTTGGCCCCGGTCTCGTTCGCTCACCAGAGGCCACGGGGCCCCCAGCCCCGCACAGCAACGACACACCGCCACCGCGACGCGTTTGCCCTCAAGGGCCTCCCGCGAGCTTAAGTACCCAGGGAAGATGGGCCGCCCCGGAAGTGCCGCCCGGGCGCCTTGCAGGCCCCTCGCTGACCGCTCTAGGAATCTCGGAGGTTTTCTGACCTCGATGCCTCCTTACCTGGGTCTCCTACATCTGACCTATCTATTGCAATTAAAAGTCTGCAATGTGTTTGGGGGTGGGAGAACAATCTACCATCCACAGAAAGGCCTCAGAGAATGTTGGAGAAAAAATTAAAGTCTTAGATATTGACGTGTTTAACTTTTACTTCTTTTACAGTGTAAAAGTGTCTCTTTACAACTCCTTTTTTTTTTTTTTTTTTTTTTTTTTTTTGAGAGGTGCTTATAGAAGATACGATTCAGGTTAGAAGATTCAAGTTAGAAAATTCAGGTTGTCTCTCTAGTCAGTGCTCTCCAACCTGTTGCAATAGGAGTGGGATGGAACTGCTGAGGTAGGAGACAGGACTTGACTCCAGAGGTGGGGTCGGACACTCGACCAGATTGAGGACTAACTAAAACAGAGCCAGGTGGATGCGGCTTTCAGTCAGACTCACCCACCAGTGTGCCATGTCAATTTATCATTGCCGTGGCAACACCCAGGAGTTCCTGCACCTTTCCATGGCAGTAACCCAATAACCCCAAAGTACTACTCCTTCCCTAGAAAGTTCTGCACAAGCCACCTCTTAATCTGCATGCGATTAAAAATGGGTGTAAATATGAATGCAAAACTGCCCTGAGCTTCTACTCTCTGCCTACAGGATAGCCCTCCTCTGCAGGAGCAGTTACAGAGCTGTAACACCGCCTCTTCAAAGATGTTTTTTCCTCCTACCTCTGCCTTGTCTTTGAAGTCTTTCCTGGGCAAAGCCAGAAACCCTCGTGGGCTAAGCTCCACTTTGGGGCTTGCTTGCCTCGCATCACTGTGAAGCTACTTGAGTTGTCAAATAAAAAATAAACTCAGACATAGATAAGACAGGCTTTATTCAAAAGGACAATTGCAAATGGGAGACAGGTACTACTACAATAGGGAGAGGAGGACTATTGCAATAGAGAGAATGCTCAGACTATAAGATCCACAAACATCTTGTCAACCCAAATAACAGACAGACTCTCTAAAGATAATGAGTTTATTCAAGAGTGCACAGGAGACTCACAAATCCAGAATATGGGGGCTATGCGGATCATTGGCATAGAGGTTGTGTAGCGGGGTTGATAAAAAATTAGAGAGACCGATGGGGGTGAGAAAGATATTTATTATTTAGGTGCACCAGCCCAGTCGGATTAACATCCAAAGGACTGAGCCCTGAACAAAGACTTAAGTTACCTTTTAAGCATTTCATGGGGTGGGAGAAAATCTGTGCAGGGAAAAACATATTACAGAAGCAAAAAACGAAGGCAGTTATTCAATTAATTGAGACCTGCATTACATCAGTTGAAGCGAAGGAAAGTTTTTAAAGGCAAAAAGGAAACATAGGTAATTTGTTTTGAAACAAAGAGAATATTGGTTGCAAGACTAGTCACAGCAGTTGATGCCAGTTTATTAACAGACAGAGTGTGTCAAGCAAGTGTCTTTGTGCATCCAGGTAGCTTCCTTTTACTCATGTAGCAAGCTGCAGCTTAGAAAGCCCTTGTCAGAAGTTCTCATTATGGGCATCTATGTGTAGAAAGTTCTTGTAACAGTTCATAACATAGGCATGTGTGCATGAGGTCCCTCCCTTCTTAACCTCCTGGTTTTATTTATTTATTATTTTTTGTTAGGGCTTGACACAAATGACTCCATTTTGATTTTGACAACTTTCACAGTATCAAAGGTCAGGCAGAAAAGAATTTTATGCAGAACTTTCTAGGGAAGGAGTAGTACTTTTGGGTCATTGGGTCATTGCCGTGGAAAGGTGTGGTAACTCCTGGGTGTTGCCATGGCAATGGTAAATTGACGTGACACACTGGTGGGTATGTCTGATAGGTAGGAATAAATAAGGTTAGAGCAGATTGGTGTAAGGGAATGAATGAGCTGGTGTCATAATTGGACAGTTAATCAGGAAATGTCTTTCCTTGAAGTCAGCTGATTACCAGTGACCACATAAGCCAGAGTTCTTCAGCGAACCAGAGCCAATAGGATATATAGATATGTAAGAGGGATTTATTAAGGAAATTGACTCACATGATTATGCAGGCTGAGAAATCCCATGTTATGCCATCTGCGAGCTGGAGAACCAGGGAAACTAGTGGCATAACTCAGCCCAAGTCTGAAGGCCTGAGAACTGAGAAGGCCACTGGTGCAAGTCCCAGAGTCTGAAGGCTGAATAACCTGGAGTTCTAATGTCCTAGTGTTGCCGGAGGGCTTAGAATGGTCTCCAGATGCCGGTGAGACCCTAACTCCAGTTGGTTTCCAACTTCTTGACACCATTGCAAGAAAGAATTCAGGGACAAGTCAGAATGAAGTAAAAGGCAAGAAGCTTTTATTGTAAAACAAAAGTACACACTTAAGAGATAAGTGTGGGCATGCTCATGAGAATGAGTCATGCACAATGAGTTTCTAATTTTATGGTGTTTCTTTAATTATGGGGTGGAATAATCATTTAGTATTTTGGAAAAGGAAAGGATTTCAGGGACTCCTCCCACCACCCTATTCCCTCCATTACCACCCCCTGTCTCCCTTATTTGGGTTTGCCAAGAAGAGTCACGGACATGTCACCCTGACCCCGGTTTTGGCCATTTTCTCTCCTTTATTTTGAGTTTTCTGTTACCCTATGGTTTCTTTGCCTAGTTCTTATTTTAGCTGTTATTCGGGTTTTTCCATACTCCTGTGACTACCCAGTGCTATTCCTGTCTCACAGGTCCAGGAGAAGATGGGTGTCCCAGCTCCAGGAGAGAGAGAGTGAATTCACTCTCTCTTTTTGTTCTACCTGGGCTCTCAGCCCTTTGGATGGTACCCACCCATGTTGTGTGAGGGCACATTTTCCTTACTCAGAACACAGATTCAAATGCCAATCTCTTCCAGAAACATTCACAGACATACCTCCAAAATAGTGCTTTACCAGTTATCTGGGTATTCCTTAACCCAGTCAAGTTGACACCTAAAATTAACCATCCTATGTTCTTATAACAAGGAGGGATTGATCTACATCTTGTTGCTGGCTCAAGCCAAAGATAGGTCAAAACTTAAGGACCTAGGGGAGGGAAAAGAGCTTAACTAAATCTTGGTCAAGTTAAATTAGCAGGTATTCTGTACAAATTGGTCATGGGTACAAACAGTTCAATTAATCAGTTGTAAAGCACGTCACCTGGAGGGTCTGTGTCTAGACAAACAAGGGGGTGGGGCTATCTGTGAGTCTCATCTAAGTCGTATGGGGAAGGATGGCTCTTTGCAGGAAGTCATTTCCTAGAACACTAAAGGGTGTGGGAATATTTAATTGTCACTGTTTTCCAGCAGAGTTAACTCAGGTAAAGTTGAACATTATCAGACTCTTGGGGAAAATTAGGTTATCTATTCTTTGTTGGCTGTGATAGGGTTCATGACACACTATCATAAAATATGGCATCTTGCCATTTGAGAAAACAGCAGAAGCAAGATGGTCTGTCTGACCTTCTCCCATGATTCTCCTCTGAATCAGGCTGTAAAACCTTCCCTTAAAAGGTTGAGTGTAGTAGCTCACTTACGCCTGTAATCCCAGCATGTTGAGAGGCCAAGGCAGGTGGATCACCTGAGGTCAGGAGTTCAAGACCAGCCTGGTCAACATGGTAAAATCCTCTCTCTACTAAAATTACAAAAATTAGCCAGATGCGGTGGTGCACACCTGTAATCTCAGCTACTCAGGAGGCTGAGGCGGAGAATCTCTTGAACCCAGGAGGCAGAGGTTGCAGTGAGCCAAGGTCATGCCATCGCACTGTAGTCTGGGCAATAAGAGTGAAACTCCAACTCGAAAATAATGATAATATTAATATCCATTCTTGCAAAAATAATGATAATATTAATATCCATTCTTGCAAAATATAGTAATTAAAAAATTAATCCTATATCACAGGCCCTTGTAGCAGAGCACATCTCCCCATATATATGATCATTGTACCTAGGGTGGACACTTTCCTCCTCTTACTTTCAGGAACACCCTACTTTTTCTATGGAATAGCTATACTTTCACTACTTTCACACCAGCTCACCAGCAATGGATCCAAACCAAGACAAAATCTGTGAATTGCCAGAAAAAGAATTCAGTCATTCGACTATTAAGCCAATCAAGGAGGCATCAGAGAAAGGTGAGGTCCAATTTTTAAAAAATTAAAAAATGATACAGTATATGAAGGGGAAAATCTCCAGTGAAATAGATAGCCTAAATAAAAATTACAACTTCTGGAAATCAAGGACACACTCAGAGAATTGGAAATGCACTGGAAAGTCTCAGCAATAGAATCACACAAGTAGAAAAAGAACATCAGAGCTCAAAGACAAGGATTTCAAATTAACCCAGTTCATCAAAGACAAAGAAAAGAGAATTTTAAAAAATGAGCAAAACTTCTAAGAAATTTGAGATTATGTCGGATGACCAAACCTAAGAATAATTGGTGTTCCCAAGGAAGAAGAGAAATCTAAAAGCTTGGGAAACATATTTGAGGTAATAATTGAGGAAAACTTCCCGGCCTTGCTAGAGAAGACATCCAAATACAAGAAGCTCAAAGAACACCTGGGAAAGTCATTGCAAAAAGGTCATTGCCTACGCACATACTCATCAGGTTATCTAAAGTCAAGACTAAGGAAAGAATCTTAAGAGCTGTGAGACAAAAGCATCAGGAATCTATAAAGGAAACCCTATCAGATTAACAGCAGATTTCTGAGCAGAAACCCTACAAGCTATAAAGGATTGGGGTCCTATGTTTAACCTCCTAAACAAAACAATTATCAGGCAAGAATTTTGTATACAGTGTAACTTAACTTCATAAATGAAGGAAAGATACAATCTTTTGCACACAAACAAATGCTGAGAGAATTCACCACTACTACCAAGCCAGCACTACAAAAACTGCTAAAAGGAGCTCTAAATCTTGAAACAAATCTTTGAAATACTCCAAAATAGGGTCTCCTTAAAGCATAAATCTCACAGTACTTATAAAACAACAACATGATGAAAAAGAAAACAAGTTATTCAGGCAACAAATAGCACAGTGAATAGAATAGTACCTCAGATCTTAATACTAACATTGAATGTAAATGACCTAAATGCTCCATTTAAAATCTACAGAATGGCAGAATGGAGAATTCACCAACCAAGAATCTGCTGTCTTCAAGAGACTCACCTGACACACAAGGACTCACATAAACTTAAGGTAAAGGGATGGAAAAAGATATTCCATGCAAATGTACATCAAAAGCAAGCAGAAGTAGCTAGTCTTATATCACACAAAACAAACTTCAAAGCAACAGCAATTTAAAAAGACAAATAGGAATATTATATAATGATAAAAGGACTAGTCCAATGGGAAAATATCACAATCCTAAATATATATACACTGGCGCTCCAAAATTTATAAAACAATGACTACTAGATCTAAAACATGAGATAGATAGCAACACAATAATAGTGGGATTACTTCAATTCTCCACTGACAGCACGAGACAGGTTATCAAGACAGAAAGTCAACAAAGAAACAATGGACTCAAGCTATACCCTAGAACAAATGGACTTAACAGATATTGACAGATACCCAACAACTGCAGAATATACATTCTATTCATCAGCACATGGAACATTAAGATAGGTGATATAATAGGCCCCAAAACAAGTCTCAACAAATATAGGAAAATCAAAATTATAGCACTTACTCTCTCAGACCACAGTGGAATAAAATTGGAAATCAACTCCAAAAGGAACCCACAAAACCATGCAAAGATGTGGAAATTAAATAACCTGCTCCTGAATGATTGTTGAGTCAACAATGAAATCAAGATGGAAATTAAAATATTCTTTGAACTGAACAATAATAGTGACACAACCTATCAAAACTTCTGGGATACAGCAAGGTGGTGTTAAGAGCAAAGTTCATCAAAAAGTCTGAAGGAGCACAAACAGACAATCTAAGGTCACACCTCAAGGAGCTAGAGAAGCAAGAACAAACCTAACCCAAACCCAGCAAAAAAAAAAAGAAATAACCAAGATCAGAACAGAACTAAATGAAACTGAAACAAAAAAATACAAAAGATAAATGAAAAAAAAGTTGGTTGTTTGAAAAGATAAATAAGATTGATAGACCATTAGTGACATTAACAAAGAAAACAAGGGAGAAGATCCAAATAAACTCAATTAGAAACAAAACAGGAGATATTACGACTAATACCAAGGAGATGAGTGAATTCCTGGAAATATGTAACCCTCCTATATTAAACCAGGAAGAAATGGAAATATGCAACCCTCCTAGATTAAATCAGGAAGAAATGGAAACTCTGAACAGACCAATAACAAGCAGCAAGATTGAAATGGTAATTAAAAAGTTACCAAGAAAAAAAAAGTCCAGAACCAGAAAGACTGACAGTTGAATTCTATCAAACATTCAAAGAAGAATTGATACCAATTCTACTGACACTACTCCAAAAGATAGAGAAAGAAGGAAACCTCCCTAAGTCATTCTATGAAACCAGTACCACCCTAATACGAAAACTAGGAAAGGGCATAACAAAGAAAAGAAAACTGCAGAAAAATATCGCTGATGAACGTAGATGCAAAAATCCTCAACAAAATACTGGCTAACTGAATCCAACAGCATAGCAAAAAGATAACCCACCATGATCGAGTGGGTTTCATACCAGGGGTGCAGGGATGGTTTAACATCTGCAAATCAATAAATGTGCTACACCACATAAACAGAATTAAACACAAAAACCACACAATCATTTCAATGGATGCAGAAAAAGCATTTGACAAAATCCAGCATCCTTTTATGATTAAAAACCCTCAGCAAGGCCAGGTGTGGTGGCTCACACCTGTGATCCCAGCACTTTTGGAGGCTAAGACGGATGGATCACCTGAGGTCGGGAGTTCGGACCTGCCTGGTCAACATGGTGAAACCCCATCTCTACTAAAAATATAAAAAAATTAGTCAGGCATGGTGGCACACACCTGTAATCCCAGCTACTCAGGAGACTGAGGCAAGGGAACTGCTTGAACCTGGGAGGCGGAGGTTGCAGTGAGCTGGGACCAGGTCATTGCACTCCAGCCTGGGCAACAAGAACAAAACTCCATATCAAAAGAACAAAACAAAACAAAACAAAAAAAACCCTCAGTAAAATTGGCATAGAAGGGACATACTTTAATATAACAAAAACCATCTATGACAAGCCCACAGCCAACATTATACTGAATGGGGAAAAGTTGAAAGTATTCTCTGGAGAAATGGAACAAGACAAAGATGCCTACTTTCATCACTTCTATTCAACGTAGTATTGGAAGTCCTAGCCAGAGCAACCAGACAAGAGAAAATAAATAAATAAATAAATAAATAAATAAATAAATAAATAAATGGCATCCAAATTGGTAAAGGGGAAGTTAAACTGTTGCTGTTTGCTGAAGACATAATTGTATACCTAGAAAACCCTAAAGACTCATCCAAAAACTCCTAAAACTGGTAAATGAATTCAGCAAACTTTCAAGATACAAAATTAATGTATAGAAATCAGTAGCCCTGCTATACACCAACAGCGATCAAGCTGAGAATCAAATAAAGAAATCAACCCCTTTTACAATAGCTGCAATAAAATAAAATAAAAATACTTAGGAATAAACTTAACCAAGGAGCTGAAAGACCTCTACAAGGAAAACTACAAAACACTGCTGAAAAAAATAATGATGACACAAACAAATGGAAACACATCCCATGCTCATAGATGGATAGAATCAATATTGTGAAAATGACCATACTGCCAAAAGCAATCTACAAATTCAATGCAATTTTTATCAAAATACCACCATTAGTCTTCACAGAACTATAAAAACAATTCCAAAATTCATATGGAACAAAAAAACAGCCCGCATAGCCAAAGCAAGATTAAGCAAAAAACAAAAGCAAAAACAAATCTGGAGGCATTACATTACCTGGCTTAGAACTATACTGTAAGGCCATAGTCACCAAAACAGAATGGTACTGGTATAAAAACAAGCATATAGACCAATGGAACAGAATAGAGAACCCAGCAATAAAGCCAAATATTTACAGTCAACGTATCTTCAACAAAGCAAACAAAAACATAAAGTGGAAAAGGGACAACCTATTCAACAAATGGCACAGATGGCGCAGGCACAAATGGCAAGCCATGTGTGGAAGAATGAAACTGCATCCTCATCTCTCACCTTATACAAAAATCAACTCAAGATGGATCAAAGGCTTAAATCTAAGACCTGAAACCATAAAAATTCTAGAAGATACCAGCCTGGGCAAAACGGTGAAACCCTGTCTCTACTAAAAATACAAAAAATTTGCCAGGTGTGGTGGTATGCACCTGTAATCCCAGCTACTCAGGAGGTTGAGACAGGAGAACCCCAGAGGCGGAGGTTGCACTGAGCGGAGATGGCACCATTGCACTCTAGCCTGGGTAATAAGAATAAAACTCTGTCAAAAAAAAAAAAAGAAGAAGAAGAAGATAACATTGGAAAAACCCTTCTAGACATTGGTTTAGGCAAAGACTTCATAACCAAGAACCCAAAAGCAAACATAACAAAAACAAAGATAAATAGATGGGACTTAATTAAACTAAAAGCTTCTGCACAGCAAAAGAAATCATCAGCAGAGTAAACAGACAACCCACAGAGTGGAAGAAAATCTTTGCAATCTATACACCTGACAAAGGACTAATATCCAGAATCTACAAGGAACTCAAACAAATCGGCAAGAACAAAACAAACAATCCCATCCAAAAGTGGGCTAAGGACATGAATACATAATTATCAAAAGAAGATATACAAATATCCAACAAACATATGGATAAATGCTCAACATCATTAATTATCAGGGAAATGCAAATCAAAACCACAATGCGATACCACCTTGCAATAATACATGTTGGCGTGGATGTGGTGAAAGAGAACACTTTTACACTGTTGGTGGGAATGTAAACTAGTACAACCACTGTAGAAAACAGTGTGGAGATTTCTTAAATAACTAAAAGTAAATCTATCATTTCATCCAGGAATCCCACTCCTGGGTATCTAGCTAGAGGAAAAGAAGTCATTATATGAAAAAGATATTTGCACACACATGTTTATAGTAGCACAATTCACAATTGCAAAATTATGGTACCAGCCCAAATGCCATCAATCAATGAGTGGATATATATATATATAGAATAGAATACTACTCAGACATCAAAAGGAATGAAATAATGGCATTTGCAGCAACCTGGATGGAACTGGAGACCATTGTTCTAAGTGAAGTAACTCAGAAATGGAAAACCAAACATCCTATGTCTTCACTCATAAGTGGGAGCTAAGCAATGAGGATGCAAAAGCATAAGAATGATCCAATGGACTTTGGGGACTTGGGGGAAAGGGTGGGAGGGCGGTGAGAGATAAAAGACTACACACTGGGCACAGTTACGTTGCTTGGATGATGGGTGCACGAAAATCTCAGAAATCATCACTAAAGAACTTATTCATGTAACCAAATGCCACCTATTCCCCAAAAATCTATTGAAAAAAATGTAATCACAATTCTATTTTCACATCTTTAATAATCATTCCTATTGTCATCAAATATCCAGTGTGTTCAGATTTTCCAGATTGTTCTGCAGCAGTGTGTGTGTGTGTGTGTGTGTGTGTATGACTTATGATTCAAATAAAGTCGATGGTTTTCTTTAGAAAAAAAGAATGCTTGGTTCAAATGAAGAATAAAAGGAAATGTTCAGGCTGAGATGGAAACAGTAGGAGCAGTAAACAAACAAACAAACAAACAAAAACCAAACAACTGAACTGGAAGTGAGGAGTAACAGATTAATAACCCAGCTCTGCCACTATAACTGCCTGCATAATTTTAAGAAAGTTTTATTTAACTTTTATGGACTCACTTTCTTCCTCATCTATAAACGAAGATAGATTATATTACTTCTTATTTGCCTTAATGGTCTGAGAATAATTTTTTGTTTTGTTTTGTTTTGTTTTGAGACCGAGTCTCGCTCTGTAGCCCCGGCTGGAGTGCAGTGGCATGATCTCGGCTCACTGCAAGCTCCGCCTCCCGGGTTCACGTCATTCTCCTGCCTCAGCCTCCCAAGAAGCTGGGACTACAGTCGCCCGCCACCACGCCTGGCTAATTTTTTTTTATTTTTAGTAGAGACAGGGTTTCACCGTGTTAGCCAGGATGGTCTCGATCTCCTGACCTTGTGATCTGCCTGCCTTGGCCTCCCAAAATGCTGGGATTGCAGGTGTGAGCCCTCATGCCCAGCCTATAATTTTCAAATTGATATTTTATTTTTCACAAATAGAAAACAGTTTTAAAATTATTTTTATAAAGATCATTATTACTTTTTACGAAGTTATCGACAGACTCAAACTGTTGACACTTTGTTTAATGAATTTCCCATACAGAATTGTGTTATATATGTGTATATGTGTGCATATGTATATCAGTATATATATATATATATATGCACACACAAACATTCATTGTTTGGATTACTTTGCACAAATGAACCTATTTTTAATGCCTATTCACAATAAATTTCCCAAAATAAATTATTTTGTGTTAAATTACAAAACAAACAAGAAAATGTGTTTTGGTCAGGCGCGGTGGCTCACGCCTATAATCTCAGCACTTTGGGAGGCCGAGGCAGGCGGATCACCTGAGGTCAGGAGTTCAAGACCAGCCTGGCCAACATAGTGAAAGCCTGTCTTTACTAAAATACAAAAATTAGCTGGGCATGATGGCGGGTGCTTGTAATCCCAGCTACTTGGGAGGCTGAGACAGGAGAATCGCTTGAACCCAGGAGATGGTGGTTGCAGTGAGCCTAGATCATGCCACTGCACTCCAGCCTGGGCAGCTGAGCGAGGCTCCATCAAAAAAAGAGAAAAAAGAAAAAAAGAAAAAAAAAAAAGAAAATGTGTTTTCACATAGAAAGTATAAGGGCAAATACAAATTAAAAATAAGAGGTTCCATTTACTCTGATGAAAACAAGGGAAGAGATTTCCCTCTTCTCCTTTTTCTTAGGACATTTACCTTAGAAAACTTGTAAGTGTTTTCCCATTTCTTTGAAATATATATATAAATACTTTTGAAAACTAGGCAGGACTGGCCGGGCTCGGTGGCTCAAGCCTGTAATCCCAGCACTTTGGGAGGCCGAGACGGGCGGATCACGAGGTCAGGAGATCGAGACCATCCTGGCTAACACGGTGAAACCCCGTCTCTACTAAAAAATACAAAAAAACTAGCCGGGCGAGGTGGCGGGCGCCTGTAGTCCCAGCTACTTGGGAGGCTGAGGCAGAAGAATGGCGTGAACCCGGGAGGCGGAGCTTGCAGTGAGCTGAGATCCGGCCACTGCACTCCAGCCTGGGCGACAGAGCCAGACTCTGTCTCAAAAAAAAAAAAAAAAAAAAAAGAAAACTAGGCAGGACTTTTGCCAACTGGCCTGTTCTCAGCTCCATGACCAAGGAATGTTTTTCTCGAGGACCTGGAAGCCATCTCTTTGAAGTGCAAACATTGGAGCTTAGCTTTGGTGGGCGCCTTACTTGAAGCTGCAAAACTACCTCTGTCATAAACAGTTGAGAAGATTTTCCTCTGGATAAGACCAATTAGCTAACATAGATGGTCACTCCAATTACTACGATAAAGTCGGGGAAAACCGTGTGACAAAAGGTCTGCCAAGTCCTCTTATTTGAGGACTAGTCATTGTTTATCTTGAAAACATGTATGTAATGGGTTGTATCTGTTTGGCTATATAAGGAGGCAAGATTCCTTTCTACCTTTTCATTCTCTTAGTGGTTTTCCTGTGATATGTGTTACATTCTAGTTTAGTGCTTCTTTAATAGCGTATTCTTTCCCTGCTACCTTTGTAGAGAGAATTTCTGGGTTGGAAAAAGGATTTGTTTTTAATTATATTTCCCTAACAAAGGTTCGTGGAAACTTTTCCACTGCCTCTTTATTTTTATTTTTTTGAGATGGAGTCTCCCTCTGTTGCCCAGGCTGGAGTGCAGTGGCACAATCTCGGCTCAGTGCAAGCTCTGCCTCCCGGGTTCACGCCATTCTCCTGCCTCAGCCTCTCGAGTAGCTGGGACTGCAGGCACCCGCCACATACCTGGCTTATTTTTTGTATTTTTTAGTAGAGACGGGGTTTCACCGTGTTAGCCAGGATGGTCTCGATCTCCTGACCTTGTGATCTACCCGTCTTGGCCTCCCAAAGTGCTGGGATTATAGGTGTGAGCCACTGCGCCCAGCCACTCCACTGCCTCTTTTTTAAAATTAAAATTTAAATGTTTTTTTGATTGCCTCTTAAATGGATTTGTAAATATGAAAATTTCCCTTTGGGAGGCTGAGGAGAGAATCGCTTGAGCCTAGAAGTTCGAGAGCAGCCTGGGCAAAACAGCAAGACCCAGTCTCCACAAAGCAAGAAAGAAAAAGAGATGGAAGGAAGGAAGGAAAGAAGGAGGGAAGGAAGGAAGGAAGGAAGGAAGGAAGGAAGGAAGGAAGGAAGGAAGGAAGGAAGGAAGGAAGGAAGGAAGGAAGGAAGGAAGGAAAGGAGGGAGGGAGGGAGGGAGGAAATTTTCTTGTTTCCTTTGCACTTGCATCAAAGTCTGGTCTGAAAACTACCCCTGGAACTGTGATTTGAGTTCAAAAAACATGCCTGCAGCCAGTTTGGATAGGAGTGAAGCGCTCATCTCTTTTTTTAACTTTCAATAGCCAAAAAAATCATATGGAGCAGCTTGATTTTGCTTGTGATTCAAACTATGTCAGTTGTCAGAATAACTTTACTACAGTGTAAGTTTCACATATAAGAACTGTTTTGTCTTGTAATTCATTGGGAAACATTATCGAGTCTGCAACAAAAACCGAATTTCCAAAGCAATTCTGTTTTGTTTGTTTGTTTGTTTTGAGACAGAGTCTCTCTCTGTCGCCCAGGCTGGAGTGCAGTGACACGATCTCAGCTCACTACAAACTCCGCCTCCCGAGTTCACCCCGCTCTCCTGCCTCAGCCTCCCAAGTAGCTGGGACTACAGGCGCCCACCACCTCGCCCGGCTAATTTTTTTGTATTTTTGGTAGAGACGGGGTTTCACCGTGTTAGCCAGGATGGTGTGGATCTCCTGACCTTGTGATCCACCGGCCTCGGCCTCCCAAAGTGCTGAGATTACAGGCGTGAGCCACCGTGCCCAGCTGCCATTCAGTTTTGATCATTGTTGAAGATGGTTCTTATTTAGAAAAAATTCAATCTTACTTCTGATTTCAAAAAATCGTAATAAAACTTTACCACTCCTAAGTCATTCAACTAGCATACGGTAGGGTAAGTTGAGATATCTAGCTTTTATTTGAGACAAAAATACACAGAACTGACAGTGATTTGGTCTACAAGAGCAAATGAAGTTCACTGTTGACAATACTGGTTCAACAACACATCCAAGACATTTCCACACACTACCTGCTATGAATAACCATGTGTTTTTAACAACCTACGTGCTCACAAGCTTTGTGCATTTATCAACTAAGCCTTTCCTCCTTCACACATTTTTTTGCTTTGTTTTGTTTTTGTTTTACTGTCATTCGTAACACTCTTAGCAGATTCCACTTTAGGTTGTAATGAATTGGTGTTTTCTCAGCTTCTTTGAAAATATTCTTACCTGTAGTTGTTACGTGCATATTACTCATAAAGGATAATTCTTTAGTCACTTCAAACTCAGCACTGACTTCTAGAATATCAACAACTGATCAGTAGAGCAATATCAGTAACATCTGTCAACTCATCGAGAGCCAGGAATTGCTTAAGGCCAGGGGTTGGAGACCAGCCTGGGCAACATAGCGAGATCCCACCTCTATTAAAAATTTTTTTTTTAATTAACTGGGTGTAGTGGCACGTGCCTGCAGTCTCAGCTACTCAGGAGGCTGAGGCAGGAAGATTCCTTGAGCCCAGGAGCTGGAGGCTGCAGTAAGCTATGATTGTGCCACTGCATTCCAGCCTAGGTGACAGAGCAAGACTCTGTCTCTTAAGAAAAAAAAGTCCTAGGCAAGTGCTATTGAAAGTGGAAAGTTTAGAGAATGCTATCTTTGAAAAATGAAAAGCCCAACTCAAAATGGCCTAATGAAAAAGGAAATGTTTTGGTATGGGTTACTGAACAACCAAGGAGGGGGGGCTTCAGGGTTAGCTAAGACCAGTAACTCTGGCTCTGTTTCACTGTGAATTTCTTGCTCTGCCCTCCTCTAGGTATTGGCTTCATCCCCAGGCAGACAGCAACCTGATTATAGTGTTATGTCTCTGATAGCCACTCACAACTTTGTCCCCTACAAGAGAGAACTGTTTCTGGATGCTTGCTCAGAATGCCAAATAATCCTTTTCAGGTACCTCCTTTCTCTCTATCTTGCCCAAAATGGGTCATACGTCCTGGACAGATTACAAAAACGGCTATACATTCTTCCCCCATCTCTCTGGAATGTCACCTGCAGCTCTTCCCATTAAGTGGTGGAGTCTATTTCTCTACCCCTTGAACATGGTCTCAGCATGTGAATTGTTTTTCCCAGTGAAACATTAGCAAATTTGTTGTAAGCAGAGAGTTAAAAAGTGTTTGTACATTGGGGCTTGCCATCTTCTGCTGCTCTGTGGAACTCTGAGGTTACCATGTTAAGAAGCCTGTGATTGAGGGAGGATGAGTGACCATGTGGAGCAGAAACAAGCCATCCCAGCTGAGCACACCACCCCCACCCCAACCCTCACCAACCAGCCTTCCAGCAACAGGACATAAGAATGAGGCCGTGCTGTCCTAAACAACCCACTCTGAGCCAGCCCAGATATGAAAACCACTTAGATGACCCACAGAATTATGAGAAGTAATAAATGTTTGTTATTTTAAGCCACTAAGCTTAGGAGTGGTTTGTTAAGAGGCAAAAGCTAACTGATATATGACCATTTCTGAGGCAGTCACAGGCAAGGGGAATTTCATTACTCTTAAGTGAATCAAGAGACCCCTTTGGAGTTGGGATTATGTTTCCATGATGACCATGGCTGCATGGAGGAAGGGTAGATAACTAAACAAAATGGGGTTTTGACAGGAAGAAAAAGGGGAGAAAATGCATGTTGAATTTGGCAACTAATAATTCCACTGAATATACTCTACACCAAACTTTATGTTGCTTCTTTATTTAAGAAGGGAGACTAAGTTACCATTAGAAGGACCATGCATAGGAACTAACATATATTTCTGTGCAGTGAGTGTGTCCTGTAGTATGCTTCGGGAGGGCAACTGAGCTACCAAAACTTGGATTTCACTGCAGCAGGGGTTGGTCCTTAACAGAAGGCTAGTGATTGTTTTAGGTTTTGAGAGTCATATGATTTCTGTCACAACTACTTAATTTCGCCATTGTTGTGTGGAAGTAGCAATAGACAGAAAATAAATGAATGAGCATAGTTGTGTTCCAGTAAAACTTTATTTTGAAAAACAAGCAATGGGCTGGATTTGGCCCACAGTTTGCCAATCCATCAACCAGAGGCTAGAGATGTATCATGTGGCCAGCTTTAGCTGAGAAAGAACTTGAGAAATCTGGGCACAGTGCCACTCTGAACAAAATTCAGTTTGGTTAGTAAGGAGGATGAGGAGAATAGATATTTTATGGGCTACTTGCAGTACTTGCCATGATTATCCTTGTTAAACTGGTGGCCAGTGGATCTAAAATTCGTGGTTGTAGTTCTGACTCCCTTAGAGATGGTGTGGGGAAAAAGGAGAAAATTTAGATAAGGACAACTAAAATGATGAAAAGGAAAGAGCATTGTCTGCTGTAGCCTTCACTAGGTTTGAAATTCAAAGTTCTAGCTTTCTGACCTGATTCTGTAATGTACAAACTATGTAACACTGGTTGAGTCAAACTCTATAAGCCTGTTACCCTTGTCTGTAAGATGGTGATGGAATGTTAGAAAGAAAGGGAGAAATGGATAAGCAAATGCAAATGTGTGCTATATTTGTATGCAACACAATATAGCTTTTGCATACAAATATAGCTTTTCTTTTTTGTAGCCTTGGCGATAGCCATAGGGATGTAAAATAACATTCTGTAGCAGCAGCTAAGGAAACTATGGAGTACTCACCAGTGGTATGGAGCACCATAACAAAAAGGCACAAGAATGTATTTGGCTACTTTAGTGCAAAATGTCTAGGACAGAGCTGGAAATTCAGTTCAGTTACGAAGAAACAAACACTAGAACTTGATATAACTTCCAAAAGAGCTCACTCACATAGTAGTACATATTATTCTAAGTGACAAAAAAAGTGCTAAGGTATTTACAGATATAATGGTTGTACAGTACTTTTTAAATCTGCAATTTAGGTTTCTGATTTTCCATTAAGAATTAACTGCACTGAAATTCTATAAATTATACTTAAGCAATTCAGCTATGGGAGTGTACAAAAAAGAGATAAATACTGCCATCCAAATTATTAATTACAGTTCAACAATAATCTCAACATCAGCAACCATTGTAGCTATTATTATCTGACTTGTTTGGGCATCTTCTAGTCTCATGTACTTTATGGTTCACAAAATCATCCTGGACACAGGAAAAGATCCAACTATTATGAAACAATTAGACTGCACATCAACTTAAAAAAATCACATGCAAGACTACATTGCAGCAGATGTTTCAAATGCCTGTTTTAAGTTAAAGCATTCATTAAAAAAAGAAAAAAACCTGGGGTCTTACAATAAAATTCTACTACGAGTTTTGTAAGTCTGAAATTTTAAGAATGACTATTTAGAAAATCTGGTTTACTTAACAGTACCTTTTGCAAAAGAGAAAAGGCGTCTGATTATAAACTACATCAACACCTAAATGAACTGCACTATGCCCTTGTGGCCAGAAAACTGCTTTTTTTTCTAAAATGAAGGCAGCCTTTTACTATTATTTTTTTGACTTCCAAAGCTTGATTTATAGTGACTACAAATATCACTACTTTTGGAAGATTATAGAAAAACTTTTAGAAAAAATAATTTCAAACATTAGTCACACTATTGAAATACTCATCCAATATTAATAATTTGTTCTTCAGTAAGAAGTAGAATTCTTCATAACAAATGCCCCAGAGTTGCCTCACTCAAATACTGTAGCCATTAAAAACCAAACTGTTAGAGAAATCATCAAAGTGTTTTTGTAGTCTTACTGAACACCTGTAGTTCTATCCTCTGTTGTTCCAATAGGCACCATATTTATTTGAATAAATAACAGCAGGTCGCATCTGATAGATACTAACACTAAGCTTACACACTGTATGATAAAGCCTAACACTGCTACGTGTGTTTGCTGTAGGTGTACTGTCTGATGCACATGAAAGCGGACCTAGTTAACACCCTTTGGGTACAGGAGAGTTTACTTTGCCTTGATTGGTTCTCATTCTAACCAGCGAACTCTAATTTTGTGTTTATAATGACACAATTTTTTTTGAGGTGGAGTCTCGTTCTGTCACCTAGGCTGGGGTGCAGTGGCGCAGTCTCAGCTCACTGCAAGCTCTGCTTCCCGGGTTCACACCATTCTCCTGCCTCAGCCTCCCGAGTAGCTGGGACTACAGGCGCCCACCGCTATGCCTGGCTAATTTTTTTATTTTATTTTATTTTATTTTTTTATTCTTGTATTTTCAGTAGAGACGGGATTTCACCGTGTTAGCCAGGATGGTCTCAATCTCCTGACCTCGTGATCTGCCCGCCTTGGCCTCCCAAAGTGCTGGGATTACAGGCATGAGCCACCATGCCCGGCGAAGAATTCTTTGAAGGGCTTAATCCCAGTTGTAAGGCAACATTTTCTCTCAAGGGACTGCTTTGTTGCGGAAGAGTTCAGTCTCCTATGCTGATGTTTTTCTCTTTGACAGACAGATATCTGTCGGGAGTTCATGTCAACATTTTCACTACGGCTTCCTCCCTCATGACGGAAGAGATTCTGACACCTGTATTTGAAGTTACTCCACATTTTTCCCACTTTATCCATTGATTATAAAATCGTTGGGGGCGCGTGGGGCAGCCTCATCCAGGACACCTGTGGCCCGGCAGGAAAGGGCGAGTCCGCCCACCCTCCGGTGCATCCTGTGCCCTCCGACTGCCCAGCGATTGCAGCCTCGCTTCCTCTGGACGGAGCCTGGGGATCCCAGCTCCACCAGATTCCCCCACCAGGCCCCTATCACCTTCCTTGCCGCCTCCCCTTCTTCACCCGTTTCCCGTCCCCTCTCTCCCCAAACTCCCCCCCCACCAATGGAAAATACCTTCATATAATCTCTTTTGGCGGGTAAGGTAAATATGATTTAGAAGGAGTTTCTATTTCTCACAGGGAAGCAACATTCATCTCTGGAGTACATATTTTAGGTAATGTGGGGGAAGAAAGATAATTTTCCAGCAGTTTTAGCTCTCAAACAAGCAATATACATCTATATGGAATAACTATTTCCTGTAACTTGTTGGAAGTTGATGGTGACTAAGTCATTAATTCATTAAATACTGATTGAATGCCTAGTATGTCAGCCAGTGCTCTAGGTGCTAGAGATACAGTATGAACAAAACAGAAAAGGCCCCTGCCTTCAAACAGCTTACGTTCTACCAAGGGAGATAACAGCTGGATAGAGTGAGCCAAAGAAATGGGGATATGCCAGCTAGGTGGTACTTCCTTTCAGATGTGCAGAGAGCTTGCTTTCTGGATTTAATCTATGGCATCCTTATTTTTCAGTTTATCAAAAATGCAAATAATCTAAATTTCACCTGTTTCTGATTAATGATTTCAACAAGTATTTATTGAATACCTTCTCTACCAATCATTGTGCTAAACACTGAGATATAATGATAAGTAATAGCTCCATATAGCTGAGTAGAGTTGTATAAAGATGAACTGATTGGGTCTTTCACCGTTGTCCTTGGGTGGGATGCTACTTGTGTGTATCTTCCTAACGATACCTATGAAGGAAGTACAAGTGTATGCATTTAGCGGGGCACTGAATAGAAGGTTAGCTAGAGCTAGAACAATTAATAGTGATATGTGACTGTAAAGACCCATAGGGGCAACCGTCTAGGTGGTCAATTGAGAAATGGCATTGGGATTTGAAGAACCAGGATAAATTGGATAGCTGAGGTTAGGGAGAGCAGTTAGAAGGAAGGGAGATTATTCCGAAGGGAAAATCCTGGGGAAAAGATCTAGAGTCAGGAACAGGCAAGGGATTTCAGGGGGCCAATGGGAATTCAGTAACGTTAGAGCAGAATGTATATGATAGGCAAATAAGAGACGTTGATATTGAGGTCAGTTTGTGTGGGCCTCGATTGGTAGTTTGTCCTTTATTCTAACATAACAGGGCATCACTCAAGGTTCTTAATAGAGACTATTTTAAGCAGATAGAATATACTAGTTTCTTGTTGAGATGGCCCATTCCGGCTCCTACCCAGCATCCTTTCCATCCCAACGTCTCCCTATACAATTTTCCTGAGGGTTGAGGTAGCCACTGTGTTTCAGGGCAAGATAGTTATTAATGGGATATCAGTAAAGCGACTGGGCTTGACGGGAAACAAGGCTGGAGTTACAGGCTGGGCTTGGAGGGAACGCCTTCTTCTAGGGTCCCATAGAGATGTTCCTCCCGCTTCCTAGAGAATCAGAGAATGGATGCGCGAGCCCGCTGCTGACGCACTACCGGCCGCGCCACCACTCCTCCGGTTTCAGAAGTTAAGGCTGGGGTCCTGGCTGCAGTGCGCCTCCGGGAGCTGCCGCGCCGCTTCGCGCGGAGTCCCTGGATCTCACAGTGAGCGGGTTGGGACCCAGGGAAGGGAAAAGAGGGGACCCGGCGAGCCACGGCTGGAGCGGCGGGCTGGAGGGTTATTTGGGAAGTCAGCTCCGGCCTCGATCCTCCCCGAGTTGCTGCCTACGCGTGCCGCCCGGACCTGGGACACTCCTGGCGGCTCGGCCTGCCCAACCTGTAGCCTCAGCACTGCAGACCCCAAGGCCCAGCACAGTGCCCAGCACAGAGGAGATGCCTAGGAAAATGGCGGAATGAATGAATGAATGAATGAATGAGTGAGTGAAGGATGGATGGATGATCAAGACCTAGGACCTATGTCAGGAAACGAGATCCTGGGGATCAGAATTCTCGATTCCGGTACCAGTTTCTTTCCCCGGCCGATCCTGTAGCACCGAAACTTGTTTAGAGCATGTTTTTATAGGAGACGGCACATAGTGTAAAGCGCGCTCGTTTGGAGTCTTGAGACCTGAGTTACAATTCTGGAGGGTACAGAAATCTCTAAGGTACTGTGTAGAAGTCTGTTCCTTGCTTCACAAAGCCCAGTTGACAGTTGTATGTGATAGCATGTATGCAAACCTTAATGCCTCCCAATGAAGGGTTACTCTCCATTACATGCCAAACATTACACCGAATTCAGGGCGAGGCTACAAAAGAGTGACGCCGGAGACTGCCAAATGTAAAGATGCTTCCAGTCTTGTGTAGGACGATAAGTGCATAAGCAGATTCTGGTGGTAATATTTTAAACTACATTTATTTAGCACTTACTGTATACCAGGCACTATTTGAAGCATTTGTGCTAATTGATTTAATCTTCACAACAGCGTATTATGTGTAAGGTTTTTGTTGTTTTGTTTTGTTTTGTTTTTTTGTTTTTGTTTTTTTGAGACGGAGTTTCACTCTTGTTGCCCAGGCTGGAGTGCAACGGCGCGATCTCCGCTCACCACAACCGCTGCCTCCCGGGTTCAAGCGATTCTCCTGCGTCAGCCTCTCGAGTAGCTGGGATTACAGGCATGTGCCACCACACCTAGCTAATTTTGTATTTTTAGTAGAGACGGGGTTTCACCATGTTGGTCACGCTGGTCGCAAACTCCTGACCTCAGGTGATCCGCCTGCCTTGGCCTCCCAAAGTGCTGGGATCACAGGCGTGAGACACTGCGCCAGGCCTATGTGTAGTTTTTAAGTGAGGGAACTGAGGTACAAAGAGAACAGAAAACTTGTCCCAGATCACATTACTAAGTGACCCAAGGCTGCATAAGAGATAAAGTGTACTGCCGCAGCTTGGTTGAGTGCGCTGTTTGGTGCCAATATGCAGACCAAGAAGGGCTTCAGAGAGGAGTACATTTCAATGTGGTCTCATTGGAGGGATTGTTTAAAATTCTTGAAAAACTTCATCTAGCTTGCCTAGATTCCTTTAGCTAATTATTGAGGGGTAAGGAGGTGGCATCTGGGCAAAAGCGTACAAGGTAGAGGGAGGAAGCCCGCTCTCTATTAGGTTAGCAGGATAAGGCTATTAAGAGCCTGTTTCCTTTTACCTTTCACCATAATACTCATCTTTCCCCAGATCTGCAGAGGGATCTTTTTAACATCTTAAAATCAGTAACAGCCAGATTATTGCACAATAGGCATTTGTAGAAGCACTCATACATTACTTTCTGGGCAACTTACAGACCTAGGAGTCAGCACATATGGACCAAATTTGGTCTTCCACTTTTTTTTTTTTTGGTAAAACTTTTATTAAAACACAGGCAAGCTCGTTCATTTACATATTGTCTATTTCTGTTTTCAAACTACAAAGGCAAAGTTGAATAGTTGAGGCAGAGACTATATATCCCATTTGACCCATTAAACCTAAAAAAATTTGCTTTCTGGCCTTTTACAGAAAATGTTTGATGACCCTTGACATTGACAAACTGCTAACAGCTCAGATGATCCACGATTGGAAGGATGCGGTCATCACCAAGATGTCTTTCTTTCTCTGTAGGTTTTAGCATCTAACCCCTGTTGAGTGCCTGCCATCGAGTAGATATCTTTTTGAATGCTTTATGTGAATTAACTAATCAAGGATTCACGGATTATCAGAGCTAGAATGACCCATAAATATTGTCTAAGTTGTTACCCTTTTCAGATAAATAGCCTGTCATGTAGGCCCACTCACATAGGCCATTGGCAGAGCAAACTTTCCTGACTCCCAATCCAATCTACTATCATCTTGTGAATGGGAGGCCAATACCATAGCCTTTTGTTTTTGTTTTTGTTTTTGTTTCTGGGTTTTTAAAAAGTAACTTTTTCTAACTATAAAAGTAATATATGTTTATTGAAGGAGAAGTAAAACATATAGAAGAGTATAAAGGACTAAAGTAACCCATTAACCGACCTAGAGATAAGTGTGTTAATATTTTGGTAGGTTTTCTTTATGTCTTTTTTAAATGTGTGTGTTTTATCTGTTAATAGTTTCTATGTATTGAGTGCTTAGTCCCAGTATATGTGTGCCTATTTCTTGTTTTTGTTTTAGTGTTTTGTATCTTCCTGTTTTAACATATTATCTTTTCTCATGAATATTCTTTGAAATTATGATTTTTGATACTTTCATAATCTTATCTTTAGTAGTCTGTCAATGTTTATTTGCCTGTTTAACAACTGTAGTAATAGTGTGATCTTTGTACATAAATCTCTGTGTCATCTCTGATTATGCTTTTTCACTTTTTCTTTGATTACAGAAGTTAGTTATTCCCATGGGAAAATTTTCAAACATTACAAAAACAGAGGCTTTAAGGCAAAAGTTTACCATAATTTTATTCTTCAGAAATGATCACAATAAATAATTTGATATATATTCTTATAGATTTGTTAGTTTTTTTTTTTTTTTTTAAGGCAAAAGTAGAGCAAAATATAGATAATAGTGGACATTTGGGAAAATTATTCACAATTCATTATTTTACCACAGTGATGATTATTTTTCCTTCTTGATCTTATTCAGATGTATTTTTAAGTTTTAATTTTTGAGAGGGGTCTCGCTCTGTCACCCAGGTTGGAGTGCAATGGTGCTATCACAGCTTATTGCAACCTCTACCTCCCACGTTCAAGTGATCCTTCTACCTCAGCCTCCTGAGTCGCTGGACACAAGCACGTCACATGTATATTTTAACAAACATATATTTTACATTATATTAATACTTGAAATTTTACTGTACCGGGTATTTTTAACATATGGCATAAATATTTTTTCCCAATAATCACATATTTTCATTTTTAATTATCTTTATGTCTAAACAATTTTCACCAAGTAGAAGTATCATAATTTGCCAATCCTCAGTGTCCACCAATAGACAAACTTTATTTCTGTGTACATTTCAGGGGATATTTTTACAAGTAACAGAAGAATTCTGTTTCTCTTCTCTCTGGAAAGTTACTTCTTTCTGAGAAAGTTCTAGTAGAATTATTAGGTCAAAGAATATAGTCTTTTTTTTTTTTTTGAGGTGGAGTTTTGCTCTTGTCACCCAAGCTAGAGTGCAGTGGCGTGATCTTGGCTCATGATAGCCTCTGCCCCCTGGGTTCAAGCAATTCTCCTGCCTCAGCCTCCTGAGTAGCTGAGATTACAGGCGCCTGCCAATGTGCCTGGCTAATTTTTTGTATTTTTTAGTAGGGATGTGGTTTCGCCATGTTGGGCAGGCTGATCTCGAACTCCTGACCTCAGGTGGGATCCACCTGCCTTGGCCTCCCAGAGTGCTGGGATTACAGGTGTGAGCCACTGTGCCTGGCAGAATATAGTCATTTTTTATGGCATACTGATGACTCTGAGGTACACTACAGATGGTGTATATACAAAATGAGCATTCTGTTCTGAATTCCTGTATCCACAAAATGTTGACCACAGCATCCTAAGTATAACTAAGCTACAACTTTCACACCTGATGTATATTGCTAGATTCGCTCCAGAAAGATGGTACCAACTTACGTTTGCACTGGTGTGTGAGAAACTCTTTCTCTGCACCTTTGTGAATCTTGAATGTAGCATTAAAAATAGATTTTCCACTTTGATGTAAAAATTTGATTCTTCATTCTTTCAGTTTCCATTTCCTTGTTTACCACAAAGATGGAACATCGTTTTGATATGTTTATTGGCCTTTGTAATTCTTGGTGTATTTTTTGTATTTTCCGTTTTTCTCTCAGTTCACCCTTTTTTCTTACTCATTTGTAAGAAGTCTTTATTAGGTCTGTCTATCCCTTGATATATAACTGAAAAATACTTTTTTTAAAGCTTGTTTGTCTTCATTTCTTTGTATTTTGGATATACAGGGTATTGTTTTTATGTGGTCAGATTTATCAGTTTTTGTCCTATCCATTTTGCATCATGCTTGAAAGTGCTAACCCCAGAATGAATTTTTGGTCATATTTTATTTTGTGGTTTTATTTTTTATATTTAACCCTTTAATTGGTTTCAGTTTATTTTGGTGTGTGGCACAATATAGTAATCACACTTTTTTTTCCAGGTAGTTAGCAATGGTGCCAACTTGATTTATTAATTATCTATCTTTTTGTGATTAGAAATGCTGCTTTTATCATATATTAAATTATTTTTATTTACATCTCTTAGAGGATTAGAGATATTTTATTTAATTAATTTATTTTTAAGACAGGATGTTGTTTTGTTGCCCAGGCTGGAGTGAAGTGATGCAATCTTTTTTTTCTTTTTGAGATGGAGTTTTACTCTTGTTGCCCAGGCTGGAGTGCAATGACACGATCCATCCTCACCGCAACCTCTGCCTCCTAGGTTCAAGCACTTCTCCTGCCTCAGCCTCCCGAGTAGCTGGGATTACAGGCATGCGCCACCATGCCTGGCTAATTTTGTATTTTTAGTAGAGACAGGGTTTCTCCATATTGTTCAGGCTGGTCTCAAACTTCCGACCTCAGGTGACCCACCTGCCTCAGCCTCCCAAAGTGCTGGGATTACAGGCGTGAGCCACCGTGCCCGGCCAATGCAGTCATATTAATAGCTCACTGCAGCCTTGAACTCCTGGGCTCAAGTGATCCTCCACCTTAGTAGCTGTGACTATAGGTGCATACCACTACACCCAACTAATTTTTGTTTTTTGTAGAGATGGAGTTTTCTCTGTTGCCTAGGCTGGTCTCAAACTTCTAGCCTAAAGTGATCCTCCCACTTTGGCCTCCTGAAGTGCTAGGATTACAAGTGTGAGCTACCTCACCTTGCTGGAATTAGAGATCTTTTAAGTGTTTAGACTCACTGTTGGAGTTTTCCTAGCCACATTGCTTTAAAGATTTTATCTGTTACTCCTGTGATTTCAATTACTTTTTTTTATGTCTAAAACTCTTCAGGCCACAGTCTCTCTTTCAGCTATGTATGCCCTGTTCTACCTTCTGTGTAGATATTTGAAACTACAGATATCTTACTGCTTTCCAGACCAGTGTACCCACTGTCACTAAAGGTCACTGTTATCACCCAAAACTGGCTAATTATCCTTGACATCTCCCTCTCTCACCCCTCCCACCAATATTCATTCATTCTGGTTGATTCTTTTAATCCAGTCCCCATACTGGACTACTGAAATAGCCTTACAAGGGATCTTCAGGCCTTCACCTTACCCTCCCACTCCCCACCACTACACACATTATCTGTTGCTATAGACAGAGGAATGTGTTTCCATAAAACAGCAGATCTAATCATGTCATGTATTTTATCAAACTTTTTCAAATCCTTATTATGGCTTTCTCTTCACTTTAGGGTAAAGTCCTTAAAATGTGTTTTAGGGTTCTGTTTGAACTGGCTTGCCCTCAGGCTTTATGTCTCATTTCTGGTGTTTAATACTTGGGCATTACTGTGTCTCCTTTGTTCTTCCAAAGTACTGAGCTTGATTCCTTTTGTATGTTCATTTTGTCTCTCTACTTTTTCCTTTCTTTTTTTTTTTTTGAGACGGAGTCTAGCTCTGTCGCCCAGGCTGGAGTGCAGTGGCACAATCTCAGCTCACTGCAAGCTCCGCCTCCCGGGTTTACGCCATTCTCCTGCCTCAGCCTCCCGTGTAGCTAGGACTACAGGTGCCCACCACCGCACCTGGCTAATTTTTTGTATTTTTAGTAGAGATGGGGTTTCACCGTGTTAGCCAGGATGGTCTCGATCTCCTGACCTCGTGATCCGCCCGTCTGGGCCTCCCAAAGTGCTGGGATTACAGGCGTGAGCCACCGCGCCCGGCCTTTTTTTTTTTTTTTTTTGAGATGGAGTCTCGCTCTGTTGCCCAGGCTGGAGTGCAGTGGCACAGTCTTGCCTCACTGCAACCTCTGCCTCCCGGGTTCAAGCGATTCTCCTGCCTCAGCCTCCTAAGCAGCTGGGACTACAGGCATGTGCCACCACGCCTAGCTAATTTTTTGTATTTTTAGTAGAGACGGGGTTTCACTGTGTTAGCCAGGACGGTCTCGATCTCCTGACTTCATGATCCACCTGCCTCGGCCTCCCAAAGTGTTGGGATTCCAGGCATGAGCCACCGTGCCTGGCCTACTTTTCCCTTTCACATGTCTAAAGGGGACCCAGACTATATCAGGTCTCCTCTGCTCTACATTCTGTAGCACCCCATATTTGCAGTTTTGTAACTCCCATATTTGAAATGATTCATTTAATGTCTTTATCCAGCTATGACACAAGTTGGAGCCAGATAGGGTGTCTGGCTTCTTTTTCCAGTGTCTAGCACTGATTAGTCACCCAAATCCCAGTCTGCGTGCATGAGTCTCTGAGTCTCTGTAGGACTGTATCATAGCTTACAGGTCCCTTTATGTTATTCCTGTGAATGAGAATCAGGAAAACCCAGATAGGATCTTCTTTTTTTTTTGAATTGGAGTCTCGCTCTGTCTCCCAAGCTGGAGTACAATCGTGTAATCTTGGCTCGCTGTAGCCTCTGCCTCCTGGGTTCAAGTGATTCTCCCACCTCCCATTCTCTTGAGTAGCTGGGATTACAGGCACCTGCCATCATGCCCAGCTAATTTTTATATTCTTATGGAGACAGGATTTCGCCATGTTGGCTAGGCTGGTCTCAAACTCCTAACCTCAGGTGATCCACCTGCCTTGGCCTCCCAAAGTGCTGGGATTACAGGCCTAAGCCACTGTTTCCAGCCAAGGATCTTCTTAAAACTTTAAAATTCAATGCAAAAGCACAGACTTCACTGAGAAGTCCACAAGACCAAGCTTATTATGTACTTGAGCAGACTTATTTTATTCTTTCATGTCTTCCAAGTTCTTGACTCTGGTAAAAATCATCTCTGGATCTTCCCTTTTTCCTTGAATAATGCTGCCAGTTCTGCTTCTCACTTCAAGGTTAAATGGAGAGATATTTTTAAATGAACAGTTTTGATACTGACATTTTTAAAAAGAAGCATTTACAGAAACTGGTATTTTTGCAACTTTTTTGTAAGTCAAAACTTATTTCACAATTAAATTTATTTTTGTTTCTTTTTAACTGCAGCCTGTCCTCTGACACTGAGCTATACCTGAAGAAAAACTGTTTAATTGATATGACATCTTGAAGAAAGGACAATCAGTGTGTCTCTAGTTTGTATCAAGTAGATAGCATTCCCTGACACTATCTCAGCCTCTTGGCGTTTGGTAGAAGTGGGTGAATCAGACTTAGTACACAAGCCTTGCTATGAGGACATTTTGCTATGTAACTTTTAACTATATTGACTGGCTTTTCATATAGATTATTGTTTGATGGACAGAGTGTACTAATTGATGTGAATATACCTATTCATTTAATCTTTATAATTATAAAAAGGTAATGAATAACATTCTGATTTATTTATCAAGTGCTTAAATATTTGATAGTATGTTAGTCTGATGTTATCATTTTTTGGACAGCTAACAAATGGGGTGTGAACCTAGGAGGCTACAAGCCAATGCTGATTTTTGCGGATGCTTCCACATTGTTATCCTGAGAGTTATTGTGTGTGTCATTAGATAGTGTCACTAGGCAACAGCTCTTTGTTCTGTTTACTGGGACAGTAATATTCTCTCTCTCCGTGCACCTTTTACCCCCATGAGCAGGGCTCCCAGTTTTTTCAAGCCTGAAGTGTTTTCCAATCAAAGTGAAGAGACAGTCTGTGGATGTTGAATATGGAAGGAACTGAAGAGAGAGAGATTAGAAGAGAGACTTGTCCAGGTGAGTGAGCAAGGGACAAACAGTGGGAGAAATAGCCAGCCAGCAGGAAGCCTTTGGAAATTATAGAAGAGAAGCTGGGTGAAGCTCAGGAGATAAAATAACTGTCTCTTGTAGGGATGTTGGGTGCAGGGGTGGGTGAACATGTCTGGGGCCAACTTTTTCCCAGTACTAATTTTATTCTCATTTCTAGCATTTTCCTGTTTACAGTCTCCCAGTCTCCACTCTGGATACAAAGCATTCATGTTTCCTGTCTTGCCCTAATCTTAGCCTATGTGTTGGTTGTTGTTTTTCATTTATCTCCATTGTCTCATTCTCTTGCTCCTTGGGTGTCTGTAGCTACCCCTTCCATGGGAGTTCCTCATTAATGGTAATCATATTTCCCTGATACATATCTCTTCTACCAGTTTCAACTCTTAAGTTACTTGACACACTTGTTGTTACTGGCCCTTCATCATAGGCCATTACTGAGGTCTGCCAAAAGTTAAGGACAGGGACCTTCACTCTGCCCTGTATAGGAGATATTCATTCTGCTCTTTTCTTTCAGGCTGGGTAAACAAGAACAAGCCTGCTCCAGAGCAGGATGTCTGTAAAATTGACTCATCAGGGATAGTAGCAAAGAGATTCCAAGAGGATGAATACCAAGATTCTACATTTGAAGAAAAATATGCATGTGAGGGCATGAAGGAAAACTCTCCTAGGGAGATTGCTGAATCATGCCTTTTCCAGGAAGGAGGTTTTGGGGGAATAACTTTCATCCACAAAGAAGCACCCCCTGAAATTATTAGTCAAAACTATAATTTTGAGAAAAGCTTGCTTTTGACCTCAAGCCTTGTTACACGTCTCAGGGTTTCTACAGAAGAGAGTCTGCATCAGTGGGAAACAAGTAATATACACACCAATGATTTTTCAGACCAAAGTAAATGTCCAACTCTCTGCACACAGAAGAAATCTTGGAAATGTAATGAATGTGGAAAAACCTTTACTCAGGGCTCATCCCTTACCCAACATCAGAGAACTCATACTGGAGAGAGACCCTACGCATGTGAGGAATGTGGGAAAGCCTTTAGTCGTAGTTCGTTCCTTGTTCAACATCAAAGAATTCACACTGGAGTGAAACCATATGGATGTGAGCAGTGTGGGAAAACATTTCGATGTCGATCATTTCTTACTCAGCATCAAAGAGTTCACACTGGAGAGAAACCTTATAAATGTAATGAATGTGGGAATTCCTTCCGCAATCACTCACATCTCACTGAACACCAGAGAATTCACACTGGAGAGAAACCTTATAAATGTAATAGATGTGGGAAGGCATTCAATCAGAATACACACCTTATTCATCATCAGAGAATTCACACTGGTGAGAAGCCTTATGTATGCAGTGAATGTGGCTCTTCTTTTCGAAAACACTCAAATCTTACACAACATCAGAGAATTCACACTGGGGAAAAACCCCATAAATGTGATGAATGTGGGAAAACTTTCCAAACAAAGGCAAACCTCTCTCAGCATCAGAGAATTCATACTGGAGAGAAACCCTATAAATGTAAAGAATGTGGCAAAGCGTTTTGTCAGAGCCCATCTCTTATTAAACACCAGCGAATTCATACTGGAGAAAAACCATATAAGTGTAAGGAATGTGGCAAAGCATTTACTCAGAGCACCCCACTCACTAAACATCAGAGAATACACACGGGGGAGAGACCCTACAAATGCAGTGAATGTGGTAAAGCCTTCATTCAAAGCATTTGCCTTATTCGGCATCAGAGAAGTCACACTGGAGAAAAACCCTATAAATGCAATGAATGTGGAAAGGGCTTTAATCAGAACACCTGCCTCACTCAGCATATGAGAATTCATACTGGAGAGAAGCCCTATAAATGTAAAGAATGTGGGAAAGCCTTTGCTCATAGCTCATCTCTTACTGAACATCATAGAACGCACACTGGTGAGAAGCTCTATAAATGTAGTGAGTGTGAGAAAACCTTCCGCAAGTATGCACACCTTAGTGAACATTACAGAATTCACACTGGTGAGAAGCCTTATGAGTGCATTGAGTGTGGAAAGTTCTTCAGACATAGTTCAGTCCTTTTCAGACATCAGAAACTTCACAGTGGTGAATAATGCTGGCATTTAGGTTATGACAGTTTCTCTAGTGAGGATGACTATGAATCTGACTGGGAGTAGAGGGGCAGGTAGAGTTCCTGGAGGGAAGGAAGAAGGAGCCTTGGCTACTGTACTCTGAGAGGAATGTTTCCAGAAATGGAGGTGAGAGCTTAGGGAATGCAGAGCCTACTTGAGGTGGGCATCTGGGAATACAGGGTAGAAAGAAATTCCTGCTTTTGAGATAAAGCCTACACATTGCCACTGTCTCCCCATGTGACTTTACAGCTTGAGGGGGTATTTGTTAAGTTAGCACTTCTGCTAACTTTACAACACCCTGCCCCATCTTATGGCTTGTCACCCATTTTCGTTGGCTGGCAGCTTGAGATGTTTTTCTTAAACACTTCCTGTCAGTGTGAAGTGGCACAGTTCTGATGTAGTGCTAAGTCTGGCCTCCAGATTTGAGGCAGCCCTGACCATGCTACCATGGGGGAAGCTCCCAACCTGTGGAAGTTGTCCTGTAAAGAGGAGACAGAAACAAATAAGAACCAAAAAATAAAAAATAAAAAATCCATATTCATTCATTAAAAAAAAGGAGACATAAAGCAACAACTGGGCTGACCTCTATAGATCTGCCAGTAAAGAAGGTCTTCCTGATTCTTCCAAGCTTTGGGGTGACTCAGAGCTAAGAATGAAACAGGAGACCAAGTTAGAATTCATGATGTTGGTTCATGGGAAGGCAGTCATACCTGTTCAGAGAACCAGTAAGACCTAATATCTATCTCAGAGGTATAATGGTTACCCAGGAAGGAAATGGTCTGCTCAAGTGACAAGCCTCAGAACAGGAAGCCTGCATGCAACTGAGCAAGTCACCTACATAACCCTGCCTGTGCTAAGGTGTACACCTGTCTACTGTAACTTTGCCTAGGCTCTTGGTGTACAGAGACCAGAGGGGAGAGACCCACTAGGACTAACAGCATCCTAACAAAGTGATACTTAGTTTGTTGGTCTTTAGGAGAAAGCATTAGTAATGAAAGAAGATAGAATTTTCAGTTGATTGGATGTTGGGGCCGCTTAAGAAAGTGTTGACATTTGTCATGGAATGATTTTGGAAAGACTTCTAAAAGAATCTTTTTCAAATCCCTGAAAATCAGGATAGCACATTTTGCCACTGACTGTGACAGTATTTTATTCTTTTGAGAGAAATGACATAGTTTTCCCTTTATTTCCCAAATTCCTTTCATGATCTTAACTGCTACCCAGAAATTGAGCTCCAGAAGATTGAGGATAGCCTTTGACTGGTATTTAAAATAGTTTCTAAGCTGTGAAGCTTATAGCATTTTTAAAGTGTGGCTATTAAAAACACTAAATTAAGTTGATTCTGGAATACTTGGTTATTTGGAACTCATCGATTTTTCTAGAGCAATTGCCTTCTAGGGATAGGTTTAGACCATGAATTACCATTAATGGGAATATGGTATAAATATCATATATCTTTTTCACTTTCTATGAAGATTATGTTCTTAAAACCTACCACCAATGAAGTCATAATTGAGGAAATTAATACATTATGGGTAAAAATGCTGTAAAAGCTTTCTAAATATGTTCATGAAAATATTATTTTACCAAAAACAAACAATGTATTTATACCTCCTAGATAAAAACACTGTATAATTAATTACTGGCACATAATACATGTTCAGTAAATATTTATTTCATGAGTTAATATATCAACCATTCCCCAACAGAACCTTTCTTGGAACTTCCTGATGAATATTTATAGCAATATTTGTACACCATCTTGAGAATTATGAGTGGAGACTAGAGAGAATAGGGAGAGTTTTCTTAATAAAGAAACAAGAAAACTTTAACGATATCTTGGGAGGCTGAGGCACGGAGAATCACTTGAACCTGGGAAGTGGAGGCTGCAGTCAGCCGAGATTGTGCCTGTGCACTCCAGCCTGGGAGACAGAGTGAGACTTTTTCTCAAAAAAAAAAAAAAAAAAAAACTAAGTTCTTGTGGAAAAAATTTTCTCAAATGGAACAGACTTGATCCTGAATTTTTAATTCTCAGGCTGAGAAAATCTGGCATGTTTTCACATTCTGGGGAAACAAAGGTAAATAACTGGTCTTTCCACTACCATGACCCCATATTCTCACACTTGCACTTATGTGCTCTGATTTTCTCTCAGTTGCTGGCCCATGATGTGCCTAGTCACTCCAGTGTGGCCCCAAACCTAGGCATTGCCCTCAACCTCAATTTTCCCTCTTACTCAATCTTCATATCCATTTAACCACTATGTCCTGTTGAAGTTATCTCCTATCTCTAGAAGCCATATCCACTGCAATTGTTGTAGTCCAGTCCCCTACTCCTTTAATTTTAATTTTTTTTTTTTTTTTTTTTTGAGACAAGATCTCACTCTGTTGTCCAGGCTGGAATGCAATGGCATGCTCTCTGCTTACTGCATACCCTACCTCCCAGACTCAAGTGGTCCTCCCATTTCAGCCTCCCAAGTAGCTGGGACTACAGGCATGTGCCACTATGCTTGGCTAATTTTTGTATTTTTTTTTTTTTGTAGAGATGGGTTTCACCATGTTGCCCAGGCTGGTCTCGGACTCCTGGGTTCAAGCAGTGTGCCTGCTTCAGCCACCCAAAGTGCTGGGATTATAGGCATGAGCCACTGTGCTAGACTTCCTATTTTAAAATTTATCTAACAGTCTTCCGGTTTCTTGCCCCACTACGCCATTTTCACATTTCTTCTTGATCTTTGTAAGCATAACTAGCTGCTTATTGTTTTCAGAATAAAGTACTAGTCCTTTAAAGAGGCATGTAAGGCCCCTCATCTGGCCCACGCCTGAATTGCCATCCCCAGGTGCCATTCCTTGCCTGGCATGTTCTATTCCATAGTTCAAATTCCTGTGATTCTGGAATATCACCTCTGGACTCTACTTTGGCACTTTTGCACATACTGTTCCTGTTGCCTCAATTCCCTTCCCTGCTTCTGCTTGCCAGCAAAACTCCCATTTTTCACTTAGGAATGTGCTCAGGCAATATCTCAAAGCTGTCTGTAACCTCATGGATGTTTTATTCTGTCTTGTATTTTTCATCATTTTATTATGTTACATTATAATGGTTTGTTCACACATCTTTCCCTTTGTCAGCTTTGCTAGGGAAGGAACAATGTGAAATTTGTTTACCTTTGTATCAACAGTGCCTGGTACTTAGGAGGTGCTCAATAAGTATTTGTTGAACTCAGCTGAAGAGTCAGACATTTCTGTGTGCCAGTCTGCAGGTTGTGACTTAGGTCCCCAGTTGTCAGCAGGAAGGATGCATGGTGAGTATGTGTATCCATGAAGTGTCTGCCAGGAGCAAGAATTCTGCAACTTTCCCTAAGATAAGGTATGTGGTTTTATTAAACAGAAGATCCCATAAAAAACAGTGTTTTTCAATTAGAGATTTAAAAGTCCTATCACAATTTAACAAAATGCTTTCAATTATATTGATGTCAGGGTCAGCAGGAAGAGGAAAATGCATGCAACTGCAGAGACATACCTGTGTCAACTGGAATAGCTATGAAATAGTAAACAGGAACGGAAGAGTAATGCTGGCCTAGCAGGAGGGCATTTGGAGCTTACAAATCCTAAAGTGTGCCAGGCATGGTGGCTCGCACCTATAATCCCAACTACTCAGGAGTCTGAGGTGGGAGGATTGATTCAGGCCAGGTGTTCGAGAGCATCCTGTGGAACATAGCAAGATCTTGTCTCTAAAAAAAAAAAAAAAAAAAAAAAAAGCTGGGTATGGTGGTGCATGCCTATAGTCCTAGCTATTCTGGACGCTGAGCCTGAGGTGGAAGGATTGCTTGAGCCCAGGTGTTTGGAGCTGCAGTGAGCTAGGATCATGCCACTGCACTCTAGCCTATGTGTCAGAGAGTGAGACCCTCTCTCTTAAAAAAAAAAAAAAAAAAAAAAAGGTTCCAAAGTGGAAGCACTTCCTGAGATTTTGGGCTCTGGGATGATAAAGAATTTGAGTGTCTTGCTTATTGTGCACTGAAATTTAATTCATGACTTCAGAAGGACACAGTGGGATGAAGCCACATCAGATCCTCAGGACAAAAGAGGAAAGATGTGATTGGGGTTGCTCAAGACTACACAACCAGTGTCAGATGAGGTTCAAACTGCAATGTCCTTGCATTTCATTCACTTTTCCCTGTATTGGTTATACCTCTATTCCATATGCCTCTTTATCTTTTGTAGAACTGACCACTTTTTTTTTTTGTTTCTGAGATGGTTTCACTCTGTTGCCCAGGCTGGAGTGCAGTGGCATGATCCTAGCTACTGTAGCCTAGACCTCCCAGGCTCAAGCGATTCTCTCACCTCAGCCTCCCAAGTAGTTGGGACTACAGATGTGAGCTACCATGCCTGCCTAATTTTTAAAAAGTTTATTTTATGGCCGGGTGCAGTGGCTCACGCCTGTAATCACAGCATTTCGGGAGGCAAAGGCAGGCGGATCACGAGGTCAGGAGTTTGACACTAGCCTGACCAACATGGTGAAACCCCATCTCTACTAAAAATACAAAAATTAGCCAGGCATGGTGGCACATGCCTGTAATCCCAGCTACTCAGGAGGCTGAGGCAGGAGAATCGCTTGAACCCGGGAGGCGGAGGTTGCAGTGAGCCAAGATCATGCCACTGCACTCCAGCCTGGGTGACAGAGCAAGAGTCTGTCTCAAAAAAAAGTTTATTTTATTTTTTGGTACAGACAGGTTCTTGCTATGTTACCCAGGCTCATCTCAAACTCCTGCTCTCAGGTGATCCTCCTATCTTGGACTCTCTTACAGGCCTGAGCCACTGCATCCAGCCTAGAATTGACCACTTAGTGCTCCAGTCTTTTCCTTATCCTGAGGATGTGAGGAGCTCACTTGTATAAGATTGAGAGGGTTTTTCTTCTCAGAATCTCAGACTTTCCTGAGTGTGAGGGTGACAAGTAAGTTGATTATACCTTTTGGCCCCTACTTTCTATATAAGGCAGAAACCTAATCTTGACCGTATGTGGCATTAGTTTCATTTCTTTTATCCACTGGCCACATGAGGGCTAAGGTTATTTTAGTGTTATGGAATGTTTTTGGTGTGCATCCCTACCATCTATTTTACACCTCATTTGAAAGAAGCTCAGCCCAAACTGCTATTAAACTCCAGATTACAGTTTCTAGTAACCTGCTCTACCTAGGGTACCTCACTCCAGACTTAATGTCCTCCACACACTAGAGCCTGCTGATTTGGAGATTCTTTGAAGCCTGATGTTTGGGGAATGAATAATTAGACCTAGGCTCTCTGGCCTGTGAGATGTTAGGGCTGGAGGGAAGAACTTGCTATCTGATTCCAAAGAAGTGCTGAGAATGTGACACCTGGAAAGAGAAACTTTATTGTTACATGGCATGTCAACTGACAATTTTACGAAGGGTCACTTTTTAGCCAAAGATAGTGATGGCCCCAGTCTGTGGCACCACCATTCCTGATTTGTGTCCAATAGGGACTCTATTTTGGGAAAACTGCCAATCTGAAGATTGGAATGGATAATTCTATTTTATTTTATTTCATTTTATTTATTTTATTTTTGAGACAGGGTGTCGCTCTGTAGCCCAGACTGGAGTGCAGTGGCATGATATCGGCTCACTGCAAGCTCCGCCTCCTGGGTTCACGCCATTCTCGGGCCTCAGCCTCCGGAGTTGCTGGTACTATAGGCGCCCCCCACCACATCCGGCTATTTTTTTGGTATTTTTGTAGTAGAGACGGGGTTTCACCATGTTAGCCAGGATGGTCTTGATCTCCTGACCTCGTGATCCAGCTGCCTCAGCCTCCCAAAGTGCTGGGATTACAGGCGTGAGCCACTGCACCTGGCCATTTTTTTTTTTTTTTTTTTTTTTTTTTTTAAGATGGAGTCTGGCTCTGTCACCCAGGCTGGAGTGCGGTGGCATGATCTCGGCTCACTGCATCTCCGCCTCCCAGGTTCAAGCGATTCTCCTACCTCACCCTCTTGAGTAGCTGGGATTACAGGGGCGCACCACCATACCCGGCTATTTTGCGTATTTTTAGTAGAGACGGGGTTTTGCCATGTTGATCAGGCTGGTCTCAAACTCCTGACCTCGTGATCCGTCCTCCATGGCCTCCCAAAGTGCTGGGATTACAGGGATGAGCCACCACGCCTGGCCTGGAATGGATAATTTCTCTGCTGCATCTCATTTACTCAGCAAGTGTTCACTACTATATGCTGCACACTAGGGATATGATGGTATGCACACAGCCCCGTTGTCCTGAGCTTGCAGATCAATAGGAATGCTTGGAAGTGAATAAGGTACTCTCCACTCATGCCTTTATCTCTGGACTTCACCTGTCAAGATGAGCCCATGTGTGCAACTATTTCCTGAGTTAGGGCCAGCAAGATCTGAAGTTTTGTAGAAAGGGATGAGTGTGCTACCTTGAGGCCCTGAAAGGTCACTGAAGCCAAGGCAGAACAATAGGCACTGGAGCTGGGATTTGAGAAGCAGATAATAGTCCTAACATTTACTGAAGATTTTAAAAATACTAGATGTTAGTAATTCACACGTATTAACCTCATTTAATCCTCACAACAACCCTATGGTACCATTATTATACCTGATAAGTGAGGAAGCAGGCACAGAGAGGTAAAATTGCAAAGTTCATACACTGAGAATCAGGGATTTGAGCCCAAAGCAGTGCTTTTTTCTTGTTTCTTTTTTTTTCCTGAGACAGTCTCACTCTGTCACCCAGGCTGGAGTGCAGTGGCTTGATCTCAGCTCACTGCAACCTCCCGCTCCCAGGTTCAAGTGATTCTTGTGCCTCAGCCTCTGGAGTGGCTGGGATTACAGGCGCTCACCATCATACCCGGCTGATTTTTGTATTTTTAGTAGAGACGGGGTTTCTCCATGTTGGGCACGCTGGTCTAGAACTCCTGACTTCAGGTGATCCGCTCGCCTCGGCCTCCCAAAGTGCTGGGATTACAGGCGTGAGCCACCGCGCCTAGCCTGTACAGCTTTTTTTTTTGGCCACCTAAACAAAGATCCTGGGTCAGTAAGGTGTCAGGGGTTTCTGTGAGGAGGTCAATTTTCTTCCAGGTGAGGTTGTGTGTGAGGAAGGTGGAAGCCAGTTTTGTGAAAAGCCTTGAGTATCCCCAGAGGACAGTAACATAGGAAGTTAAATGTGGCGGACTTGCAGGATGAACTGATGCACAGTAAGAGCTCCTTGTGGTCGACCCTTCTGACTTGCATTCTGTTTCCCTGTACTGGTAGACGCACGTCAGGTGGGCTCGCAGGTTGTTTCTGCAGCCGGCTTATCCCGCAGAGCACCGAAACCCGCAACCCGTAGCTGAGTTGGGGGGAGGAACCACAGAGAGGAAGCCGCTCCTGCCTTCCTAGAGAGGAGACGGCAGTGGTTATTGGCCCAGGCGCGGACTGCTGACGTCACATCGGCGGGGCGCGTCTGGGAATTACTCCCTTCCACAGGGCAGCACCCAGGCACCTGTCGCAAGGTTCGTGAGAGGAGCCCCGCGGGAAGTGCATGGTGAGCGGTTTCCGCTGTGGCGGGCTGCTGCGGGTCGATTCC
Organism: Chlorocebus sabaeus; assembly: GCF_047675955.1. Classification (NCBI taxonomy): domain Eukaryota; kingdom Metazoa; phylum Chordata; class Mammalia; order Primates; family Cercopithecidae; genus Chlorocebus; species Chlorocebus sabaeus. The sequence continues at coordinate 95,088,386 of NC_132925.1, read as the reverse complement.
GGCGCCTCCGTCGGGAGGCAGGGCGTCTTCCTTCTGGAGGGCCTTTGGAGCGGAGGCCCGAGGCCTAGGGCAAACTTGCCATGAAGGGAGGAGAGGCTGTTCGAGAGCCCTAGGCTGGGAGTCAGGGGACATGGGTTCGATTTGTACATACTTGAGCAAGTTAGTGAACTTCTGGGCACTTCAGTTTTCTGATTTCCAGAAGTAAATACTATTTCTTGCCTTGCCGTTTTCCAAAGTTGTGCGGGTTGAAATAAGTATATGCAATAATTATCGCCTTCCCTTAATTATTTATTCTTCTCTAACAGCAACAAAATAGGTACTGTATGAAGACATATAGACTCAATACTTTAACGGCAGGCAGTATTTATTGAATGCTTACCAGCTGGCATTCTTCTAAGTAGTTGCCATGTAGTAACCCACTTATTCATTACCACAACCCTATAGAGTGGTTATTGTTATCGTCTCCGTTTAACAATTGAAAAAACTGGAGCAAAAAAGGTTAAGTAACTTGTTCAAAAGTCCTAGCCCCAGAGCCCATGCCGTACTTGTAAGTCTGGTGGAGGAAGACAGAGTGTAATCAGACTAGAAAGTCCTGCAGTGGAAACTTGTAAAATTCTTTGAGATTGTAGACGAGGAAGTGCCTTGAAAAAGTCAAGAAAAAATTCCCACATGAAAGAGGTGTGGAGGTTCACATTTGAGCTAAATATTAAAGGTTGACTGCAAGCTTGAAAATAATTGCTGGCTTATTTGACCAAATGGGAGAAAAAAAGAGAAGTTTGAAAATAAACAGTTTGTTCAGTGTCAGTTAAGAGATGCTAGTAGATTGGGATGTATTAGGAAACCAGGTTCCTGCCTTTGAATACAGTGTTCTTTACATTAGGAGGGGTTCTTGAAACCTTTCCCTTATGAAGGGTCCTTAACTTCTTACAGCAGATACTCCTCACAAAAAGGCAATCCTCTTGTTATTTTCGAGAAGTTCGCCCAATTCTAATTGGAGGATAACTGACAGGAAGTTTCCCTGCTGTTGATTCAGTGTGGGGAAAAGAAAGAAAGATCAGACTGTTACTGTGTCTAAATAGAAAGAAGTAGACATAAGAGACTACATTTTGTTCTGTATTTGAGATGCTGTTAATCTGTGACCTTACCCCCAACCTTGTCCTTGCAAGAGACATGTGCTATGGTGACTCAAGGTTTAACGGATTTTGGGCTGTGCAGGGTGTGCTTTGTTAAACAAGTGCCTGAAGGCAGCTTGCTAGTTAAAAGTCATCACCATTCTCTTAATCTCAAGTACCCAGGGACACGCACACTGCCAAAGGTCACAGGGACCTCTGCCTAGGAAAGCTAGATATTGTCCAAGGTTTCTCCCCATGTGATAGTCTGAAATATGGCCTCGTGGGAAGGGAAAGACCTGATCGTCCCCCAGCCTGACACCCGTGAAGGGTCTGTGCTGAGGAGGACTAGTACAAGAGGAAAGAAGGCCTCTTGGCGGTTGTTGGCAGTTGAGATAGAGAAAAGCATCTGTCTCCTCCCCATCCCTGGGCAATGGAACATCTCGGTATAAAACCCGATTGTATGTTCTGTTTACTGAGAAAGGAGAAAACCGCCTTAGGGCGACAGGCGGGACTTGCTAGTGCAATGCTGCTCTTTATGCACTAAAAAGGTTTATGGAGATGTTTACATATGCATATCAAGGCACAGCACTTTTCCTTAAACTTATTCATGTCACAGAGATCTTTATTCATATGTCTTACTGCTGACTTTCTCCCTACAATGATCCTATTATCCTGCCACTTCCTTTTCTTTAAGATGGTAAAGATAATTATCAATAAATACTAAGGGAACTCAGAGACCGGTGGTGGCCTGGGTCCTCTGTATGCTGAGCGCCGGTCCCCTGGGCCCACTTTTTCTTTCTCTATACTTTGTCTCTGTGTCTCATTTCTTTTCTCAAGTCTCTCATTCCACCTAACGAGAAACACCCACAGGTGTGGAGGGGTAGGCCACCCCTTCATTCAGCCCGTTCTTAACAAGACCCACTCACCTCACTGCTAGCACCTTTAGTACTTTCCAAATAAATGAATAAACAGATTCAATCAAAGATGGACTGGAAGGGCTTGATTTTAGGTTTTTGCTCTTTTCTCATCTATATAGAATCAAAGCATCATAGAATGTTGATGTTAGAAGAAGCTTTAAATATTATCTAGCTTTTCACTTTCATTTAACAAATAAGAAATGGATGAGACTGAGTGACCTGCGTTAGGTCACTGAACAAATTGGTGGCAGAACTGAGACTAGAATCCACACCTCTTGGCTGAGTCCATTACTGGTCCTGCCCTCTGTTGTAGCCCTGCAGCCTTTGACTTTTGAAATAAATGGCTTTTCCAGTAGGCTTAGGGGAGCCATTGGGCTCCACCCTGATCTCCTATAAAGAAATTTTTACCCCCAGATGCTTAGTCCTTAGAATGACCTGCCCTCTTTGTGCGTTGCCACATCACTCTGAAGTGTACCCACCCACTAATTTTTGTCATTGGAGATACTCCTCTAGGATAATAACGATATTCTTTCCTTTAAACTTAAAATGGTCGTTTGGTTAGAGATGGGATGTTCTTGAGTTACCCCAAATCCAGAATATGTAAAAAGTCGGCTGGCAATGTATGGGTGGCTCTTTTTCCTCCCTCAGTACCTCAAATTCCTGCCTTTCCTCAAGAGAAGAGCCCCCAGGAGAAAAGCCAGTATTGCTTGTGTGCCTAACAACCTGTGTCTTGGTAAGTGAACTCTAACTAGAGAGTCCAGGATGGTGGTGGTTGTGAGACTGCCATCAGAAGTGATGGGACCCACCAATGTCCACTATATGTGGACCCAGGAGACTGAAAATGCAGAACCACGCAGAAATGGGTACCATTTTACTCAAATCAGTGAGAGTGGCCCACTGTGAAAAAGGCTATAGAATAATTGGTTAGAGTGCACTAAGTTCTTATCAGAGTACCTGAACTGAAGACTCTACAGTCATCTGGTAGCACATCTTTAAACCACTTACTGAACTGCTAAGTATGATGCCTTAATGATGTAGTGGTTGGATCTAGGAATATGGGTAGTAAATTATTGAAAGACCCATTGCAAATGTGATTAGGTATTTCCTCAGAGAATATGGAATGGGTTTCTGGCCGTGTTTAGAACAAGAGCTTAAGTTACTGCAACTGACACTGTCACTGGCTATCAAAAGGCAACATGGAGCCTGGGTGTCTGTCAAACTCAGTAAAATAATTCTGGGTAAATTGTATTCTTAGGTTATGGGAACTCTGTGAAGAGAATATGACTGTGTCCTGAAGAATTTGGTCTAGTTTAATATGTATGCATAATACATGAACACTTATGTATGTATCTATGTTTATATGCATCAAGAGATACCTAGAAGAAAGTCCATCAACATACTAACTCTATTTTCTGTGGCTGGGTTGCAAGTGATTTCCTCTTTGGAGTAGCTGACCATTTAATAGAATGAACATGCATTCTTTGTATGATAAGATGAAAACCTTTTTATTTTGGAAAAATATGAGTAAAGGAATTAAAAATGTACTTAGAGTTTTGGTTTTACATCTAGTTGCTTAAACCAACTAGAGTTTGTTTTTGTATATAGCGTATGCATGCTGTAAGTTAATACATCAGATAAAGATAGGTTTAGGTAAGATAGTCAACATATTTACCAAACAGTATGGTACAGGCGTTGCCCAAGCAGGTAGTCGTGAACAATTTGTACAGATATACCAGTATGTATCAGTTGACTCTCAGCCCCAGTAGATCCATATGTACCACCAACATGAAGAGATCTCTAAGACACATTTTTTAGGGGGAAATAAAAGCAAATTGCAGAGCAGAACCTGTAGAACTATTTCATTTATGTAAAGAGAATTAAGTGCTGTATGTGTGTAGAAAAATATGAAGAAAAAAGGAATGAAAGAAGATACTCCCAACTTGATAATCAATGAATAGGTTTATTTTGCTAACAAAAATTTTCTTTTAGGGACGGGGTCTTGCTCTGTGTCCTAGGCTGGAGTGCAGTGGCGTGATCATGGCATACTCCAGCCTCAACTTCCTGGGCTCAAGTGATTTTCCCACCTCAGCCTACTGAGTAGCTGGGACTACAGGTGCACATGACCACACCCAGCTAATTGTTTATTTTTTGTAGAGACAGTATCTCACTATGTTGCCCAGGCTGCTTTTAAACTCCTGACCTCAAGTGATCCTCCTGCCTCAGCCTCTCAAAGTGTTGAGATGATAGGTGTGAGCCACCATGCCTGGCCTATCTTATATACTTCTATATTATCTAAATATTTTAAAGTGAGGATATATAGTTGTGTAAATTACATGATTAGAAAACTAAGACAAAAATGGGCCTCAGAAAAAGAATGTGTTAGTGTCTCCAGCACCTACTAGGGAAGAGGTTGCTCTGATGTGCAGCACCTGAATATTCATTCTTTAATTCCGTGTAGCTTATTTAGGGCACCAGGGTTTCAAAATTTGATGATCATTTAGTTATGATCAATTAAATATTTTGTTCTTTCTCCAGTTCGTTTCCCAAAGAGTGCTCTAATGACAATGATTTGGTTCACATACTGTTTTTCTAAAGTCCAGAGAATGTGTTAACCAGCTCTATATTGAGCACAAAAGTTTTTCATTGTAAATAAATAAAGTGACTTTATTTTCTCTCTCGTTCCCCTTATAAATCTGATTAGTATACTTCAGATTCTGAAGTATTTCTCTGGCTACAAAGGTGAGGGCCAGCACCTTGACCATGATGCTGTAGTTAAGTTACTGTCCAATTAAACCTTCTTCTTTAAGGACCACTTCTCTAATTTTCCTGAAACAAAAGAGCAATATCTTACTTTCTTCCAGTAAGCGGGACTCTAGTTTTCAAACCTGTAGGTTTCCAGTTAGACTTAAGGAAAGAACTATAGATGGTGAATGTTGTGGAGAGAAAGAAAGATCCAGTGAGACACCTGTAAAGGTGACTGAATAAGGAAGGACTGGTGAGATAGGCCTAGTGAAAGTTACAGCCTGACTCACATTTGAAGTTTTAGAAGGGAAACTCTTTGATTATCACTAGTCTGCCATGATTATAGGCAACCTAAGGAAATAGAATTATTATTCCTCTGTTTTTTGAGGAGTAGAGACTAAGTGGACAGTAAGTTTCCCTAACACTTACATGTCCAAGTCTAGTATACTTACTCGTTTCATATTTTCCAGTTATTTGTCACTGTGGATGCAAATCTGAATGATCCCAAATTACCTGGGTTAGTTTTTAGTATTTGATTGTTTCAGAATCGATCGTGATACGGAATTTTATAGAATTCCTAATACCTGTCACAACTTAATCTCTCTCTTCAGAGAGGCTGATCATCACGGATTCACTTTTGGAGAAGTTGAGAATGCAGGCTGAACAAGGAAGAGGAAGGGGAATCCTGCAGGGATGAATGAGAGGGGACGGCAATGCATGTGTGATGTGTGTGAGCACACACACACAGTAACCTTTCCTAGAACAGTATTACTCTAATGATAATCATCTGTGAGGAAAAAAAAATTTTGTAAGTATGAATTTGGTGTTACAAGCAGCATGAATTCCAGCCAAATATCACTCAAAATGAAACATCGGAGAGTTCACATGCAGAAGAAACCTTCAAAGTGTAGTGAATGTGGAAAGTTCTTTACTCAGAGATCATCTCTTACCCAGCACCAGAGGATTCACAGAGGAGAGAAGCCCTATGTGTGCAGTGAATGTGGAAGTTGTTTCCGTAAACAGTCAAATCTTACTCAACATCTGAGAATCCATACGGGAGAGAAACCTTTTAAATGTAATGAATGTGAGAAAGCCTTTCAAACAAAAGCAATTCTTGTTCAGCATCTGAGAATTCATACTGGAGAGAAACCCTATAAATGCAATGAATGTGGAAAAGCCTTTTGTCAGAGCCCATCCCTTATTAAACACCAGCGAATTCATACTGGAGAGAAACCGTATAAATGCACAGAATGTGGCAAAGCCTTCAGTCAGAGCGTATGCCTTACTCGTCATCGGAGAAGTCATTCTGGAGATAAACCTTTTAAGTGTAATGAATGTGGGAAAGCCTTTAATCAGAGTGCATGTCTCATGCAGCATCAGAGAATTCATTCAGGAGAGAAACCCTACACATGCATTGAATGTGGTAAAGCCTTCACTCAGAACTCTTCCCTTGTTGAACATGAAAGGACTCACACCGGAGAGAAACTTTATAAGTGTAGTGAGTGTGAAAAAACTTTCCGCAAACAAGCACACCTTAGTGAGCATTACAGAATTCATACTGGAGAAAAACCTTATGAGTGTGTTGGATGTGGGAAATCCTTTAGGCACAGTTCAGCACTTCTTCGACATCAGAGGCTTCATGCTGGAGAGTAAAATCTGAAATGTAATGACTATGGAAAGATTTGTATGAAAGCACCTTTTTTTCTCCTAGATTCCTAGGAATGTAAGACTCAATCTGTAGCTAGTATGAATATTTTGTATTTTGAACAAAAAATGTGTCCTAATGTGTCCTAGTCTGGAGTTTGATGCCTTATCTGCTGCTCAGTGGGTGTAACCTTATCCCTTCTGAGCCTCAGTTTACCCATCCCCCAGTAGAAAAATGGGGATATTTCCTAGGGTTGTCCTGAGAGTAAAATGAGTTCTGCGTGACAGTTAACTGCCATTAATTAGCCATTCTAAAAGTTTATTTACAATATCAAAATCTGACAAGTAAATCAGCATTGTTGTTTGGTTCTCAATGTATTATTTCTTAAGAACATTTTGTAATTGGGCTTTGATTTTGTGATTAATCTACAGATGTCTATTTAAACTCTAATGTCTAGGTTTAAATAGGGTAATACAATCTAAGACTGGTTTGTCTTTGAGAAATTTCAGATTTAATCAGAGAAAAATGTACTGATTGGGATTTGAGTGGACGTTGTGAGGTGTATTTCTGGATACCCTCAAGATCTTCATTTACATTTTGATACTTTCCATTACTAGGTCCAATTGGACTTTAAGCTCTACGTTTCACTTTTCCATTAAATTGAAAGCCTCCCTAACATTAGAATAAAGCCTCATGTTGTGGGACTTCTGTGTGTGTTTAGGGTTGGCAGCAGATGATTAGGAGAAGGCATATGACAGTAGAGAGGACTGGAATATAGAGGAGAATATAAGCATGTAGATGAAGATGTGACTGTATTTGTTTCGAGTTCTAGGAGCACAGCACCAAATGTGGTCTCTTAAGGGAAGATGAGGGTAGAAGATGTTAACATCTCAAGTTCCAGCAGGCGATGCCACTGACTAACAATTAGCCACTTGTCAAAGGAAGGAGAGAACAGTGTCTTGGGGATGCTGATGGGATGGAGTGCCTAATGGCTGTTAAAAGCCATAAAAAAGCAAAGAAATCAAAGGATACTTTTGATAGAGCTTTAGGCTATGCTGAGCTCTTACTGTAAACAAGTACCTCTAATGCTAAAAGCACCCTTGCAAGGAAGGTAGGAGTTACTATACACATCCTAGAATCAAGGAAAAAGAGAAGATGTTTGATTTGCTCAAAGTCAAACAGGTAATGTCAGAATTGAATCTCAAATCTATATCTTACCAAAAGTGTAGTTCTGGTTTATACAATGCCAAAGTCACATACAGGTAATTTCCCACCATTGAACCTTCCTGTTAGTGTAAGATGCCAAGTCTGTGAAAACCATTTTTAAAAAGTAAAGACTTATTTTTTTTCAGCTTAGTGTGTGCTTATTGAAATACATTGATAAAATTAGAGAAACGAAAAAAATTAAAATTGCATGTTTTCAGCAAATAGTCACCTTAGTGTATTTATTCTAGCCTTTCTTTTCTGCATAGCTCTTTTTTCTTCCCTTTTAACAACAATTAGACTTGTACTATATTAGAGTACTATATAGAGTACTATAACCTGCTTTTTTTTTTCTTTGCTCTGTTGCCCAGGCTAGAGTGCAATGACACAATCTCGGCACACTGAAAGCTCCGCCTCCCAGGTTCACGCCATTTTCCGGCCTCAGCCTCCCGAGTAGCTGGGACTACAGGCGCCCGCCACCATGCCCAGCTAATTTTTTGTATTTTTAGTAGAGATGGGGTTTCACCATGGTAGCCGGTATAGTCTCAATCTCCTGACCTTGCGATCCACCTGCCTCGGCCTCCCAAACTGCTGGGATTACAGGCGTGAACCACCGCACCCGGCCACCTGCTTTTTAACATAACAATTTAGCAATATGTTACAGACTTTCTATAAACTTAATGGTTGCCAAATATTTCATTGGTCTGTTCATAATTTTTTGACCTGTTCCCTGTCTGTGTGATATTTATATTAATATTTTTTTCTTAGAGAATCTAATGGTGCCTGTCACGGTATGAGCTCCTGTTAGTAATATTAATTTGGCAGTGAAATATCTTTGTATATAACGTTTTTACCATCTTAAAATTATTTTCTGAGGATTTTCAGAGGGTATAATTTTATTTTTAAAATTTAATTCATCTTTTTGACTTGATAATATAAGCTTATGGCTTAAAATTCTAAAAACATAAAAGGTTGAACAGTGAAAAGTCTTCCACTCAGCCACCTGCTTGTCCCGTCATTCTATCCTAGACAACCAATATTACCCATTTTTTGTTTTTCTTACAAAGATATGAATAAGCAAACATCTTTCTCTCTGTTAAAGACTATTTTTTAGAGCAGTTTTGAATTTACAGTGAAATTGAGTAGAAAGTTCCCATATATCCCCTGCCCCAAGACATGCAAAGCCTGCCTATCCTCCACCAGAGTGGTACAACCTACTTTGACACATCATTATCACCCAAAGTCATAGTTTACATTAGGGTGCACTCTTGGTTTTGTATATTCTATGGATTTTGACAAATATATAATGAGATGCATCCATCATTATAGTTTCTTAAGGAGTTGTTTCACTTCTCTAAAAATTCTGTGTTCTTCCTATTCATCCCTCCCTCCATGGTAATCCTTGGCAACCACTGAATTTTTTTTTTTTTTTTTTTTTTTTTGAGACGGAGTCTTGCTCTGTCACCCAGGCAGAAGTACAGTGGCACGGTTTTGGCTTACTGCAACCTCCATCTCCCAGGTTCAAGTGATTCTCCTGCCTCAGCCTCCCGAGTAACTGGGACTACAAGCGCATGCCACTACAACCAACTACTTTTTTGTATTTTTAGTAGAGATGGGGTTTCACCGTGTTAGCCAGGATGGTCTCAATCTCCTGACCTCGTAATCCACCCACTTTGGCCTCCCAAACCACTGATCTTTTTAACTGTCTCCATACTTTTGCCTTTTCCGGAATGTCATATAGTTGCAACCATTCAGTATGTAGTCTTTTCAGGTTGGCTTTTTTCACTTAGTAGTATGCATTTAAGTTTCTGCCATGTCTTTTCATGGCTGGTCAGCTCATTTCTTTTTAGTGCTGAATAATATTCCGTTTTATGGATGTGCTATATTTACCCATTCATCGACTGAAGAACATCTTGGTTGCTTCCATGCTTTGTCATTTATGAATAAAGCTGCTGTAAATATTTGCTTGAAGTTTGTGTGTGGACATGTGTTTTCAGCTCATTTTAGTAAATTACTAAGGAGTGAAATTGCTGGATTGTATGGTAAGAGTATGTTTAGCTTTTTAAGAAACTGCCAAAATGTCTGCAAAGTGACTGTACCATTTTACATTCCCATCAGTGATGAAGTAGAGTTCCTGTTGCTCCACATCCTTGCCAGCATTTTGTGGTATTAGTGTTTTGGATTTTAACTTTTTTTTTTTTTGAGACTGAGTCTCGTTCTGTTGCCCAGGCTGGAGTGTGGTGGCACGATATCGGCTTACTGCAACTTCCACCTCCCGGGTTGTGATTCTGGTGCCTCAGCCTCCCAAGTAGCCAGGATTACAGGCACCCGCCGCCACACCCAGCTAATTTTTGTATTTTTTGTAGAGGCGGGGTTTTACCATGTTGGCCAGGCTGGTGTCGAACTCCTGACCGCAAGTGATCTGCCTGCCTCAGCCTCCCAAAGTGCTGGGATTACAGGTGTGAGCCACCACACCTGGTCGGATTTTAACTATTCTAATAGGTATGTAGTGGTAATCATTGTTTTAATCTGCAGTTCACCAATAATACATGATTTTAACATCTTTTCATGTGTTTGCCACCTGTATAGCTTTGGTGAGGTATCTGTTAGAGGTTTTGCCCATTTTTAATCAGATTGCTCATTTTCTTATTGTTGAATTTTAAGTGTTCCTTGTATGTTTTGTATAACAGACTTTTATCAGATAGATCTTTTGCAAATATTTTCCTCCCAGTCTGTGGCTTATTTTCTCAATCCTTGATTCCCTGTTTTTACTTTTTTTTTCTTTTTTCTTTTTTAAAAGAAATGGTAGCATAATATACGCAGTTGTCCTTTTTTATTTAACTAATCCATCTCACAGATTGTTCTGTATCAGTAAATAAAGATCTTTCCCCCACCCTTGCCCAATGTGTCATTGTCTTAATAGACCATTATTAGTTCCCTATTGGTGGACATTTAATAGCTTTTATTTTTCTGTTGTAAGCAAAACTGCGTATGTAGCATCCTTGTCTTTAGGCACATGTGCAAGATATTTATAAGATAATTCCAGGTTGGGCACGGTGGCTCACGCCTGTAATCCCAGCACTTCGGGAGGCCGAGATGGGTGGATCATTTGAGGTCAGGAGTTCGAGACCAGCCTGGTCAACACAGTGAAACCCCACCTCTACTAAAAGTACAAAAATAATTAGCCAGCATGGTGGAGGGCACCTGTAGTTCCAGCTACTCAGGAGGCTGAGGCAGGAGAAATTGCTTGAACCTGGGAATTGAAGGTTGCAATGAGCTGAGATTGTGCCACTGCACTCCAGCCTGGGCGACAGAGCAAGACTGTGTCTCAAAAAAAAAAAAAAAAAGAAAAAATTAGAAGGAGGAGAAGTATGTGCCTTGGTAGCTTTGATAGAGATTGTGACCTCCCAGATGTTTAGTTATTCCTGCCACTAACAATGGATGAGAGGTATGCTCAGTAAAGCAAATAAACAATTGCTCAACAATTCTTTGGTACCAAAAAATTTTTTTTGAATTTCTAACTCACCCCACATTGTTGACAGAATTTCCATCTGTTAGCTAGGAGACTGAGGAAGGAGGATCAAGTGAGCCCAGGCATTTGAGACCAACCTCAGCAACATAGCAAGACCTCAAAAAACAAACAAAAACAAAAGCCTGTTTACCCTGATGTGATGCATTTTATGCCTGTATCAAAATATTTCATTTATTCCATACATATATACACCTACTATGTGCCCACAAAAATTGAAAAATAAAAATAAAAAAATTTCCAACTGTTATTTGAGTAACCAGCATAACACACTTGAATCCATTTGCAATGTAGTTGTCACGTTCATAGTGATTCTGCATAGGATCAAGCATTTTACACCCTGTGTGTTATATTACAGTCGTGCTCAAGCCTGTATATACTGAAATAATATATCATTTTTATTATAAATTACATTATTTTTAGGACTTTTTCTATATTAAGCTAGGTGATTTATTGATTTTTAGAAATGTATATATGTAGGTAGTTTATATTTCCTAGGATTTTCATTTTAGGGTGGTAAAGGTGGTATTATAAAAATATCTGTGTAGGCTGGCGGCAGTGGTGCACACCTGTAATTCCAGTGTTTGGCTGGCTAAGGCAGGAGGATCACTTGGGTGCAGGAGTTCAAGGCTGCAGTGAGCTGTGATCTTGCCACCACACTAGAGTCTGGGTGACGGTGAGACTCTGTCTCAGAAAAACTCTGTAGGGCATTGGGTTTGATGGGGGCTTAGTGAAAGCTTCATGGCATATATTAGAGAATGCAGAAAATGTGCTATAATGAGACTAGAGTTTGAGCCCTAGAAGTATGGCCTTAGCTAAAGTTCTGAACATTGCCCCCTTTTATTTGTAAAATGGAAATGAGATGCTATTAATAATACTCCAGGACTTCTGTAAAAAAGAAATACACAATAACATTTGAGATGAATCCTAGATGTATGCATAAAACCCAAAACCATAAAGCTTCTAGATGAAAGTTTAGAACATTATTTTTGCAAACATTAGGTAGGCAAAGATTTGTTGGACAGGAGAAAACATTAGCCATAAAATAAAAAATATAATTTCATAAAATCAATAAATTAAAAATGAAGAATATTCTGTCACTAAGAGAAACCTTTAAGAAAACAGACAAGCCACAGGCTGGGGAAATTTTTTTTTTTTTTCTGAGACAGAGTCTCGCTCTGTTGCCCAGGCTGGGGTGCAGTGGCCAATCTTGGCTCCCTGCAAGCTCCAACTCCCGGGTTCACGCCATTCTCCTGCCTCAGCCTCCCGAGTAGCTGGAACTATAGGCACCCGCCACCACGCCTGGCTAATTTTTTGTACTTTTAGTAGAGACGGGGTTTCACCCTGTTAGCCAGGATGGTCTCGATCTCCTGACCTCGTGATTCGCCTGCCTCGGCCTCCCAAAGTGCTGGGATTACAGGTGTGAGCCACTGTGTCCAGCTGGGGAAAATATTTATAACAGATATGTTAACAAGGGATTTGTACCCATGATTTATAAACAGCTCCTATTAAGGAGAAATAAAAATATAAACAACCCAATTAAAAATGGGCAAAGGAAGAGACATTTAAACAAAGATATACAACTAGCCATTCATACATAAATAAGATGCTCAGTGGTCTGTAATGGTTAATTTTATGTATCAAGTTGACTGAGTAAGCTATGGTACCCAGATGTTTGGTCAAACATCAGTCTAGATGTTGATTTTTAGATGTGACTAACATTTAAATCAGTAGGCTTTGAGTAAAGCAGATTACCTTCTACAATATGGGTGGGCCTTAGCCAATCAGCTAAAAGCCTTAAGGGAGAAAGACTGACATCCCCTGAAGAAGAAAGGATTCTGTCTCCAGACTGCCTTGGGACTTGAGCTGCAATAACTCTTCCCTGGGCCAGCAGCCTGCTGGCCTGCCCTGCAGAATTTGGACTTGCCATCCACCAGCCCACACAAGCATGTAACCAATTCCTTAAAATAAAATCAATCTGTATCATTCTCTCTCTTTCCACCCCCATCTATGGGTTCTGTTTCTGTGGAGAACCATGCATGATAATATAACATCTTTAGTCATCAGAGATAAGCAAATTAAAATAAGATACCATTTCTTACATTCTTAAATCCCTAAAACAAAGACTAACAACCCCAAATGTTGGTGAATTTGTGTGGCAACTGGAACTCTCAAACATTATTGATGGGAGTTAAAATGATATACTCATTTTGGCCGGGCACGATGGTTCATGCCTGTAATCCCAACACTTCGGGGGGCCAAGGCAGGCGGATCACTTGAGGCCAGGAGTTTGAACCAGCATGGCCAACATGGTAAAACCCTATTTCTACCAAAAATACCAAAATTAGCTGGGCGTGGTGGCACACAGCTGTAATCCCAGCTACTTGGGAGGCTGAGGCAGGAGAATCGCTTGAACCTGGGAGGCAGAGGCTGCAGTTAGCTGAGATGGCGCCACTGCACTCCAGCCTGGGTGACAGAGCAAGACCCTGTCTCAAGTAAATAAATAGTAAAAATAAATAAATAAATAAAATGGTATTATCATTTTGGAGAACTATTTGGTAGTTTCTTAAAATGGTAAACATACATTTAGCCTATGATCCAGCAGTTCTAGTCTTTATTAACCCAAGAGTAATAACAACCTGTTCACAATAAACTTTTAGAAGAATGTATATAGCAGCCTTATTCTAATAGTGAAAAACTGGAAACAACCCACATGTCTATCAACAGGTGAATAAAGAAATTATGCATGGCTGGGTGTGGTGGCTCACACCTGTAATACCAGCACTTTGGGAGGCCGAGGCGGGTGGATCACCCGAGGTCAGGAGTTCGAGACCAGCCTGACCAATGTGGTGAAACCTTGTCTCTACGAAAAATCCAAAAATTAGCCGGGTGTAGTGGTGCGTGTGCCTGTAGTCTCAGCTACTCGGGAGGCTGAGACAGGAGAATTGCTTGAACCTCGGAGGTGGAGGTTGCAGTGAGCAGAGATCATGTCACTGCACTCCAGCCTGGGCAACAGCGAGACTCCATCTCAAAAAGAAAAAAAAAAGAAAAAAAGAAATTATGCTATATTCATATAATGACGTATTACACAGCAATCAATAAATAAATTACCAACACACATTCAGCATGGGAACTCTCTGGGACGATTGAAATGTTCTATAGTTTCTTGTTTGTGTGGTGACTACACAGGTAAACACAGTGGTCAAAACTTACCAAACTGAACATCAAAGATATGTATGTTAATTATATCACTATAATTCACATGCAATAATTTATATTATGCCTCACCATGAACATTTTCTAAGGATTAAATGAGTTTAAATATATTCTTATAGATTTAAAAGGCTGTGATAGTAAGTATTGGAACTTGAAATCTCACAACTTATTCACATATGGAGCCTCCACTTGGAGAGTAATAATTTTAATACACTGATGGCAGAAAGCAAAATGAATGGTACAATTTCTTTGGAAAAGATTGGCAGTTTTTCAAAAGATGATATACCTGCAATACAATCCAATATTCAACTCCTAGGCATTTACCCAAAAGAAATGAAAACATGTTCAGAAAAAGACTTGCATGTGAATGTTCATAGCAAATTTATTTGTTATAGCCAGAAAATGGAACCAGTCCAAATGTCTGTCAGTTGTTGTAGAGCCTCTCACTGTATGGGAGTGGCTACTAAAGAAAGCTAGAACTTGGGCTGAAGATTTGCCAGGTCAGTAAAATAGGATGATATTTGGAAAGAGAAAGGTAAAAGTTGCAAGGCCAGACAGGGAACATGTTCAGTTGCAAAAGAGGCACAGTGGTAACTAGATACATGAGGTGACAGGGAGAAGTCAAGACACCAAGCTTATAACCCTGAAGCTGGGATTCCTCAAATCCTTTACCTGCCCCAAAGCCCAGGCTCTAGCTCCCTTGTTGCCCTGCCCATCACCATTTCCATTCTGCCAAGTCCAACTTTGTTGCTCATGGGGTTACAGAGAATCTCCTCTGAGAGGCAGACAGTCCTGCTGCATTTGTGCCAGAGACTCAGGTTGACTTGATGACTCAGGGAGAAGCAAGGGCAAAGGGAAAACTGATGCCATGCCACCATCTGCACAGGGTGTGAGGGGAAAAGTGGACTGGTCCAGCTGGATTGGTGCAGAATGGAGAAGGTTGGTAAGGATTGAGAGTCTCAGAGCAACTGGGAAGATGGTTTGCATTCTAGGACCCTACACTGCGGGTTGAGAAGGATCTAGGCTCTGGAGAAAATGGAGGCTATGATCAACCAAGTAGCAAGAAAAGTTATGGCTAGGCATGGGAGAATTTGGGGAAACAATGATTAAAAATATAAAGTTCAGGGTTTCAT
This sequence comes from Chlorocebus sabaeus, assembly GCF_047675955.1. Taxonomy (NCBI): domain Eukaryota; kingdom Metazoa; phylum Chordata; class Mammalia; order Primates; family Cercopithecidae; genus Chlorocebus; species Chlorocebus sabaeus. The sequence continues at coordinate 95,072,889 of NC_132925.1, read as the reverse complement.
CCTGTAGCTAAAGAACCTAATCAGCTGTCCCCCAACAGCTCCAGGGACCAGGCTTGTCTTAGCCATTGCCACTCTCTAAGATAACATTCAAATTGATTATACTAAATGGTCCCTCCTACCCCAGCTTCTAGAACCATATATGCCTAAGTCATATTAAACCTAGAGCTGCCATTAGCCTAAGAATGACTGTGGGGCCAATGGGGAGGGTTCCTAACCTCAAACCTGGACAGATGCCTTCTGTCTGCCCTTTCTCCTCCCTGAAAGACTCCATGCATGATCTGGGAGAAGCCATAGGTTGGTGAAAGTAGGTGTCAGTTGAAAGATAGTTTCTATAGCAGAGTTTATTGCTTTCTGCGGGAGAGAGCAGGCCCAGGACTGGTGAAAGGGCCATAGAAACAGGAGCCTGGAAACTCAGACATGCGTCTTCCTTCCCAATGTGACTGTCTGGCCCTGGTTGTCTTGAGCCATCCAGCCAGATACGACTGTATGTTGTGCTGTTTTGTGTCAAACATCAGAACATCCCTGACCTTTACAAAGTGGGAGGGAATCCCTTGTGGGCTACAGGACTCCTAACGATAAAAAAAAACAAAAACAAAACAAAACAAACAAACAAACAAACAAAACTCCCAGTAATACCTAGAACTGTACTAACACAGTAGCTGCTGCCCATTTGTGGCTATTTAAACTTAAATTAATTAAGTAGAAGGAAAAATTCAGTTCCTTGGTTACTCTAGCCACATTTAAAGTGCTTAATAACCATAGGTGGCTGGGGCTATTAACATTCCATTATTGCAGAATGTTCTATTGGACAACACTTGGACTTGATGTTTGGAATTCCCAGACAGTAAATTTCAACATATTCTTTGGAGGCTGGTATAGATTTTTCAACCTTTTGACAAAGTAAGTACAATAAACTACCACCTGTCAAAATCATTATTTCATAAAAGAAAGTATATTTTAACTTCAAAGAAACAAGAAAGATATAATCTCAGAATAAAGGACTCATTCTGAAGAGAGGATAATCTGACATCTTTACACTGACCCTTTTGCCCCCAGACAAGCCCTGGAGTCTGTATTGGCATTCATGTGCCATTGCCATACCCTAGGATTTTGGCCTTTTTAGTACTGGACATTGGTTGCCCTTGTGCCCTATCCTTGAAAAGGACATCAGGAAGGCCCTAGCAGGATCTTTGTGGCCTTTGGAAGTGAGGTGTCCTTCTCAGTGCATATCAGTAGGTCATGATGTCAGTATGACTTTTTTTTTTTTGAGACGGACTCTTGCTCTTGTTGCCCAGGTTGGAGTGCAATGGCTCACCACAAACTCTGCCTCCCAGGTTCAAGCAATTCTCCTGCCTCAGCCTCCCAAGTAGCTGGGATTACAGGCATGCACCACCACGCCCAGCTAATTTTGTATTTTTAGTAAAGACAGGGTTTCTCCATGTTGGTCAGGCTGGTCTCAAGCTCCTGACCTCAGGTGATCCACCTGCCTCGGCCTCCCAAAGGGCTGGGATTACAGGCCTAAGCCTGGCATCAGTATGACTTATTACTGGTAATATTAACTTTGATCATGCAGTTAAGGTGACATTTGCCTAGTTTCTCCACTGTAATGTTACTAGTTTATTTATTTATTTTTTTGAGACGGAGTCTCGCTCTGTTGCCCAGGCTGGAGGGCAGTGGCCCAATCTCAGCTTACTGCAAGCTCCGACTCCCAGGTTCATGCCATTCTCCTGCCTCAGCCTCCTGAGTAGCTGGGACTACAGGCGCCCGCCACCACACCCGGCTAATTTTTTGTATTTTTAGTAGAGACGGGGTTTCACCATTCACAGGATGGTTTCGATCTCCTGACTTTGTGACCTGCCCGCCTTGGCCTCCCAAAGTGCTGGGATTACAGGCATGAGCCACCGCGCCTGGCCACTAGTTTTTCTTTTGTAGTTAGTGTCTTGTGGGGAGATACTTTGAGACTATGCAAATATTCTGTTTTTGAGCATAATTTTGGCCACTGATTTTGGCATCCTTTGATGAATCTTGCCAACAGCACTTGTGTATTAGTTTCCTATGGCTGCTATAAAAAATTATCACAAACTTGGTGGCTTAGAACAACAGAAATTGATTCTCTCAGAATTCTGGAAGCCAGAAGTTTCAAATCAGCTACTATGCTGAAATCAGAGTGTTGGCAGGGCCATGTTCTCTCGAAAGGCTTTAGGGGGCAATCCACTGCTTGTCTCTTCCGGCTTCTGGTGCAGCCAGTATTCCTCAGCTTATAGCCACATCACTCCAGTCTCTGCCTCCATCTTCACATTTCCTGCTGTGTCTAATCTCCCTCTATCCGTCTTTTATAAGGAAAGGTGTGAGTGTAATGGCATTTAGGATCCACTTATATAATCCAGGATCATCCACTTATCTCAAGATCGTTAATTTAATCACATTTGCAAAAAACTACCACATAAGGTACCATTCACAAGTTCCAGGATCAGTACCTGTTGTCTTTAGAGACCATCATTCAGTCCACTAAATTTTTTTTACTGTAGAATTTGCCAAATGCTAAGTTTCTATTTCCATAATTCCTCCTAACTTTATTAAAATTCTACTATAAGGAAGACCTAGCCCTTCTCATGTGTTAAAAAAAATATATATTATTCATATCAATAAGAATTTTATGAGTTGTAATCTACTATCATTAATTTCTTGTTCAAATTGCCCCAGATTTGGCCATTGGTAACTCCTGCTAGTTGGCTCCTATATCCTTTTGACATGCCTTCATCATTTTAATTTTTTTGAGACAGGATTTCATTCTGTCTCCCAGACTGGAGTGCAGTGTTGTGATCACGGCTCACTACAGCCTCAACCTCCTGGGATCAAGCAATCCTCCCACCTCAGCCTCCCAAGTTGGTGGGACTACAGGTGTGCACCACCAGACACTGCTAATTTTTGTACTTTTTTTGTAGAGATAGGGTTTTGCCATGTTGCCCAAGCTGGTCTTGACCCCCTGGGCTCAAGTGATCCAACTGCCTTGGCCTCCCAAATTGCTGGGATTATAGGCGTAAGCCACCTCTCCCAGCCATTCATCATTTTTTAAACACCTACTTATTTTTTGGCACAAGATGTTCCAGGATCAGCTTTTACTATCCCCACTTTAGCCCCAAAATCAACTATTTCTCCAAGGAGCCCTAGTTTCTTTTTAGGAGAATGATCTTTAGAAACTCTCCAAGCAATGCTGCCACCATCAGTGTTACAAACTTCAGGGAGCTCATCTCTCTCCTATCCAATTTCAACCTCAACCTAGGAGCTTGGTACTACCGTTAATTTCCAAAGACCAGCTAAATCTTGACTGACACATTTGATAAGGTTTTACCAGTTTGGGGGCCACAAAAAAAGGGAAATACTGTACACTAACATGGCCAGTTCTATTGGGATTTCCTAAAGTTGCCTCCCTGCCTAGCCTTTGGCTTACCTGCCTCATGCTTAGCAAAGAGCATCTTTCCTCTTAAAAGTGAGAGTCTCCTAGGTTGTAGGGCAGTGGTTCACACCCTTGGCTGAAATTTGAAATCACTGGAAGCTTTCAGAACTACTGGTTCCACCACCAGAGATTCCGATTTAATTAATGTAGGTGTGGTTTGGGTATGAGTGGCTCTGTTTCTCATCCCTAAGTTATACATGAGAATCACATAGGGAGTTTTATAAAAAAGAATTGGATGTCCAACTATTAGGTTAAAGGTTGAAAAGAAACTTTATAATGAGCAGTTCAAGCTTGTCTTAATCCATTTTTTGTTACTTAGAATACCTGAAACTGGGTAATTTATTTTAAAAGAGAAATTTATTTATTTTTGAGACAGGATTTTGCTCTGTTGCCCAGGCTGGAGTTCATTGGTGCAAACATGGCTCACTGCAGCCTTGACCTCCTGGACTCAAGTGATCCTTCCACTTCAGCCTCCCAAGTAGCTGGGACCACAGGCGCACATCACCATGCCTAGCTAATGCTTTCATTTTTGTAGAGATAGGGTCTCGTCATGTTGCCCAGGCTGGTCTCAAAACTCCTGGATCAAGCAATTCTCCTGCCTCGGCTCCACAAAGTGCTAGTATTGCAGGTGTGAGCCACCACACCTGGTCTGAGGGATTTACTTCTTATAGTTTTGGATGCTAAGAAGTCCAAGGTAGAGGGGCCACATCTGGTGAGGGTCTTCTTGCTGGTGGAGACTCTGGAGTCCTGATGCAGTGTATCATATGGTGAGGGGACTGATTATGCTAGTTCAGGTCTCTCTTCCTTTTCTTATAAAGCCACTAGCCCCCTCCCATGATAGCCCACTAATCCATGAACCTATTAATCCACTAATGCATGAATGAATTAATCAATTCATGAGGGCAGAGTCCTCATGACCTAATCACCTCTTAAAGGCCACACTGGGGATTAACTTTCAACATGATTTTGGAGGGTACAAATATTCAAACCATAGCATTTCATCCCTGGCCTCCCCAAACTCATGTCCTTCTCATGTACAACCCTGTAACTACAAAGTCTTAACAACCAGCTCAACTCAAAAGTCCAAAGCCCAGAATCTCATCTATAAGCCTATAAAATCAAAACAAGTTATCTACTTCCAAGATACATTGGTGGTGCAGGCAAAAGACAGATATTCCCATTCTAAAAGGGAGAAATAGGCAAAAAGAAAGGAGTAGCAGGCCCTAAGGTAGTCTGAAACCCAGAAGAGTAGACATTAATTTTTTTTTTTTTTTGAGGCGGAGTCTCACTGTATTGCCCAGGCTGGAGTGCTGTGGTGCAATCTCAACTCATTGCAACCTCCTCTTCGAGGGTTCAAGTGATTCTGCTGCTGCTGCCTCAGCCTCCCGAGTAGCTGGGACTACAGGCATGCGCCAGCAACACCCAGCTAATTCTTGTATTTTCAGTAGAGATGGAGTTTCAACATGTTGGCTAGGCTGGTCTCAAACTCCTGGCCTCAAGCGATTGCCCCACCTCAGCCTCCCAAAGTGCTGGGATTATGGGTGTGAGCCATTTTTTAATCATAGTTCTAATAGAGTAGTCTTCCATGGTTTTTCTTTCTGTGGTTTATACCCAAGGTACAGTACAATAAGATATTTTGAGAGTGAGTGAAACCACATTCATATAACTTTTATTATAGTATATTGTTATAATTGTTCTATTTTATTGTTAATCTCTACTGTGCCTAATTTATAAGTTAAACTTTACCATAGGTATGTACATATAGGAAAAAACATACTACATATGAAGTTTAGTATTACCTGTGGTTTCAGGCATCCACTGGAGGTCTTGGAATATACTCCCCATGGACAAGAGAGGACTACTATAGTCTTTATCAGTGGTTCTCTTTTTTTTTTTTTTTTTTTTTGAGACGGAGTCTTGCTGTGTCACCCAGGCTGGAGTGCAGTGGCCGGATCTCAGCTCACTGCAAGCTCCTCCTCTCGGGTTCACGCCATTCTCCTGCCTCAGCCTCCCGAGTAGCTGGGACTACAAGCACCCGCCACTTCGCCCGGCTAGTTTTTTGTATGTTTAGTAGAGACGGGGTTTCACCGTGTTAGCCAGGATGGTCTCGATCTCCTGACCTCATGATCCACCCGTCTCGGCCTCCCAAAGTGCTGGGATTACAGGCTTGAGCCACCGCGCCCGGCTATCAGTGGTTCTCAAATGTAAGTGAGTAACAGAACCACCTGGTTGGCATGTTACAGTGATTACTGGGCCTTATATACAGTTTCTGATTCAGCAGGCAAGGACCAAGAATTTAATTTTTAGGTTTCTGGGGGGTTCTGATGCTGATGGTACAGGGTCTACACATGAGACCTACTCATCTATAAAAAGAAAATGACAGACAACACTCTTATTCATTTTAACTATGTTTATTGTGCACTTAGTAGGCCAGATACTCTTCTGATATTGAGAATACAGTGGTGAATAACACAAAGTCCCTGCTTTCAAGATTCCCACATCCAGATACTAAGATATATTAAAATTTACAGTAATTAAAAGTGTAGTTTGGTACAATAATACATATAGCAATGGTACAAATTAGGGGAAAAAACCCTGGCTTCTATAACAAGTGAGTATACATTAAAGACAGTATTGCAGAATGGCTTCAGGATTAATTTGAGTAATTTAGAGCCTATTTCAGGTCTTCCTAGCTCACCCACATACAATACCTTTAAGTGTTCTTTATAGGTACTTAAAACTTAAAAGGTCAAGCGCGGTGGCTCATGCCCGTAATCCCAGCACTTCGGGAGGCCGAGGCAGGTGGATCATGAGGTCAGGAGATGGAGACCATCCTGGCTAATACAGTGAAACCCTGTCTCTACTAAAAATACAAAAAATTAGCCGGGCATGGTGGTGGGTGCCTGCAGTCCCAGCTACTTGGGAGGCTGAGGCAGGAGAATGGTGTGAACATGGGAGGTGGAGCTTGCAGTGAGCTGAGATTGAGATCACACCACTGCACTCCAGCCTGGGTGACAGAGTGAAACTCTGTCTCAAAAAAACAAAACAAAACAAACTTAAAAAAGATAATGTGGCATCAAATTCGGAAGATACTTTGAAATTCATAATTTCAGATAGATGTGGCTGGTGAGGATCTTAAGCCCTCAGTATGGGCTTTTAATAATGAGGAAAATTGTTAGGATTAAGCAGGGTCTTGAGGAATCACCTGGAAAGGCTCAGACTTTACAGTGCTTCCCTCCCTTCCCTACCCCAACACTTGGAGAAATCTCTCACTAGATGACCTTTCAAAAAAATGAGAAACACATGGTTCTAGGACAATTGATTATTTGAGAAAAAAGTATACTCAAATAAATTCCAGATAGAATAAAGCTTAAAATGAATAAACAAAAACAAAGAGAACATGAGTAATTCTTTTTTTAAATTTATTTTTATTTTTTTAAATTTTATTTCTTTCTTTATTTTCTTGAGACGGAGTCTCGCTCTGTTGCCCAGGCTGGAGTGCAGTGGCACGATCTCAGCTCACTGCAAGCTCCGCCTTCTGGGTTCACGCCATTCTCCTGCCTCAGCCTCTCGAGTAGCTGGGACTGCAGGCGCCCACCACCATGCCCGGCTAATTTTTTTTGTCTTTTTTAGTAGAGATGGGTTTCACTGTGTTAGCCAGGATGGTCTCGATCTCCTGACCTCGTGATCCGCCCGCCTCAGCCTCCCAAAGTGCTGGGATTACAGGCGTGAGCCACCGCGCCTGGCCTATTTTTATTTTTTTTAAGAGACAGTTCTTACTCTGTTGCCCAGGCTGGAGTGCAGTGGTGCAATCATAGCTCACTGCAGCCTTGAACTCCTGGGTCCAAGCCATCCTCCTGCTTAGCCTCCTGAGCAGCTGAGATTACAGGTGTGTGTCGCTACACCTGGCTATTTTTTATTTTTTGTAGAAATAGGGGTATTGCTTTGTCGCCCAGGCTGGTCTCAGGTTCCTGGCTTCAAGCAATTCTCCCACCTTGGCTTCCCAAAGTGTTGGGATTACAAGCATGAGCCATTGTATCTGGCCTGGGTGATTCTTTATCTGACATAGAGGTTGGGGAACAGAACAACAAAAAATTGATATTTTAAGTAACTTACAAATTAGTAAGAAAAATATGACCATACTAATGGAAAAAAGTTAATTCGAAAACTTTTGACCTTAAACTAACTTTTTAGATATCAGGCTTCCTGAAGTCCAAGAGTGATATATTAGGCTCATTTGTAATGTTAGAATTATACAGGAAACACTGTCAAGTGTGAGGTGGTGTTTAGCTTCCTTTGGGTTATACTGATAGAGATTTGTTGTTAATATGTGTTCCAGGATTGTATGAGATTTCTAAAATTCTGATGTCTTAATATGTGTTGTAATGATTATGTTAAATTATTGTAAGCCACAGAAATAACCAAATTTCTTTGTCAACTGTGTCTTTATGGCTGTCTTAAGACTTTTGTCATCCATAATTGATGTTTTGCTTTGATCCTTCTCAAAAAAAAAAAAAAAAAAAAAGGTGACTTATAGTCAGCTACAGTCCAAGGCTTACTTCTTTGGAGGAGTTCATGAAAAGAACTCTTGAATGCAGGTTTCTGATAACTTTGGAGAGTGTGCCATTGGATTAGACAGAAAACTTCCAAGGCACTAATTGAAAGGCTGATGTGTTCATAAAGATGAACATGAAGTAGAGCAGGAGTTGATTACAATGGACTGAAATGAACTACTGGAAGACTGAAATAATTTGTATGGTTTTTGTTGTCTGAAATATTGCTAATTCTTTTTGTTTTTTTCAGTCTGAATAATCTTTTTATTTTGAACTATTTATAGCCTTGAAATATACTTTAAGTATATTGAGTATTCTAATTTCTCCAGAATTTGTAAACTATTTATGAATATTCTTAATTCATGGTATTTGTTTGTATAATGTTAATAACCACGTTTTCTTTTGTAATAGGACACAATTGAAGAAACCGGTTACTTTCTCAGGACTTTGACTGAAATGGCCTTGTGAAATGTTCCAGCAAAGCCAACCTAGGAGAGTCTATATGGACAACGAGTCTTGTTGCACTTTGTGTGGGTAACCAGGCCAAGTATACAGGACTGAAGCTTATTTTGAAGTTAGATTGGTTCTGCTGTGATTTGTCTTTGTATGTCCTGAAATTAATATAGCTCCCAACAACCAATCCCTCATTATACCTTTAACTGCAACCACCAAGACACAAGGGTTAGGAATAACAGCAAGGGTAGGAATGGGAGTTAGTGGGACTGCAACTTCCCTATCCTATTACCAACGCTTGTCCAAGGATTTTATGGAAAGCTTAAATGACATTGCTCAAAGTATTGTTGCCTTACAAAATCAGATAGGCTCCTTGGCAGTGGTCGCTTTGCAAAATCAAGGGGAACTAGATTTCCTAACTGCTGAAAAAGGTGGCTTATGTCTTTTTCCTAGAAGAATGCTGTTTTGACGTCAACCAATCAGGGTTAGTAAGGGACACCACCTGAAAACTAGCTGACTGGGCCTCCAAAATATGGTAACAGCTGTTGGGTCATGGGGCAGCTAAAGGGCACTAAGTTGGGTTTCATGGTTCCCTCCCTTGGCCAGCCCATTATTAATGATTATACTTGCCTTGGTTTTTGGATCATATTTGTTAAATCTTTTAACCAAATCCATTTCCCTTTGCCTAGACCACCAAGTTAGATGATCATGTGACAAGATTTCTAGCCAGTTTCAGGTGAACACCCCACCGGCCATCAAGAAGCTACCCTGTCTCCACTAGACAAAGCAGGGTGAGAGTTACATCATCTCCAATAGGTAGGGAGTGTGTCCCAAGTTAGCATGAAGCAGTTACAGAAGAAAGATCCTCAGTCTCTTAGCCTCCCATAAAGATTTATGAGGATCACCTCTCTCAGGGGGAAAATGAGGCAGGAGAATAGGGTCTGGAAGCAGGGAACCTAAGGCTGATTCACATTGACTTCCTAGAACTGAATCAAAAGGAAAACCCCACCTCTCCATATCTAAGTAACAAAAGGATGAGAGGCTTTGCAATCTCCTTGCCTTTTCTGCATTGCAGATGAAAAACGTAAGTGCCTCTGATTGGTCCCCTCCTGCAACCAATCAGACTGGTCATAGGCCAAGTCTTCATTTACACAGGAGTATAACTTTGTAACTTCACTTCAGCCTCTGATTGGTCACTTTCTGCACCAATCAGACAGGTCACGGGCCACTACTTCATTTACATAGGGTGTATACCAAGTAACCAATGGCAGACCTCTAGAGGATATTCATTGCTTTGTGCGTTTTGTCCAATTATTTGTCCAAAATGCCAAGAACCTGGACACCCTCCACCAGTAAGTTTGACCAGTTATTTATTATATTATTTAGGACTGCATTTGGCTGCATATAAGAGAAACCTGACCAAGGCCTAATTAAGCACAGTGTTTACTCTTCTCACTACCAAAAAGTCAGAGGTCAGCAATCCAAGCTGGTGTAGCAGCTCCTTGAGGAATGTCAGCAAGGAGCCAAGTTCTGAGTCTTTTTACTAACATGACCCAAAGCACATGGCTGCCTTCCTTATGCCTAAAAATGGTTCTGCTACTCAAGGTTTTATCTCTGCATTCCAAGTAGGATGAACAGATAAGAGCAAAGGCTCATGCTTGCCAAGTCTGTCCTTTTGTATCAAAAAACCCAGCAGCTTTATCAAGCAGAATTCCACCTGTATTTCTTTTTTTTTTTTTTTTTTATTTTATTTTATTTTTTTTTTTTGAGACGGAGTCTCGCTCTGTCGCCCAGACTGGAGTGCAGTGGCGCGGACTCTGCTCACTGCAAGCTCCGCCTCCCGGGTTCGAGCCATTCTCCTGCCTCAGCCTCCCGAGTAGCTGGGACTACAGGCGCCCGCCACCACACCCGGCTAATTTTTTGTATTTTTTAGTAGAGACGGGGTTTCACCGTGTTAGCCAGGATGGTCTCGATCTCCTGACCTCATGATCCGCCCGTCTCGGCCTCCCAAAGTGCTGGGATTACAGGCTTGAGCCACCGCGCCCGGCCCCACCTGTATTTCTTAACTTGCCAGAGGTGAGTCTCATGGCCACCCTTAGCAGGAGTTAGGGAGGTACTTTTAACAAGGCACATTATCATCTCCTGCACCCAAAGTGGAGCTATTGCTAATGAAAAAGATACAATGAGATTATGAAATTCTCTGTAGCTATTAATGTCGGTTTTTGAAATTTACTGACCTGGAAGAATACTCATAATGCAATGTCAAGTGAGAAGCAGGACAAAGAACATTTGCAACACAACTGTATTTATAAAATTTTGTTTACACACAAAAAAATGTATTTTGCTTAAAAATATAATTTACATACATATACAACCACACAAGGGAAATAACAAAATGTTAATACTAGCTAATTTCTATAGAGTTGGCATTTTAAGTCAGAGGGGTCAATACCCCTCTGATTGATGAATAGACGTAGTTTATTAAATTTTTTTCTCTATTTCCTAAACTTTCTATAAGGAACTTGTAGTATCTTTATAATAGGAAAAGATGTTATTTTAAAAAACACTCCATATACTTTCAAAGTAGACTAAATTCAAAATATTTACACTTACTCATTTTCATCTTCGTTGTCAAAAGAAAGGAGGCTACTATTTTTAATCTGTTTTTGTGAGCTCTTTTTGACCGAGTCCTGATTTATTTCATCTTCATTTGGCTTCTTCTTTTTTGAGCTTGCTGTTAAACCTGAATATTTTTCATCTGAAGGACGCTTGACTGGTTTTCGGTATATGATTCTTCCATCAGCTGGAGCTGGTTCTTCATCTGAGCAAAACCAGAATTTTTAAGAACTTTCTTCTCCTCATTATTTTACTTTTATCTTAGAAGCAAATAACAAGAAAATCTCATATTGTATTTAAGGATATCCCTGAATCTGATTCAGTCTGGTCTTCTCCCTTGTTTCTAGCTAAATTGCCCTTAAGACATGCAGTTACTTAATAAAAACTCACATGCTAAAGTATTCTATAATATTATCAGTTCCCAATTACAATCAGGTTGTATTTTTAAGTATTTTGAAAAGTGATTGTTTGGAACTACAGCATTTTCCCCTAAAGCAATGTAGTAAATGTTCAGAAATAATGAAAAATATACTACACAGCATACCAAACTTCGGGCAGTAATGAAATACACCTTTATCGACTGGTTTGTAAGTCTAACCACCTATTTTTTTTAAAAAAATAGGATGCTTTTACTTACATTCACACTTAATCCTGATAACAACCCAATAGGTACAATTATTTCCATTTTACTGATGAGGAAATTGAGGCTGAGAGGTGTAATAACTTGCTCAAGGTTACACATCTGGTAAGTGTCAAAGCTAAGGCTGGAACCTGGAACTGCTGCCTTGAAACATACCACACTACTAAATAAAATAAACAATTTCATACCCCGGGCTCCTTACATTGTCAGAAAAACCAGATTACTTTCAGACCTACCTGCTTTGGCAGCCTTTATTTCTGCTTTAATTTTCATGACTTCTTCAACTGACAGGTCTCCCTTTTTCAAAACCACCACTTGAGGCTGTTCATCTTCTTTGTCACTGTGATCCCCATCTTCATCTGGGGGCTGAGGCTGAATTCTCTACGGAAAAACACAATGAAATGCGTATAAATCACTGATCTTGAGACAAACAGAACCACTGCCTCTAACAGAAACTGTAATTATTCACGAGAAGGGTATCTTTATTGAGCAAATAAGGGCAGTGAATTTTAAGGTAACTCCAAAGAGACTTAGCTTGCCACACAAGGGAACAGGTTTAACTGCCATTCACCCTGGAGTGCCTATCTGGTGGGATTCATTTCCATCTCAGCACGACCCAACTTGTAGTTGCTAGTGTGAGGGACCCTCTGCTTTGGGTACTGCTGTCATTCCTAGCCTACTCAGGGCAGCACTGTGCCATGTCAGTTGTTTGCTCCTCATCAGCACTTTTCACCTGTCTCTTCTCTGAGTTAGACAAGAAATAAACACCATCAAAGTATAGAAAGAAGCAAGTCAAACGGACTCTCTCTCACCTCTGCTCATCTTTTTCCCCTCCTAATAGCTTCAGTTTGGTGGATATCCAACAGCTATTTTCCACGTCTATACAACTATGCAAGTACATAAAACTTTTTGTACACCAACAACATTGTACATATTACTGTGACTTGCTTTTTCGTATTTATGAAATTTCTCAAACATAAAGTACAGAGAATACAAGAGAAACCATGTACTCCCTGTATATGTGTAACAGATGGTAATATTTTGCCAGTTGATACAGATTTTTGAAATGTCAGACACCATAAGAGCCCCATTCCCACAACTTAACTCAAAAAATATCTTTGCACAGTACTTTAAGATACATATAGAATTATCTGATTTTTAAAAAATCACTGCCTTACATTTACATAGTCACCTCATGATTTATTTGACCAGTATCTTGTAAATATAAATTTTGCTTGTTTCCAGACTTTTTTCTACTATGAAAAAACCGCATGCACCTTTTCTTGCTCACTTTTGGGAACTTATATACAAGAACTTTTATTTATTTATTTATTTTTTTGAGATGGAGTTTCGCTCTGTTGCCCGGGCTGGAGTGCAGTGGCGCCATCTTGGTTCACTGTAAGCTCCACCTCCCGGGTTCGCACCATTCTCCTGCCTCAGCCTCCCGAGTAGCTGGGACTACAGGCACCCACCACCATGCTTGGCTAATTTTTGGTATTTTTAGTAGAGACAGAGTTTCACCTTGTTAGCCAGGATGGTCTCAGTCTCCTGACCTCATGATCCACCCATCTCAGCCTCCCTAAGTGCTGGGATTACAGGCGTGAGCCACCGTGACTGGCCAAGAACTTGTAATGTTAACAGTTCACTAGAGGTGGAACTGTTGGGTTGAAAGGTATGCATATCAAAATGTGTTTTCACATGTTATTCAAACACAATCACTCATTACTCCACTTCTCATAGAGACTTCCTTGTCTCCCAAACAAGGCAACAAAGCCCTGCAAGAATTAGCCTCAGCCCATAACCACAGCTTTATCCTGTACCACTCTCTCATGGCATCTAGACTCTGGCATAGCAAGGTTTGAGTACTTGGAGATTTATAAATTTATTAGCTCCTTTGCTTTCCCTGTCTCTGAACAAATTCCTACTGCCTATTAAGCCCCACAGCCCCTGACCAACTCCTACTCAAGCTGCCTTCCAGATTCAGAGCCTCTTGAAGTGCTTACCTAAATCTCACCTCCTCTTGTTTCTTACACTGCGCATAGCTCATAGGTAGCATGTACTGCACTGTGGCACCCATGTTTTTCTGCTGGTTTCCATTGGGCAAGTGCCTTCTGGAGAGGCAGGACTTCCAGAAATATTTGTTGATCTACTCATGAATGATAAACAGAATGGAAAATGATGAACTACGTGAAGCCCTGGCAAGTTGCTTGTGCCATTCTGACTCTATCTCAAAGTTCCCAAGTCTGCTCTATCACTGGACAAGTACATTCTCTTTAATGGTATTCATGTTACTTCACTGATTATTCATCAGTTTCTGCCTATTTTTCTCTGAAAGTCTCCAATACATGACCACAAATAGGTAATACGTTTTTTTAGCCAAAAATATGGGAAGGTGAAATAAAATCATTCCTTTTGTTTCTTAAATTGAGAATAATTCTGACTCTCTTCTTTTTTTTAAATGTGACTGCCTGGAAAACAAGAGAAATAGTCTAAGGACAGTGGCAGCAGCCACTGATGACTGTTCAAAGACATTTCTGAATTAACTCTCAAGCAAGTGAGTAAGGCCAGGTGCAGTGGCTCACGCCTGCAATCCCATCACTTTGGGAGGCCTAGGCAGGCGGATCACTTGAGGTTAGCAGTTCAAGACTAGCCTGGCAAACATGGTGAAACCCCCCATCTCTACTAAAAATTCAAAAATTACCTGGGCGTGGACCTGTAATCCCACCTACTTGGGAGGCTGAGGCAGGAGAATCGCTTCAACCCAAAAGGCAGAGGTTGCAGTGAGCTGAGATTGAGTCACTGTATTTCAGCCTAAGCAACAGAGCAAGACTCCACCTCAAAAAAAAAAAAAAAAAAAAAAGTGAATAGGATGATTTAGCTTAACTGCAGAATGATTTCCCATGAAACTCATTTATTTTTGTTAATAGATGACTAAAATCCTGACTACAGTAGTCCCCTCCTTATCCTCAATTTCATGTTCCACAATTTTAGTTACCTGTGGTCAACTGTAGTATGAAAGAAGGGTGAGTACAGTGTAATAAAATATTTAGAGACAGCAAGCAAACAAGTAAATTCGCATAACTTTTACTAGAGTATATTGTTCTAATTGTTCTATTATTAGTTACTAATCTGCTGATATTCCTAATTTATATAGTAAACATCATAGGTATATAGGTATGGGAAAAAACATAGTATATATAGAATTCAGTATTATCCATGGTTTCAGGAAGCCACTGGGGGTCTTGGAACATAATAGGGGAATACTGTATATTGCCAAACTGATTAAAAATGAAGTGGTTCTCACACTGAAACATGGCGTACTTCTCTAAGGGAAATTCCCTTGAGTACATAAATAAGCGAAAATCACTGACATTACTTGGAAAGGATTCCCAAAGTTCTCTTAAGAGAGCATTCCAAGCTGTAACCTTCAGGCTGTCAACTGTGTGTACAGGGTCATCACCAGGACCTCAAGCAAAGTAAAGCTGAGAGAGTCTCGTCTTTTCATTGCTGAATCTATGTCCCTTTTCTCAAACCTTATCCTCTTTGTCATCAACCCTATTTTTAGTCATGGGGATCAGTCATTCCCCGTGTTACTTCTAAGAAAAAAATGGCTCCCTGTTGCTTACTAAATAGTTCACATGACCTCACCTCCACTAGTCCCTCTAATACTTCTACATACAGTCCATGACTCTCAAATCTCTACACCTTTACCCATGCCATTCTCTTCATCTCTACCTACTGACGTAACCATGCTCAAGAGTCTACCTAAATATCCCTCCTCCATGAAGTCTAACCTGATAACAGCACAGTCATTAACAAATACAACACTACTACTTAGTGCCAGGCACTGTGCTAGGTGCTGGGAAAATACGGAAGGATTAAGATACTAACTTAAAGAGTTCAAGCTAGTGGTGAAGATAAACAGGAAAGCAAGTAGTTGCAATATAAAATGAGTGTTATAGGCAAGATATGGATAAGGTAAAGAGAAAAACAGAGAAAGAGTAACTGTTTGGAGAGCTTTGAAGGGTTTCGGAGAGATGGTGACCTGTGAAAATAGGGTAGGAAGTGTTAAAGAACATGGCATTTTGGAGATCCATCTCTTCATCCTTTCAGAGCCTGGCACAGTGCATGGGGTTAGCACATACTCATCCTACTGGCATACCTTGAAGATACCGCAGATTTGGTTCCAGATCACCACAACGAAGCAAGCATCAAAATAAACTGTCACACAAATTTTCTGGTTTCCTAGTTCACATAAAAGTTATGTTTACACTATACACTAACTACAGTTAGTATTAAGTATGCAGTATCATTATGTCTAAAAAAATCTAGATCCCATTAAGAATATCCACGATTCATGGGAGGTGGCAAAACATCAACATTAATAGGAGTTTGGAAGATGTACCTACCTTAATTTAAAAATACTTTATTGCTAACAACATTAAAGCTAATCTGAGCCTTCAGTGAGTCCTCATCTTTTTGCCAGTGAAGGGTCTGCCCTTGATGCTGATGGATGTTGACTGATGAGGGTGGTGGTTGCTGAAAGACGGGGTGACTGTGGCAATTTTTTAAAATGAGACAATGATGAGGTTTGCTGCATTAATTGAGTCTTCCTTTCACAAAAGATTTCTCTTTTGTGATGCTGCAATGCTGTTTCATAGCATTTTACCCACAGCTGAACTCCTTTCAAAATTGGAATCAGTCCTCTTAAACCTGCTGCTGCTTTACCAAGTAAGTTTACTCTAAATCCTTTGTTGACATTTCAACAATGTTCACAGTATCTTCACCAGAAGTAGATTCCATCTCAATAAACCATTTTCTTTGCTCATCAATAAGAAGCAACTCATGTGTTCAATTTTTATGAGACTGCAACAACTTAGTTACATTTTCAGGCTCTACTTCTAATTCTAGTTCTTTTCCTTGTTCTACCACACCTGCAATTACTTCCTCCACTGAAGGCCTGAACCTCTCAAAGTCATCCATGAAGGCTGGAATCAACCTCTCCCAAATTCCTGTTAATGCTGATATTTTGCCCTCTTCCCAAGAATCATGGATGTTCTTAACGTGTCTAGAATGGTGAAACCTTTCCATAAAGTTTTCAATTTACAATATCCAGATGCATCAGAGGAATCACTATCCATGGCAGCTGTAGCCTTATAAATGGTTTTGACTTTTTGTTTTGTTTTGTTTTGTTTTGAGACAGGGTCTGGCTCTGTTACCCAGGCTGGAGTGCAGTGGTGCGATCATGGCTGACTGCAGCCTCAACCTACCTGGGGTCAGGGGATCCTCCCACCTCAGCCTCCCAAGTAGCTGGGACCACACGTGCATGCCACCACACTTGGCTAAATTTTGTATTTTTTGTAGAGATGGCGTCTCACCATGTTGGCCAGGCTGGTCTTGAACTCCTGGGCTCAAGCAATCCACCTGCCTTGACTTCCCAAAATGCTGGGATTGCAAGTGTGAGTCACTATGCCTGGCTGTTATTTCTTAAATAATAAGACTGAAAATAAAAATTACTCCTTGATCCATGGGCTGCAGAATGGATGTTGTGTTAGCAAGCATGAAAACCACATTAATCTCCTTGTAGATCTCCATCAGAGCTCTTGGATGACCAGGTGTATTGTCAATCAGCAGTAATATATTGAAATAATCTTTTTTTTCTGAGCAGTAGGTCTCAACAGTGGGCTTAAAATAATTCAGTAAACCAAACTATAAAGAGATGTGCTGTCATCAAGGTTTTGTTTTTCCATTTCTAGAGCACAGGTAGATTAGATTTAGTGTAATTCTTAAGGACCCTAGGATTTTTGGAATGGTAAATATTAGCTTCAACTTAAAAGTCACCAGCTGCATTAGCCCCTAACAAGAGTGTTAACCTGTCCTTTGAAAATTTGAAGCCAGTCACTGACTTCTCTCTAGCTATGAAAGTCCTAAATGGGCCAGGCATAGTGGTTTTTGAGAGGCTAAAGTGGGAGGATTGCTTGAGTCCAGGAGTTTGAGACCAGCCTTGGCAACACAGTGGGATCCTGTCTCTATAAAAAAATACAAAAATTAGCTACCCAGTGGTGGTGCGTGCCTGTAGTCCCAGCTACTTGGGAGACTGAGGCAGGAGGATCACTTGAGCCCAGGAGGTCAAGGCTGCAGTGAGCTGTGATTGCACCACTGCACTCTAGCCTGGGCGATAGAGTGAGACCCTGTTTCAAAAAAAAAAAAAAAGTCCTAGATGGCATCTTTTTCCAATAGAAGGCTGTTTCATCTACATTGAAAACCTGTTTAGTGCAACCATTTTCATCAACTGTCTTAGCTAGATCTGAATAATTTGCTTCTTCATCTCATACTTTTATGTTATGGAGATGGCTTCTTTCCTTAAACCTCATGAACCAACCTCTTTTAGCTTCACTCTTTTCTTCTGCAGCTTTCTCACATGTCTCAGACTTCACAGGATTGAAAAGAGTTAGGATCTTGCTCTAGATTACGCTTTGGTTAAAGGGAATGTTGTGGCTGGTTTGCTCTTCTATCTGGACCACTAAAACTTTCTCGGTATCAGCAACTTAGCTGTTTTGCTTTCTTGTCTTTCATGTGTTCAATACTGATCCCTCCAGCCCTAAACAACAGTAGTCAGGTGTGGCTCTTTCCCGAAGCTCCTCTTCTTCTATTTACACCTAGGATATTTAGGGCTTTTGCCTACTTTTTTTTTTTTTTTTCTTTTTTAAGACAGAGTCTTGTTCTGTCGCCCAGGCTGGAGTGCAGTGGCGCGATCTCAGCTCACTGCAAGCTCCGACTCCCGGGTTCACGCCATTCTCCTGCCTCAGCCTCCTGAGTAGCTGGGACTACAGGCGCCCGCCACCTCGCCCAGATAATTTTTTATATTTTTGGTAGAGACGGGGTTTCACCGTGTTAGCCAGGATGGTCTCGATCTCCTGACCTCGCGATCCGCCTGCCTTGGCCTCGGCCTCCCAAAGTGCTGGGATTACAGGCGTGAGCCACTGTGCCCGACCTTCTCTATATATTTAAAAAAAAATTTTTTTTAAACTTAACAAAGCATAGAAACAGATTCAGGACATTCCTCCGAAGACGTTCCACACTCGAGTCCTAGAACACGGTTGGGGCGGGGGTCATTTGATCGAGTGGCCTGTGTCCTTATCTGGAATACGGGACGACGCTGTAACTCTATGTCACCCTGCGAACTCACAGCTTTTGCGGTAAACAGGAGAGAAAGAAGAGACAAGAAAGTGATCTTTCTTTACCATCTACCAAGGACCAGGTGGTTTACATGTAAGGTCATTTTCAGGAAAACAGCAGCACTCTGAAACCTACAGAGCTTCCTGGGCGTTGGGGCCTGTAGTCGCTTGAACTAGCCTGGGGGTCCGAGTTCCACCAGAATTGGTGCCGAGCGCGGGTGAGACGAGGGACCCGACAGCACCCACCCTCCAAGTAGAGGCAAAAGTTGAAAGTGGCGGGCTGGCCGCGCTTCCGAAGCAACACGACTGGCGAGGGCTCACCTTAGTCTCTATGGTGGGTCCCTCCCTGTAGCCGACCCGTTCCTTGAAGCGGGCCAGAAACGCTGGCTCGGCTGGCCGTACGTACGATACCTGGTTCCGCTTGCTCATGGTAGCTCTAGGTAAAGACAGGTTCCGCGACCGATTCGCTACGATACAAAGGCGCTTAGCTGTGACGTCAACTGGACCACGCCCCCGATGCGTAGGCCGGGCAACATGGCGGCCTCCATTCGGGCGTCAACGTCGGATACAAGCGCCAAATTCAAATTCGCGGCCATCTTGAGCGGGCGGAATTCAGTCGCGCGCGGCGCAGTCGGGAGGTGGAGGCATCGGCTGCATTGTTCCCGGGATCGAGGGGTGAGGGCGCTATGGCACCCGGCTGCAAAAGTAAGTCTGGACCCCAGACTTCGTTACCCTATCTTTGCCCCCAAATACAGCTGTGAAAGGATGGCATCCTCGGACCGCCCGCAAGGTTCTTGCTGGGCATGAACTGCAGGAGCTGAGTGACGGGCGGGGGCGTTTGGGAATCCCTCTCTGTCGCTCAAAGACAATACGCTAGCCGAAAAGGTCGTCCCTTCCGTGTCCTGTGCGCATGCTAGGAGTCTGGCGCAGTTGTAGGCGCTCGGGATGAGCAGTGGACCTGCCGTTCTTCCCTTTCTTTCCCTCGGTTCTGCTGTTTCTTCGCAGGCCTCTTCCCACATCCCGACCAGGGCTACCTCTCTAGATATCCTTGTTTCAGGATCGGCTTTTGCTCCCACCAGCGTCTGCGTATTTCCACATTTCTGACCTTCCTATAGGGAAGGGTTTATTTATATTCCAAACACTTCTTTCTCTTTTTTCCTTAAGTAAATGGAATGTTAAAACACAGATGTCAGCAATGTCTGTGTTCTCACAGTCTCTGTTTTCACTTAAAGGAGACCCGTCCGATTTCTTTCTTTTTCACGGAGGACAGCGCTGTCATTTTTGCTTATGATAAACCCTACAGTTTTCACTAATGTAGTCTTTTGCTGTGCCTGTGTACGTGCGCCACTTCTTACATTGCCACATCTCTTAAGGAGTCTTGTTTTTGTAAACCTGATTATGAGCTGATTTAATGGGATCTTTGTGAGTGGTCTGAATGGTAATGAGGAGAGGCCTAGATCAGATGATTAAGAATTTGTGAACTTCTGTCATTTGAGCTTTCCAACAGCGTTAATGTTTCTAGCTTTCTGTCAATTATAGTTGTTTTTGATGGGTTTGTTGTTTCAGTAACCTTTTAGGTCGATCGCACTTTTATTGGAACACCTCTTTATGTTACCTTTTTCCATCTAAAATATTCCTTTTCCTTCATCATTTTCAGTGTTCAAGGACTATGAGCTCACAAAATGGTACCTTACTGGAGAGCAATGTTCATCCTGCTTTCTGAACAGTCATACTGTTTGTTCTTTGTTTCCACCTTATGGATCTGGACTCAAGCCAAAAAAATTGATGCCTGTTAAATAAGTAAAGTATCTGCTTATTTGATGAGATATATGTATGTGACTAAGGGCTCTTGTCTGAAAACCAAATTTGAGAGCCTTTCCTAAAGTGGTGGGAGCACTCCCCTTTATGATGGTGGTGATGCCATGGGGAACTTTTCCACTCCCTTAAATTTGTTGGCAAAATTGAGGTTGATGACTTCCCAGGTAAAGTGCTTCTTGCTTTCCCAGCAGCCCAGAGACCTGGAGCATGAAGTGGGAACACATGGGAGAAGAGAGCCCATGCAGTGGTCTTTACAACTTTTACTTTGTGCCCTGAAGGCCTTTTTTTTTTTTTTTTTTTTTTTTGAGACAGAGTCTCGCTGTGTCACCAGGTTGGAGTGCAGTGGTGCAATATCGTCGTCTCACTGCAACCTCCACCTCCCGGGTTCAAGAGATTCTCCTGCCTCAGCCTCCCGAGTAGCTGGGATTACAGGCACAGGCCACCACGCCCAGCTAATTTTTTTATTTTTAGTAGAGCTGGGGTTTCACCATGTTGGCCAGGATGGTCTTGATCTCCTGACCTCATGATTTGCCCACCTTGGCCTCCCAAAGTTTTGGGATTACAGGTGTGAGCCACCACACCCGGCCCCATGAGGGCTATCTCTAGTGACACTGACACCATGAGTTGCTGCCTGTGAAATCAGAGAAATTAAAAAGTGAAATATACAATTCCCTTTTTTTTTTTTTTTTTAAAGACAGTGTTGCTCTGTCACCCAGGCTGGAGTGCACTGGCACAATCTTGGCTCACTGCAGTCTCTGCCTCCTGGGTTCAAGCAGTGCTTGTGCCTCAGCCTCAGAGTAGGCGATCTGGATTTAGTATGCCTTTGTTCAAATCCTAGCACTTCTCAGTGATGGTTCCTTAGATCTCAATTAGAAATAATGCCAGAACTATCTACTTTTGTGTAGTTTTAAATTTCACTTTATCTCGCTATTTGCTCATTAACTTTGCTTCTTTTTTTATTAAGTAAACATTTTACTTTGGGTTCCTTTTAGATTTACCAGAAAGTTTCACATAAGCGCAGATCAGTATCCATCTAATTAGTTTCCATCTGATCAGTTACACAGATCTCTGCAGAGATGAAGAGCTGGCGGCCTACCTTCTGGGGCTTCTTGTTGTTGTTTGCTTGTGTATTTGCTTAGCAACTGGCTGGATCAATTTAGTGAAGTCTATTTCCCTCCTATACTGTGAAGCCTTTGATGTTGCTCCTCAGGAAAGCACAGCTTTGGATATGCCCACCTGTATCCTGGGATCACAGTGGTTTTGGTAGGGATCTCTTTCTTTCCATGACTGCACACAGCTGTGAAACTCCAGTAATTGTTAGCTGATTGCTCTATTGTTTTTTAACAATGTCCTGGGGCATAAGTTGTCTTACAAACTACTTCAATTCTTGCTCCATTGAAGGGGTAGTTTCTGAAGTTGTCTTTCGTATTTCTTGTGACTCCACTGTAGCTACTCCTAGTTGATCTTATATCCCCATTGTCTTCTGGCAAGCAAGGCCTACAGTTTAGCTTGTATCTTGAATGTCTTCCTAATTACTTTCACTAAAACCTACATTGTTCCTGAGAGTGCCCTTAGGTTTGAACTTCTTTCCCCCACACCCCACCCCGAGACAGAGTCTTGCTCTGTCACCTAGGCTGTATGGCAGTGGCGTGGTCTCGGCTCACTGCAACCTCCACCTCCTGAATTCAAGTGATTCTCCTGCCTCAGCCTCCCAAGTAGCTGAGATTACAGGCATGTGCCACCATGCCCAGCTAATTTTTGTTTTGTATTTTTAGTACAGAGACGGGGTTTCGCTATGTTGGTCAGGCTGGTCTTGAACTCCTGACCTCAAATGATCCGCCTGCCTCGGCCTCCCAAAGTGCTGGGATTACAGGCATGAGCTACCACACCTAGCCAGGTTTGAACTTCTCTATGCTCTGTTGCAAATGAATTCAGCTCATTTGGGAAGAGAATAGGAGTTATCTGTTTATGGGCTGATTCTTCGCCTAGGCAAAATCTCTGAGCCTGGGCACTAGAGTTGGGGATAGGGATAATGGCAGTCTTGTCTCTGAGTGATACCCTTTCTAGTTGCCGAGCATTTTGTGGGGAGGGTGGGGAGTGCAGCAGCCTTGTGTGGAACCACTGCCTAATGAGTTGGGACAAGGGTGATCAGGGCCCCAGTGTTCTCAGCATGCAGTTGCAAGATGAGGGCTGGGTGGGAGAAGGGAGAGCCCTCACCTCTCAACCACAGTCGTCTAGGACTTTACCTCAGCATCAGGTAGCTAGCTGGAGACACAATGATACCCTGACATCCTGCTACTCTGTGGAAGACACCCCTGCAGTTAGGAGCTAGAGGGGGATCCCTGTGTTCTTGGCTGCTGCAATCTACAGTGGAGTGTTTGCCTTGCTGAGATGGGAGGAAGAGAGCAATCTTGGTTCAAATAACACAGGACCACCTTTCTTGATGAATTTTCATAAATGTTCTTGAACGGATGTTTCTTTGTTTGCTGTTTGCCTTTGGGAATATTTCCAGAGGCTTTAATTTTCTTTTCTTTTCTTTTCCTTTTTTTTTTTTTTTTTTGAGATGGAGTCTCACTCGGTCGCCCAGGCTGGAGTGCAGTGGTGTGATCTCGGCTCACTGCAAGCTCTGCCTCCTGGGTTCATGCCATTCTCCTGCCTCAGTCTCCTGGGTAGCTGGGATTACAGGTGCCTACCACCATGCCTGGCTAATTTTTTGTATTTTTAGTAGAGACGGGATTTCACCATGTTAGCCAGGATGGTCTCAATCTCCTGCCCTTGTGATCCACCTGCCTTGGCCTCCCAAAGTGCTGGCATTACAGGTGTGAGCCACTGCGCCCCGCCAATATTCTTTTTTTAAATTTCTTTTTTTAAGTTTCACTGGGGAGTGGGTCAGTGGAGTTCCTTATAACGTCAGCAGAAGTCAATCTCTGACTTCTTTTTTAACAGAATTATTCTGCTTGCTAGGTTGAGAAAAGATGGGAGTTGGGGAGAAAGAGAAGCAGAGAGACTGTTGTAATAACACAATAAAGAGATGTTGCTGGCTTGGTTCTACACTGTGGCAGTGGATTTGGCAAGAAGCTGTTGGATTGTGGGTATATTTTGAAATTAGAGCCAAAGCTTTGCTGAGATTGGATATGAAGAGTGAGAAAGAACAGGGTCAGGGATGACTATATGGTTTTTGGCCTAAGCAACTGGAAAGATGGAGTTAACAGAGATATAGAAACACATTTGGGGTAGAGGTGGGGTATTCAGGAGCTCAGTTTTGTACACATTAAATTTGATTCATTGCCCACTGCATATCCAGTTAGAGATATCAAATAGGTAATAAGTTGTAAGAGTGTGGAGCTCAGGAGAGCAGTCCAGGAAGAAGGTTTAAATTTGTGAATCATCAATTTATACCTAGCATTTAAAAACAGACCAGGCATGGTGACTCTGGTGACAGAGTGAGACTCTGGCTAAAAAAAAAAAAAAAAAAAGAACCATTGATGCAGGATATTTTGCTCCTTAGCTCAGCTAAAATACAGGTTCTTGTTGCATGCCCAGGAAAAATCAGGCACGCAGACACATTGAAAGATGAGGAGAGTGGAATTTATTAAAAGGAGGCTCTCAGTGAAAAAAAGTGTGTCCTGCCAACAAGCTGCCACCTCACAGATTGAATACCAGGTCACCACACACCAGCTGAAGAGGCCAGGCTTCTCCCCCTGCATAAGGTGCAAATTCCCAATGGCTCCACCCCATTCTCTGAGTGCGCATGTGGGCCTTTAGTCTGAGCCACTCCACATTGATTTATTTTCCTTACTGTGTATGTGTTAAGGGACAGAATTTTTCAATGACCTGGGAAGCGTTTGGCTGTCTCCTGTCTCTTATCATTCCCCCTTCTAAAGAGTACATCTAACTGCCCTTAGAATAAAGGTAAGAACAAAGACCAATCTTAACTGTTTCCTGCTGACAGGGGGTGCTGTGTTGGGAAAATGGCAGTCAGATCTCCCTAAGAGGCTGATCTAAGGGTTCCTGGCAAAAGGGACCATTATCTGAGGCTCCAGTTGCGCGACTGGAGTTTGATAGCCTGAAGGCAAGAAGAGACAAGCTGGGTTATTAGAAAACTTGTATCAAAACAAAACAAGGACAGGGGAAGAACAGCTTGAAAATCCCGAGGCCTTTTACTGGTTTGCACAGGGTGAGGGAGGCCAAAAGCCCGATTGGTTAAAAAAAACTTTTACCCTTTTGCCGGCATGTCAGTCTTCTGGGTTCCCTTCCCCCAAGCCCAATCCTAAACCAATCTCAAGTTTAAGGTTTGGGAAATTAACGTTTCGCAGTTTAGAGGATGGATTCGAGGGGAGTGTCCTGTAGTAAGGAGACACAATTACCTATCTGTGAAGAGAGGACACAATAGGAAATGGAAAAAAGAAGGTGTTTTTTTCAAAGAAGTCCCAGGGGTTCAGGATGCATTCAAAAAGGGGACAGATTGAAGATGAATGGCTATCCATCAAGAAAGAGGGGAGCAGGTGTCCCTGGTTCCTTTCTCTTCCTAGCGAATACCCAGGGTAGGTGAGGGAGGGAGAAAGCGAGGTGTCCCTTTTTATTTCTTTTGTCCTTATATCCCCAAGACCCGGTGACCATCACAGGGTGCCACCCATGGATGTCAAAGCGACTTTCCCCCATGTTAACAGGGGGGTCTAGGAGGTGGAAATATCCACTCTTACCCACATATGCCCTATCTCCCCTGCTGTCAGTAGCCTTCAAGTTCTCTAGACCTCATTTATGTCATGGATACTAGCATGATGCTTATCCATGAAACAGGAGGCTTGGCTTAATTGGCAGGAATTAGTCATGCTCACCTGTGCTGTGCTTTTTAACTTCTGTTACCATCTGCCTCTGGATCCCTCAGATCCAGTTTTGTTTTTTTTTTTTTCCTTAGGGACCTGATGTTTGGAATTGAGTTTGGAACCAAAAATGTGTCTCAGGGGTTGTATGGACTCCTTATCATAAGCTGAATGCTAAGGTGAAGCTGTGGAAGTGAGTCCTCCTCCAAGGGAAAGAAAAGGATGTCCTGTGTCACACCCAGATAACTGGTGGCTATGGTTATGTTTGCTAAGATTTGGGTGCATGGAGCTTGGCTTTGGTTAGCTCCCTTGGTCTTACTTTCCCAAAAAAGAAACCTCTAGATGACAGGCACCCTATTTATTCCCACCACCTAGCAGGATTTGCAGGATAATTGCTCAGAACTAGAATATAGATTGAGATTTTTACATTACCCGTCCCCCTTTGTTCCTTCTGGGCTATAGTCGGAGGTCTCTGGTTGGATCACAGGAATAAGCAGGGTTAGTTTTTAAACAAACTAGGCAGAAAACTTGAAAACAACTAGTGGGTCTAGAATTTAGTAGTAAGTTTTGAAACGTAATTTATCTCTCTCCAGTCCTCATTTTTCTTATAAACAAACCATGATAGGACTGAGTTGTTTGCAAAATGGACTTTAGTCTTATACTTGGCTTGATTATTTGCTTGAAGTGCAGCAAGAATTATTTTTACAGAGGACTTTTAGATTGGCTTTGATGGAACTGTATTCCACAAGGAATCTCAGATAGGACTTTCTAAAGCTGAGCCGAGCCATGGGTTTGTACCCTCAAATACCTGTGAGTTGGGTAAACTCTTCTCTTCTTGAGGTCCCAAGAGCATAGGGTTCCTGGGCCTGTTAAAAAGTGACACTTTTTACTCACCACAGATTAGGAACCATGTATGGGGACTGTGTAGGCAAAGGTATGAGGCCAGTTTTCCCAAGGAGCTTTTTTTTTTTTGAGACAGAGTCTTGCTCTGTTGCCCAGGCAGGAGTGCAGTGGCCGGATCTCAGCTCACTGCAAGCTCCATCTCCCAGGTTTACGCGGTTCTCCTGCCTCAGCCTCCCGAGTAGCTGGGACTATAGGCGCCCGCCACCTCGCCCGGCTAGTTTTTTGTATTTTTTTTTAGTAGAGACGGGGTTTCACCGTGTTCACCAGGATGGTCTCGATCTCCTGACCTCGTGATCCGCCCATCTCGGCCTCCCAAAGTGCTGGGATTACAGGCTTGAGCCACCGCGCCTGGCCCCAAGGAGCTTTTATCAGCTCTGCAAGTCAAGCTTGACTCCTTAAAGGGAAGCATACCCTTCCAGTCAAAGGCCTTGGCAAAACAACTGGTGTCTTCAGTTGTGTCCTGTTGCAAAGAAAATGGACTCTTATTGCACTGATGCAAACAACTATATTGTCATAAGTTAAGAATACTCACAACTAGTTTCCAAATTCTGGAGAAGCCAGGCAGAGAGGGAGAGAGACAAACACGCTTCAAATTTTGTTCGCAGGAGTATACCTTACTCAATTATTAAAGGCTGTAAAATAGTTCAAAATAGTTTCCTTGACTCTGAAAAACAAAACAAGGATTGGCAATATTCCAAGCAAAAGTCAAAAAGATTACTTCAGTTTTGCATTCATTAAGTCCATCCAGTTAACTCTTGTTTAGCTTGATATTCATGAACATTTCAACTCTTCATGAGTCCTGTTTGTTTTTTCTTTATTCTAATGTCACAATCTCCAAAGTTATCAGAAACCTGCATTTGAGAGCACCTACGAAAGTTCTATGGCTGATTTTAAACCATCTTTTGAAGAGGATGAAAACAAGACAACAATTACCTGTGAATAACAAAATGTCCAGGGTAGTTACAGTCAGAAACAGAATTGACAAATAAATGTGGTTATCTCTGTGGTTTATAATAACATAACAACCTTAATTGTGATTGATAGCATATACTCCTGATGGGGCCCTAAGATAATTTCTGATGGCCTGGGACTCCTTGGAAAAAAACAGAAAAGGCACCACAGATTCCACTTTGATGGTCAGACACCAGAATTTTAGAAATCGCATACAATTTTGGAACATATATTAATACTATTCCCTAAAATATAACCTGAAGAAGATTAAACATTATTTTGGCAATCTCATGTCAGGTAATCTGTTTACCTAGACATGTCAGGTAATCTGTTTACCTCTCTTCTGGATGTGCCAGGGGCCCTCTGTAGCATCCAAAAGCTAGGTGTCAGGAAAGACAATTTTGAAACTGAAGTTTGATTTCGGGAAGCCTGTTGAATATGTTAGAGGTTTAAAACATTTGATTTTTATGAAATAGAATTCCAGATTACCATAAGTTATTTATTTTGCCAAAATGATGGCTCAGAAATTTTAAAAAGCAAAAACCTTTTATGACAACCCTTTACAGATTTAGCTAAAGAGCAGATTGGTGCCTTAAGAGACCCTCGTTGTGCTTTTATTTCAATGCTCAATTTACAGAAAAGCCATATAATACCCTTTTGAATTTAATCAGTATGTTCACACAAGGAATTTTTTTTGCAAGATTAATTTTTATAATCCTTCCACTACTTGTTTAAACATTTAGCTTTATCTTATCTAATTCAAAACAGTCCTTTAACCCTAGGCAAAAATGTACATTTTGATGACATCTGAATTTTACCAATAATTTTTAAGGCTGTTTTTATTTTTCAAAGAATAAAGTCATGTGAACTAAACGGTACCACAGCTCTTCTTTCTTTTAAAAAATATTTGATCTAAGTGCTTATTTTCCTTTAGGCCAATTAATTAGAACTCTTGTTTATAGAGATCACACACACAACACATACATAACTACACAAGCAGAAGAAGATCCAGTAGCTATAAGATTTTCTGTTCAGCAATTTCATAACTGGACAATTAGCCTCTGAGTGGGGCCCTTTAAGAGCAGGGCTAGGAAAACATGTAGTTTCCAGGGCCTAGTAAACAGATATAGCCAGAAGACAAAAACAGATTTTGAGAGGGATCCATCCACCTCTAATTCCTGGGGCTCCAATAGGAAAACAAAGGTCTCTCCCAAAATGGAATCCATGGAGCCTTTTCTGTTTTCCCCAAGGAGTGTCAGGCCATCAGAAATTATCTTAGGGCCCCCATGCATGCATTAAGAGTGGCAAGACAAAATGGAGAAAAAGAATTCAGTTAACTGAGAAAAAACCTTTTCCCGACAAAATAAGATCCAAGAAGAGAAAAACACAAAGGCCTTTTAAATATACTTATAACTTGGATATCCACTTTCAATTAAGCTGAGCGCTTTTTAAGAAAATCCTTTTAAGTCCCTTATTACCCGATATTAAACATGTAAAGTGGCCAGTATTTCTGGCTTCCAAACTTTACCAAAGGTAACCTCCCAAGTGCTCAGAGAAAGGAAAATTCAAGGTGGTTCATGGAGGGGAAGAGAATCAACAAATGGCTAAGGTCACACAGATATCAAACGAGAAAGGACTCATTCCTTAAGCCAGGATTGAACCCAAGCCACCATTGTAAAATGACAGAGGCTAAAACAAAGTACTGGGTACATGGTTACAGGCCACGTTTCCAAGGATGTAAAACAAGATGGAGGCCTGCAGCAAAGTTTGCCATTGACCAGTTTACCGGACTGGTTTGAACAGTGGACCTATGGAGTCCTAGGCCGGCATCCCATCCTAAGGTACCCTTCTTTCTGACAGAGCCATACAGAAAGACATGGAAAGCACACCAGCTTGGCTACAGCCTAAGACCAACCTCACAAATCCTTTTTCATAATTGAAACCTTACAGAGAATATAAACAGTGATAGTTGGGGTCTTGGCCTAGTAAAACATCTTCAACAAAAAAAAAAAAAAAAAAAAAAAAGCCTCTCACATAAAAGTTAATCCCTGGTAAAAAAAGGAAAAAAAGCTTAAATGCAGGGTTTGAAAGATGCCTGAAGGAAGAACCTGTTATTCTTATGTGAATGAGTTTCTGCAACAGGGAGATAAATCTTTAATTGCTGTTTCTTCCCTGGGGCTTGGACCTAGCTGGGCCCCTTGGCTAGGGGAGGGGAAGACTCTGTGGGCATGTGGTGAGGAACCCTAGCCAGCCAGCCAAGTGGGGTCCTTGGGCCATGCACCCCAGCCCCACCTGGGAGGGGAGGGATGCAAGGAGCTGCCACTCACCCATCCATCCTACGCATGAGCCTGCAGCCATTGGATTGGGGGTAGAACACCCCCAGTATTGTAAAAGAAAAGATAGGTGCTATTACAGTCTCAAAAAAAGAAGGAAAATGCCACAGAAAGGCTGGGCTGGGCTGGAATGAGGCCAACATTCCCTACCCTGAGAGCGATGGGGGATAGAAAAGGGCACAGTTTCCTTTACCCTCAGAAGAAGTCCGAGGACAATAAGGCTCAGAAACGAGAGAGAAAAAGACTTTTTTGTTCACATTTTATTCACCTTTACTCATGTCCTTATACAGGCCACCAAAATGATGCAGGATTTTTTGCTCCTTAGCTCAGCTAAAATCCAGGTTCTTGTCACATGACCAGGAAAAATTAGGCACACAGATACATTGAAAGGCGAGGAGAGCAGAATTTATTAAAAGAAAGCTCTCAATGAAAAAAGGAGGTCCTGCCAACAGGCTCCCACCTCACAGATTGAATACCAGGCCACAACACACCAGCTGAAGAGGCCAGGCTTCTCTCCCTGCATAAGGCACCCCATTGTCCCAGTGTGCATGTGGGCCCTTAGTCTGAGCCACTCCGCATTGATTTATTTCCCTTACTGTGCATGTGTTGAGGGATGGAATTTTTCACTGTGGTTGTGTTAGGCAAGCCCCCTGTGCACAATGACCTGGACGGCATTTGGCTGTCTCCTGTCTCTATCACCATGACACTAGGTGTTATAACCAGTAATGGGTTGGGATAGAATGAGAATAGGATTAAGGCCTCAGCTGTGGAGCACCACATTGTTAATGCCAGGGATCTGAGGAGGCTGAATATAGTAGGCAACGCAGGAGCATGTTAGAGAAGAATAGGATTTCCATATTACAATTTAAATGACCTTTAATGACTTTTTATTTTTATTCCAGCTGAGTTACGCAGTGTGACAAATGGTCAGTCTAACCAAACAAGGTAAGAAAAAAAATATTCTTGATGAGCTCCCAAAGGACTAGGGATTGAATATTTTCAAAACAACCATTTAGCTTAGTAAAGAGTACTTATTTCAAAATTTAACTTAGTCCTCAACCAGCTGGAAATGTGAGAAAATCACATATTCCCTTTGCCCTCTCACTTTCCAGGCAAAATAATAGAATCAGTAGCATAATTCTCCTTGGGAATGACTTACTTATTATTGCTAGTAAGAGGGAAATGAGAGACAAGCACTACTTACTCCATGAAATAAACTCACACTCCCTTTGAGTTCAAGTAAAGGGTTGTGAAGGTGCCTGTTGTGAAGTAAATCAGTAAAAGGAATGGGTCATGTGAGACTCTTTAAAAAGAGATAAATTTGGCCGGGTGCAGGGGCTCATGCCAGTAATCCCAGCACTTTGGGAGGCCAAGGTGGACAGATAACTTGAGGTCAAGAGTTCAAGACCAACCTGACCAATATGGTGAAACCCCGTCTCTACTAAAAGTACAAAAATTAGCTGGGTGTGATGGCAGGTCCCTGTAATCCCAGCTACTTGGAAGGCTGAGGCAGGTGAATCACTTGAACCTGGGAGGTGGAGGTTGCAGTGAGCCAAGACCGCACCGTTGCACTCCAGCCTGGGCAACAAGAACAAAACTCTCCATCTCAAAAAACAAACAAACAAAAAAAGAGGTAAATTTGTATGGGGTATGTCTTCGGCTTTGTTGGAGAAACTCATTATAGAAACATTACAGGCAATATGAGACTTGGATCCTTTTTCAGTTTTCTTTCTTCCTCAATAAACTGCACTGCTACTTTTTTTTTTTTTTTTTTTTTGTCTTTAGTAATGAAGGTGATGCTATCAAAGTTTTTGTGCGAATTCGTCCTCCTGCAGAAAGATCTGGGTCAGCTGATGGAGAGCAGAACTTATGCTTATCTGTGCTCTCCTCCACGAGTCTCCGGCTGCACTCCAACCCTGAGCCCAAGACCTTCATGTTTGATCATGTTGCAGATGTGGATACCACTCAGGTAATGATAATTGGAAATTTAACTTTTTTTTCTTTTTTTTTTTTTTGAAATGGAGTCTCACTCTGTCACCAGGCTGGAATGCAGTGGCATGATCTTGGCTTACTGCAACCTCCGCCTCTAGGTTTCAAGCAATTCTCCTGCCTCAGCCTCCCGAGTAGCTAGGACTACAGGTGTGCACCACCATGCCTAGCTAATTTTTGTATTTTTAGTAGAGAAGGGGTTTCACCACGTTGGCCAGGATGGTCTTGATCCCTTGACCTTGTGATCTGCCTACCTTAGCCTCCTAAAGTGCTGGGATTACAGGTGTGAGACACCTTGCCTGGCTGGAAACTTTACTTTTTACCTGGAACAGGTAGGCCTTCATTAGCTCTAAGAATTTCATTTCTTGGTCAGGTGCGGTGGCTCACGCCTGTAATCCCAGCACCTTGGGAGGCCGAGGTGGGCGAATCACGAGGTCAGGAGATTGAGATCATCCTGGCTAACACAGTGAAACTCCGTCTGTACTAAAAATACAGAAAATTAGCTGGGTGTGGTGGTGGGCACCTGTAGTCCCAGCTACTCAGGAGGCTGAGGCAGGAGAATGGCGTGAACCCAGGAGGCGGAGCTTGCAGTGAGCAGAGATTGTACTGCTGCACTCCAGACTGGGCAACAGAGCAAGACTCTGTCTCAAAACAAAACAAAACAAAAAAAAAAGGATTTCTTTTCTGGGTTGGTCTCTTTTTAATTTCATCTGTCTCAAATAAGGAGACTCAAATATTCCATAAATATTTTAAATCTAATTTTATTAAATAGTTTTATCCTTTTTTCATCAAACTTTGTAGCAGAATGACAAAAGCCTCTTTTTTTTTTTTATTCCCACCAAGTGATAGGAAATTATGGGCATAGTGTCACATGCCTGTAATCCCAGCTATTCGGGAGGCTAAGGCAGGAGGATCACTTGAGCCCAGGAGTTTGAGGCTACAGTGAGCTATGATAGTGCCACTGCACTCCAGCCTCGGCAACAGAGCAAGACTCTGTCTCTTTAAAAAAAAAAAAAAAAGATCCGTGATGTTCAGTGTAGTAGCCATTAGTTGTATGTGGCTATTTAGATTTAAACTAATTAAATGAAACTTGAAAGTCAGTTCCTCATACACACTAGTTATATTAAAAGTGTTGCTCGTAGGAGATGCAGAAGTATGTTATCAGAAGAAAGGGAATTTATTATAGTCATTGGGGAATAATTTAATATTTATTAGGCACTTATTTAATATTGATTAATCATTATCATCTTATTCATTTTAATAAAACTGCTTTAATTTTAATAAAAATATTTTAATAAATAAAAAAAAAAAGTGTTGCTCGTGCATCTGAGGCACTGGAGGTTAATGAAGATGCACTTTTTGGAGCCAGTGCATGATTGAGAAATACCGTTGAGGCCGGGCGCGGTGGCTCACGCCTGTAATCCCAGCACTTTGGGAGGCCGAGGCGGGCGGATCACGAGGTCAGGAGATCGAGACCATCCTGGCTAACACGGTGAAACCCCGTCTCTACTAAAAACGCAAAAAATTAGCCGGGCAAGGTGGCGGGCGCCTGTAGTCCCGGCTACCCGGGAGGCTGAGGCAGGAGAATGGCGTGAACCCGGGAGGCGGAGCTTGCAGTGAGCCGAGATTGCGCCACTGCACTCCAGCCTGGGCGACTGAGCCAGACTCCGTCTCAAAAAAAAAAAAAAGAGAAATACCGTTGAACTGCCTAATCTAAGGATTTAGGATTACCATGATGTCAACAAGTGCTTTTCTAATTAACGTCAACTTAATTAAGACCTAGTTAGTGCTATCCAATGGAACTTTCTGCAGTGATGGAAATGTCCTGTATCTGTGCTGTTTGTTACAATGGCCTCTAGCCAAATGTGACTATATAAGTTTAAATTAATTAAATCCAATTTAAAATTCAGTGCGTCAGAGGCACTAGCCACATGTGGCTCCTAAGCACTTTTAATATGGCTAGTATGTATGAGGAACTGACTTTTAAGTTTTGTATACTTAATTTAAATCTAAATACCTACATATAACTAACGGCTACTATACTGAACATCACAGATTTTTTTTTTTTTTTTTTTAAGAGATGGGGTCTTGCTTTATTGCCAAGGCTGGAGTGCACAAGTGATCCTCCTCCTTAGCCTCCCAAGTAGCTGTGATTATAGGTATGTGTCACTATGCTTGGCTAATTTTTTTTTCATTCCAGGATAAATCTCAATTATGCCCAGCTACATTTTAAATTTTTTGTAGAGATGGAGTCTTGCTATGTTCCCCAGGCTGGTCTCGAACTTCTGGCCTCAAGCAGTCCTCCCATCTTGGCCTCCCAAAGTGCTAGGATTGCAGGTGTGAGCCACTGCACGCAGCCCATCACAGATCTTCAGTATTCCCTTATACATGGAGATGTTTTTGGGCCGACGTTTAGGTCTTTGGATCTTCTTTTATGTGGAGCATAGCTGGCCAAGAGATACATAAAATGAGGGCCTTGTGCAGTGGCTCATGCCTGTAGTCCCAGCACTTTGGGAGGTGGAGGTGAGGTCCACCTCACAAGGTGGATCACGAGGTCAGGAGTTTGAGACTAGCCTGATCAACATGGTGAAACCCCGTTTCTACTAAAAATACAAAAATTAGCCAGGCATGGTTGCGCGCACCTGTAGTCCCAGCTACTCAGGAGGCTGAGGCAGGGGAATTGCTTGAACCTTGGAGGTGGAAGTTTCAGTGAGCTGAGATTGCGCCATTGCCCTAAAGGTGACAGAGCGAGACTCCATCTCATAAATAAATAAATAAAAATAAACTGTAGATTTGGGAGTTCTTACATTCTTAATAAGACTGCATCTACTTATAGGTAAAAATGAAAATAAAATGGAGGTATTGACTGTTCAATGCAAACTTACGAGAAAAATCACTGAAGAAGATATACAGCCATTTTTTTATGCTAGTACCAGTACAATATCTACATGCAATATACTATACAAAATTCTGTATAAAGTTGAGTTGTGTGCTTTAAATCTATAGTTGTATAGGAGATTAATAGATGTAATTATGTTTAAAGTTTTATCATCTTAGATAGTTTAGCCTTTTTTTTTGTAGTGGATGTTACCATGTTATTACTAAGCAATTTTTGCTGTTACATTGTAGAATGTAATTTAGGAAAAATGTTTTCATTTTTATGAAATGTTAAACATGTTTGGTTACGTTTGTAGGAGTCTGTATTCTCAACTGTGGCTAAAAGCATTGTGGAGTCTTGCATGAGCGGTTATAACGGTACCATCTTTGCATAGTAAGTTGTTGTCTGTGTCCTTATACATAGTACATGCTTGTATTATTTTCCTGTTGCTGTTGTAACAAATTACCACAGACTTAGTGGCTTAAAACAACACAAATGTATTATCTTACAGTTCTGTAAGTGAAAAGTTCAACTCGGGTCTCTCACGGGCTAAAATCAAGGCGTCAGCAGGGATGCAATTGTTTTGGCAGCTCTGTTCCTTTCTGGAAAATTTGTTTCTTTGCCTTTTTTAGCTTCTAGAGGCCACCCACATTACTTAGCTTACAACCCCCTTTATCTTCAAAACCAACAACATGTAACTCTTTGACTCTTCTTCCTTTGTCACACCTCCCTCTGACAGCAGCTAAAATAGGTTTTCTGATTTTGGGGACTCATATGATTAGATTGGCCCTGCCTGGCTATCAAGGTAGCAGGGATTACACTCGAAGGTAGAGGGGTGTAGTGTAGAGCAGAGTATCTGTCTAACTATATATATAACACTTTTTTGTAAGAAAGGTTTGTCCAGCCAGGCGTGGTGACTCATGCCTGTAATCCTAGCACTTTGGGAGGCTGAGGTGGGCAGGTTACCGGAGTTCAGGAGTTCAAGACCAGCCAGGCCAACATGGTGAGACCCCGTCTCTACTAAAAATACAAAAAAAAAAAAAAAAAATAGCTGGGTGTGGTAGTGCTCACCTGTAGTCCCAGCTTTTCGGGAGCCTGAGGCAGGAATCACTTGAACCCAGGAGGCGGAGGTTGCAGCGAGCCGAGATTGCACCACTGCACTCCAGCCTGGGTAACAGGGTGTGACTCTGTCTCAAAAAAAACAAAACAAAACAAAAAAGAAAGATTTGTGTGTTTTCCACATTTATTTATTCAATTATTTGTATGTTATGGATGTACATTTATTTTATTCTTTAGGTTATAATCCAATACTAAAAATTATTTACCTTGTTGTTTCTGTTGTTCCAGCTTTGCCCAATGGGCCCTCCTTGAAGTTGGTTTTTGTGTCCCTTTGCTATAGCTCACCCTTTTGTTTTTTGAGGACCTTCTTACTTTGTGATGCTACAAGATGCTCTGGGCTCATCTTGTGTTTTCCCTGACCTATGCCTAGAATGAGCCATTTCACCAATGAACCCTAATTCCTTTAATTGGAGCATGGTATTTAGCAACCAAGATCTGGACGCTAGGTGTGTTTGGTTTGTTGCTTCTAGGCCTTCTCAGCAGACAGAGCTAGGTAATACATGGCGGGGTGGGTATACTGTCTGGTTTACTGAGGACAATACCAATTGTCAAGTATTATTAATAGTGTCCTCTTCACTCTCAAGTGCCTGTTTGGACAATAATCTATAGGATTACCCTATTTGTAGGGGACTCAATAATATCCATTTCTCATTCTGAGTTACTAAAGAACTTTTTTCCTCTTTTCTTCCAGAAGAAGGGGGTAAAAAACTATAGCATACTGTTTTCTAGTTTTGGGGGGCATTTAATGAAAAAGTAAATTCAAAATTTTCTATTTTTGCTGTGAATCTAAGCTAAAGTCTTTTGATATCCTGATTGACATCTTTAAAATACAACTTTTTTTTTTTTTTTTTTTAAGATGGGGTCTTGTTATGTTGCCCAGTCCTGGAGTGCAGTGGCTATCCACAGCCGTGATTCTAGTGCACCACAGCCTGGAACTCCTAGGCTCAAGCCGTCTTCCTACTTCAGCCTCCTCAGTAGCTGGAACTGCCTGGCTTCAACTTTTTTACTTTTAGTTTTTTGTTACTCTTGTTTCTGTTAAGTGGGATAACAGGAGATATGACATTGCAGAAAAACCTATAGCATAAGAATTTTTTTATTGCTTTATATTTAAATGAAGAGATTTTAGTATCTTTTAAAGACAAAGAATTTAGGAAAGGAAATGCTGTATTAGTTAGCATAGCAAAAATTGGAAACAAAAATTCATTTGATTCTGGTTAAATAAATTATGGTGCTGCAAGATGCTCCACGATCCCAAACCCATGGAATACAGTGTAGCTATTAAAAATAATGAGGCAGATCTCTATTGCTGACCTAGAAAGGTATCTGAGGTAAAATTAAGGGAAAAACAGGTTGCCAAGCAGTATGAAGAGCATCATCTCAATTTTTGTAAGTAAAGATTAAACGAAAACTCTGATGGCTATGTTTGTGTAATACAGAAGCATTTGCCAATTAATAGTGGTTAGCTCTTTGTAGGGAGATTGGAGAGAAAAGAGGAGGATCATTCACTTTTTATCTAATATAATTTAAAAATGGAAAGAAAATAAGCTAACTTTTTGTGTGAGAAAACTTATACACTAGTATTATAATAGGAGTAGTCTTTTAATTTTATGTGTAAAAATAATATGTAAAACATTATTTTTTACAGTGGACAGACTGGCTCAGGGAAGACGTTTACTATGATGGGTAAGTAAATTAAAGATTAACTTTTGTTGGCTTAATCTACCCTTTCTGTGATAACAGTAACCTACAACATTTTGGGGAAAGGCATAATTTCTATATATGATGTTGGTCTCTTGAAATTAAGGAGATTTCCCTAGGCTTCTGCCAAGTTGTGAGTGTTTTGCTAGCAAAGTCCATGTGTTAATCATGTTTGCAGCTATGTTTCCAGCTCAATGCCTGGCACAGAGTGGTACTAAATAAATAGTTTTTCAGTAGGATTTAATGAATTTGTATATGTTTATACACCTGTATAACTACTAACCAGCTCAAGATTCCTGGTCAGTAACTACCAAACCCGGTCCCCTGGAATGCCTATTACTCTGATTTCTGTCATCATTAATATTGCTTGTTTTTGATCCTCTACAAATAATACTTTATTGTGTATCTTTTGTTTCTGGTCTTCTAGTGTTAAGTTTCTGCGATTCACTCATGTTGTTGCAAGTAGTAGTAGTTTATTTCCATTACTGTATAATATATTATTGTATGAATATACTACACATTTTCCAGTCTACTGTTGATAGACATTTGGATTATTTCAACTTTTCAACCATATGAATAATGTTGCTGTGAACATCTTTTCTTGTGTCTTTTGAAATAATTTGTGTTGGATATGTATCCAGGAAAATTGCTGGATCATAGTATATATGTATATTTAGCTTTAGTAATTCTGCCCAACAGTTTCCCAAAGTGATTATCTCAGTAGTATATGGAAGTTACAATTGCTCCACTTCCTTATATGTACTTGAAATTGTCAATTTAAAACATTTTAGGCATTCTTAAGTATGTATAGTATTATCTTATTGTGTGTTTATTTCTGTTGACAACTGAATACCTTTCATATGTTTATCTGATATATCAATAGCCTCTCTGTTGAAATGCCCATTCAAGCTTTTTTCTCCCATTTGAAAAATTAGCTTGACTTTTTCTTACTTATTTGTAGTTATTCCTTATAAAACAGAGAAGTTAGCCTTTTGTCTATGATATGGATTCCAGATTTTTCTCTAGGTTTTTCATTTGTCTTTTGACTTACTTGAGGTTTTTTTTTTCTATGCTAAAGTTTTATTTTACATGGCTGAATTTTTTTCTTTTCTTTTTCTTCTTCTTTTTTTTATTTTTTTGAGACAGAGCCTCCCCCCGTCGCCTAGGCTAGAGTGCAGTGGTGCAATCTTGGCTCACTGCAACCTCCACCTCCTGGGTTCAAGGCAATTCTCCAGCCTCAGCTTCCCAAGTAGCTGGGATTACAGGCATGCACCACCACACCCGGCTAATTTTTGTATATTTAGTAGAGATGGGGGTCTCACCATGTTGGCCAGGCTGGTCTCCAACTTCCGGCTTCAAGTGCTCTACCTGCCTCGGCCTCCCAAAGTGCTGGGATTACAGGCAGAAGCCACTGCACTTTATCTTCTTTAATTGCTTCTTTATCTTCTTTATCTTCTTTAATTGCTTCTGAATTGTGAGTTGTAGTAAGAAAGGTCTTCCTCTCTCTCTGAGGTTATAACAACAACAACAAATAATTGAATACTTGTACTTACAGTATGCCTGGCACTCTTGAAGACACTGTTGGTTTACTTGAATACAAGGCAGTGTCCTGGCTTTTGTGGACCTTCTGATTTTCAGGCAGGGGGAATACACAGTTAAAAGCAAATACACCTCTAGAAATTATGCCAGAGGTAATAAGTGCTATGAATTAAAATAAAGCAATGTAAAGGGATGGAAAAAAGTAGAGGGTGCTATTTTAGGTGGTGGGTCAGGAAAGATCTCTCAGGAGGTCACCTTTGAAGTTATTAAGTGAAAGAAGAGTGAACAACGAGACTGTCCAAGAGAATAATCTTACAGGCAGAGGAACAGCAGTTGCACAGGCCCTGAGGTGGGTGCACACTCAAGAATGTTTGAAGAACAGCAGAAGACCCATTGAGAGTGGAGTTTTCCAGGATAAGGGGCTGGTAGCATGGGAAGTCTGAGCTATACCCTAGGGCCAGGTCATATAGGCCCTGGTGAGGATTTTGGATTTTGTTTTGAATATGATGTGACATTATTGGAAGAGTTCTTTTTTAAAATAAACAAACAAATAGGAAGTACATGATCTGATATATAATTAAAAGGATTACTCAGGCAGCTAA
Source organism: Chlorocebus sabaeus (assembly GCF_047675955.1). NCBI lineage: Eukaryota > Metazoa > Chordata > Mammalia > Primates > Cercopithecidae > Chlorocebus > Chlorocebus sabaeus. Next base: position 95,033,339 of record NC_132925.1, on the reverse strand, counting down.
GTAGAATAAAGGCTATTAGGGGATAGAGCAAAGATTAGGAGATACTGTAGTGGGTCAGGCAAGAGATGATGAAAGTAATTAAAGATTTGTTGAATCTTTGTCTTAGTCTATTTGTGTTGCTGTAAAGAAATACCTGAGGCTGGGTAATTTATAAAGAAAAGAGGTTTACTTGGCTCACAGTTCTGCAGGTCATAGAAGAAGCGTGGCACCAGCATCTGCTCGGCTTCTGGTGAGGGCCTCATGCTGCTTCAACTCATGGCAGAAGACAAAGGGGAATGGGCATGCAGCGATTACGTGGAGAGAGAGGAAAGTGAGAGAGAGGAAAGTGAGAGAGAGGGAGAGTGACAAAGAGAGAGAGAGATGAGGAAGTGCCAGGCTGTCTCCAACAACTAGTTCTCTTGGGAAATAAGAGAACTCACTCCCATGAGAATGGCACCAAGCCTTTCATGAGTGATTGTGCCCCCCCCACACTTCATGACCCAAAAATGTCCCAGCAGGCCACACCTCCAACAGTAGGGATCAAATTTCAACATGAGAATTGGGGCCAAACATACTATACCAAATTGATCTTTGTATAATATATTCTGCAACAGGAAAATGATGTAAAATTATCTGCATGTTCTAATATTCATTCTCTTTATTCATTTACTTGCATTTTTCTACCTCTGTTATGTGTTTCTTAAGCTACGGGTTACAAGGACTATTTAAAATATTCCAGGTGTGGTGCAAGGCCTTCTACCAAAGACAACTATTGTATTTTAAAATTTATTCTTTATTTTTCTTCTGCATATCAGCATTTTGTTAGTTCCTTTGGTCTCTAAGGCATACTTCACCAATATTTTGATTGTTAAATAGATCTAGATCTTTTCTAGCTATATATATTTTTTCTGGGAAATATTGCTATAACTTGAATTAGAATTCCTTAGAATCCTGCTATTTACATATACACTGATACCTCTTCCTTTTCCCAGTGTAACAAAATAGAGACTCTGCATTTTTCTGTCTGCATGGAAATCTTATAGGATATTCTTACAGTACTTTTCTTACCAGCTTGGTTTTTATTGCCTAATTTAAAAAAATCAACTAGCTAATCCTGATTTTTAGTACTTAATGTGTTTAAAGCACTAACATGGCTCTCAGTGCTTTGCCTTTACACTCTCAGTTAATTCTTTCCAATAACCCTATGTGGTATTTATTACCATTATTATCCCCATTTTATAACTGAGAACTCTGCAGCTTAAGAGGGATTTAGTAATTAGCCTATGGTCACAAGGTATGGGGCCAAGGCCTGGAGCACAGGTCAGTCTATGAGACCAAATGTGCTGCAATAAAGTACAGTTGTTTGATATTCCTGCAGATTTTGGTACCTGGCAGTTAGAAAAATTTCAATTCCTCTCACAGACCTAAATTTAACTTGCTTGGAGCACAAGTAGGAAAATCATTATATAGTATAATCATCTTATTTCTATGTAAATTGCCATTTTGAAAGACTCTTGGAATAGAATAAAAATCCAGTGTTTATTTTTTTAACTTTTTTAGGACCATCTGAATCTGATAATTTTTCTCATAACCTGAGAGGAGTAATCCCACGAAGTTTTGAATATTTGTTTTCCTTAATTGATCGTGAAAAAGAAAAGGTAAAACCTAATGTAAAAATAAAGTGGTTCTATGAAATGTCTAATTTTGAATAGGTAGCTACTGATAATTAGCTCATGATACATGGTGGAGCATGAATGGTACTACTCTACAATGTGGATAGACTAGTGTGGTATAAGAAAACCTTTCAGTTCTGAGGATAATATTAAGGATTCTGAGTTGTTTTATCTCAATTGAGTTTTTAGTTTATAAAACATGCATTATCCTATATCCCAATTTGCTAGTTTACAAGAAAGGAAAATAATGCTTCTGGGGCTCTCAAAAAAAATATTTTGCAAGAGAGAAACTGTAAAGAAAATCTCAGCTGAGGAAAACAGATACATTAATACTCTAAGCCTAATCATCTACCTGTACCTAGGCTCACAGGTGACTGCACGTGTCCCTAAATCCTCATGGCATCCAGCAGTGATGGACTCATCCTCACCATCTTTGTAGCACCTGCTACTGCCTTCCCATGGTCTTTGTGCTCCACATGTGGTATGGCTCCATCACTGTGGGGATATGGTCTTTCCTCCTACATTGGCTTCCAGGTTGGGCCTTCTCACAATTGTGCTGATTTAGCTTGGGGAAGTCGGGACTTAGAACCATTTGTGTTTTATGTTCCATTACTTATGTACCAAAGAAACTTATATATAACATTGGTTTACCATTTACTCCTTTGTAGAAATCACCTATCTGTAACACTGAAGTTAGACACACAAATTGTGTGGCAGTGAAATAATTTAGTACCATGCATTTCTATGGTTAAAAATCCTATAAAGTCTTTTAAAATAAATTATTTTCAATCGTTTGAAGAACATAACACTTGTTTCAAATAAAACTTGATGAGGACATCAAATATATAAGACAGACAAAAATGGAATTTCCCAACTGGACTGCTCAATTCTCCTCTCCCTATATTAGCTCCCAGGCACTTGTGGAGGCATCTAGGGTGCCTGGGACCACACTTTGATGCAGCTCTAAAATATAACCATGTGTTAAAACTAGTTATTGGCCGGGCGCGGTGGCTCACGCCAGTAATCCCAGCACTTTGGGAGACTGAGGTGAATCACAAGGTCAGGAGATCGAGACCATCCTGGCTAACACAGTGAAACCCCATCTCTACTACAAATACAAAAAATTAGCCGGGCGTGGTGGGAGGCACCTGTAGTCCCAGCTACTCAGGGGGCTGAGGCAGGAGAATGGCACAAACCTGGGAGGCGGAGCTTGCAGTGAGCCCAGATCGCACCACTGCACTCCAGCCTGGGCGACAGAGTGAGACTCCATTTCAAAACAAAACAAAACGAAACAAAACAACAAAACAAAAAACTAGTTATCTAGATTTTTTTACTTTAGGTATCTTGTATTAAAGGATAATAGCGTAGGAGATTTATATCTTGTGAAGCAAGTGCAAAATTAATGCTTATGAAAACTAGGTATGAACACATGAAAATAATGTATCTAAAGGAGGCTTCTTTTTTACAGGCTGGAGCTGGGAAGAGTTTCCTTTGTAAGTGTTCCTTTATTGAAATCTACAATGAGCAGATATATGACCTACTGGACTCTGCATCAGCTGGACTGTACTTAAGGGAGCATATCAAGAAGGGAGTCTTTGTTGTTGGTGCAGTGGAGCAGGTGGTAACCTCAGCTGCTGAAGCCTATCAGGTACCCTGCAATGAGTACTTATTTGGTGCTTAGGCAACAAACCTGCTGTGAAAGCACCCCAATCTCAAAAAAGCAAGAATTGAGGTGCCAAAAATATGTCATAAAGGCATAATACAGAATGTTCATGAGAAGTAAAGATAAAATAATATGGCAGTATTTTATTCTATTCCAAGAGTCTTTCAAAATGGCAACCTGGAAAGGGCAATTTAAACAGAAATAAGATGATACATTGTATAATCAGTTTCTTACTTGTCCATAAGTCTTTAGTGGTTCCTCCTGGGAGATGCCTGTTTGAGGGGCTTCTGGGAACTCTGGCCTTTAAACCAGCTGGCTGTTCTTTTCTATGTCGCTTGCTTGTTAGGTGTCAAAAGCTAACTTATCTTGAGCATTCAGCTCAGGACAAGCAAACCTCTTGACAGGAATTTACAAAATATTCTAGATAAGTTTTTATGAAATCTGATCTGGTCCAATGATTTGAAATTTTTTTTATTATGTAGCATTTGACACATATAAAATATTGCCACACACATGTAAGTTACCAAGCATAATGTTAAAGTGAACATTCAGGAGGCTTTTAAATAATTTAAAGACCCTAGTATCACCAGTACTATCCTATTTACTGGTGATATTTGGTTTTTTAAATATACTATAAATAGGTAAATAGGATACCTGTCCTCCCTATCCCATATCCCTGGCTCCTCTCCAAAATTAAGCACTAAGTTAAATGTCATTATCATTTTCTTCCACTTTTAAATCACATATATATGTGGTTTTGCCTCTTTTTGAGTTTGAAAAAACACATATTTAGCTCTCTATGACTTTAAAAACTCAACGTGGTTTATAAAATCTATGTTGCATTTCATTTATTTTCACTGCTGTATGATATTTCATAATTTATTCTTTTATCTTCAACAAGCCTCTTGATTCCAGCTGTTTAAATTGAGACTCCCCCAAGCAAGTGACAGGTTCTACAGGTTCTACTTGAGTATGTATACATACATACTCAAGAAATTGTGTTGGGTTTTTTATTGGAATTACATTGCCGTTATAGACCAGTTTAGAGGGATAACATTTTTCTACAGTGTTTTACAATATTCAGTCCATACATTAACATGGTATGTCTCCTCTTTTATTTAGATCTTTAATGTCTTGCAATATAATTTTAATAATTTTCATCATAAAAGTCATACATACTTTTTGTTAACTTTATTCCAATATACCTTATGTTTTTAGTTGCTCTAATAATCTCTTTTTTATTTTCATTTTTATTTATTATTTATTTATTTATTTATTTTGGAGACAGAATCTTGGTGTGTTGCCCAGGCTGGAGTGCAGTGGCGTGATCTCAGCTCACTGCAACCTCTGTCTCCTAGGTTCAAGCAATTCTCATGCCTTAGCCTCCCAAGTAGCTGAGACTACAGGTGCACACTACCATGCCTGGCTAATTTTTTGTGTTTTAGGAGAGACAGAGTTTCACCATGTTGCCCAGGCTGATCTTGAACTCCTGAGCTTAGGCAATCCACCTGCCTTGGCCTCCCAAAGTGCTAGGATTACAGGCATGAGCTACTGCGCCCAGCACATAGTCTCTTTTTAAAATTACATTTACTGTTTGGTGTGTATAGAAATGCAGTTGAATTTTTCTTTTTTTTTTTTGAGACGGAGTCTCGCTCTGTTGCCCAGGCTGGCGTGCAGTAGCGTGATCTTGGCTCACTGAAAGCTCTGCCTCCGGGGTTCACGCCATTCTCCTGCCTCAGCCGCCCGAGTAGCTGGTTCTACAGGCGCCTGCCACTACATCTGGCTAATTTTTTTTTTTTTTTTTTAGTAGAGACGGGGTTTCACCGTTTTAGCCAGGATAGTCTCGATTTCCTGACCTCGTGATCCACCTGCCTTAGCCTCCCAAAGTGCTGGGATTACAGGCATGAGCCACCGCGCCCAGCCAAAATGCAGTTGATTTTTATAAGATGCTTTTATAATCAGTCACCTTGCTAACTATCTTAAAAAATCAAGAATGTGTGTTAAAGTTTTGCTTCATGCTTTTTCCACTGTTGTTGAGATAATCTTGTGTTTTTTCTTCTTTAACATGTTAACTTGATAAAGTACTAGATTAAGATTTGCTAATATTTTGTTTAGTATTTTTCATCAATTTAAAAAATTGAGATCAATCTGTAATTTCCTTTGTCCTATTCCGTTTTTGTTTTTGTTTTTGTTTTTTTTGAGACAGGGTCCCACTCTGTCACCCAGGCTGGAGTACAAGTGACACAAATAATCATGGCTCACTGCAGCCTTGACTTCCTGGGCCTAACAGATCCTCCCACCTCAGCCTCCCTAGTAGCTGAGACTACAAGTGCACAGCATTATGTTTGGCTGAGTTTTTAATTTTTTTGTAGAGATGAAGTTTAGCCATGTTGTCCAGGCCAGTCTTGAACTCCTGGGCTCAAGCATTTCACCTGCCTCAGCCTCCCACTATAGGCGTGAGACACCGCACCCAGCCCTATTCTCTTTGTCTTATTTATCAACGTTACTTGTTTTCTGAAAGTATTTATGCCTGGGATGACTTATTCTTAGAATATATAGTAGAACTCAGCTGCAAAATTATCTGGGTCTTGTGAGAAGATTTTTAACTACAAAAAAAAATTATTTTAATAGAGCCATGCAGCCATTTTATTTCTTCTTGGGTCAGTGTTAGTAAGTTATGTATTCTTAGAAAAATTTCAATTTCCTCTTAGTTTTCAAGTATATTGGCATAAAGTTGTTCCTAGTATTCACATTTTTACAATCTTTACCATAACTGCCATTTTGTTTGCTTTTTACATGGTTGTTATTGTTTATATGGACTTGCTCTTTAATATTTTCTTTGTTTTTGGTTTCTCCTGGGTTTATCTTGCTGTTCTTTTTCCAGCTTCTTAAGCTGGATGTTTACTCGTGTTGGCATTTCTTTTGTGACATAAGTATTTAATGCTATAAATTTTTACTTCTTAATACTTCTTTAACTTCACACAAGTTTTAATATTTTAATTATCGTGTAGATCCAAATATTTTTCTATAATTTTTTTGACTCATTAATTACTTAGAAATGTGATTTTAAATTCCAAAGTGTGTGGGATTTCTAACTTATTTCTCATGTTGATTCTCAATTGCATTGGGATCAGAGAATGTGGTCTTATGTGACATCTAGTCTTTGAGATTTTTTTGAGACATAATTTGTGGATTTATAACAATTTTTTTCAAGTGTGCCATGTGTGCTTAACAAGAATATGTATCCTTGGTACAAGGTTTTATATTTTTGCTAGTTTTCTTGTCCCTGTAATCTATTGATACTTCAGAGAGATGCACTGATTCCCCACTAAGGTGTTGGTTTTTCAGTTTCATTGCGATTTTTCTCTGTATGTGTATATACACATATGGAAACACAACAAGTCCTCACTTAACATCCTGATAGGTTCTTGGAAACTGACTTTAAGTGAAACAATGTATAATAAAACCAATTTTACTACAGACTAATTGATACAAAGAAGAGTTAAGTTCCTACTGCATATTTCTAGTCATAAAAGCATCACCAAACTTCCCAGTAAGGACCCAACACACTTCTAATATTAAACATTAAAATAAATGTGAACTATACATTCATTTTAAAAAGATGATAAAAACAACTAAGATAATTATTTACCCAGGTTTGGTGGATAAGTGAGTGATGGCAGTCATGGTGTTGGGTTAAATCGGGAATAAATGTTTACAAAGTAGAAATTGTCAGCACTTCCTACCACCACACAGTTCAGAAACAAGTGATAACAAATATGGTGGGCTCACTGAGTACTTTCGTACTGCATTGTTTATTGTCCTGTATTTGTATGAGTATCATATACTTTATGAATTTTTTTTTTTTTTTTTGAGACAGAGTCTCACTCTGTCTCCAAGGCTAGAGTGTAGTGGTGCGATCTCGGCTCACTCCAACCTGTGCCTCCTGGGTTCAAATGATTCTTGTGCCTCAGCCTCCTGAGTAGCTAGGACTACAGGCATGTGCCACCACATCTGGCTAATTTTTTGTATTTTTATTAGAGATGGGGTTTCGTTATGTTGGCCAGACTGGCCTTGAACTCCTGACCTCAGGTGATCTGCCCTCCTCGGCCTCCCAAAGTGCTCAGTTTACAGGCATGAGCCACCACACCTGGCCACTTTATGAATTTTTATTTGGTAATATTTGTATTAATTCATTTCCTACCATGCTTATTCCTGTTCAGGTTTACATGTGGCAGAAACCAACCAAGACAGGACACCATTCTATTGCAGGCACATACATCTAGTCAGTCAGACTGGGATCATTTGGATGTGCCAGTGCCCTTACCATGCACATCTTTAGAATGTGGGAGGAAATGAGAGTACCTAGAGAAAACCCATGCAGACAAGAGGAGAACCGTAAACTTTACACAGACAGTTGCCCTGGCTGGAAATCATTTTTTTTTCTCAACTTCACAACAAAATAACATTGAATGAAATGAAATGGAGGACCTGCTGTGGACTCTTTTGTTCGGTGTATATACAAGTATAGAATTAGTATATATCTTCCTTTTATTTTCATCTGAAATTCTTTATTGACCCTACACTTTCCTATCAACACATTTTGCTTTACAAATATGTTTTGTTTGATGTTCACATACCACTCAACATTCTTTTGATTACCATTTGCCTGGTATATGTTTCTCCATCAGGCTTTCTGTTTCTTTTTTTTTTTTAGGCTTTCTGTTTCTTTCTTTTTTTTGTTTTGAGTCTCGCTCTGTCGCCAGGCTAGAGTGCAGTGGCGTGATCTTGGCTCACTGCAACCTCCGCCTCCCAGGTTCAAGCTATTTTCCTGCCTCAGCCTCCCGAGTAACTGGTACTACAGGCGCGTGCCAGTGTGCCCCGTTAATTTTTGTATTTTTAGTAGAGACAGGGTTTCACTATGTTGGCCAGGATGGTCTTGATCTCTTGACCTCATGATCTGCCCACCTCGGCCTCCCAAAATGCTGGGATTACAGGAGGATTACAGGCATGAGTCATCGCGCCCAGCCCCTTCTGTTTCTTAATATTTTAAGTGTTTATTGTAAACCACAAAGCTATACTTTGCTCTTTTTTTTTAATCGCTCATGACAGTATCTTACCTAATGTTTTTACATTACTGTATGATTGTTGATATTGTTAGACTGGTTTCTACTATCTTTTTTAGTGTGTTTTGCCTGTTTCATCTAATGCTTCCTTCTCTTTTCTTGCCTTTTTGTTTTTGATCCAGTATGCAGCATGATTTGTTGAAAAAAACTTTCTTTTTCCCATTGCATTGTCTTTGCACCTTTGGTGAATTGACTGTACACATATGGGTTTATATCTAACTGTATTCTGTTCTGTTGATCTGTTTCTTTTCATCAATACTGAACTGTCTTGATTATTACATAACTTGTTGCTAAGTAGTGTCTTTAGATCAGGGAGGGTAAGTCTTCCAACATTGTTCTTTTTAACAATTATTTTGGTTATTCATTGTCCTTTGCATTTTCATTTACATAGAACCAGTTTGTCAATTTCTACAAAATAGGCTGCTGGGATTTTGAGTGGGATTGTGTTGAATCTATCAATTATTTTTGGTAGAATTGGCATCTTAACAACATTGAGTCTCCCAGTCTATGAACATTCACCAAGTATTTTTGTTTTTTATTTTTTATTTTGATTGTTGTAGAAGTATTCAAGCAAACATGCTTATATTTGCTTTTTCTCCTTATGTTGCACAAGTGACAGCATACTGTGCTATTTTTATACCTTGCCTTTTTTATTTTAGAGACCAAGTCTCACTATGTTGCCTAGGCTGGAGTGCAATGGCGCGATCTCGACTCAGTGCCACCTCTGCCTCCTGGGTTCAAGAGATTCTCCTGCCTCAGCCTCCCAAGTAGCTGGGATTACAGGTGTCTGCCACCACGCCCAGCTAAATTTTGTATTTTTTCGTAGAGATGGGGTTTCACCATGTTGCTCAGGCTGGTCCTGAACTCCTGACCTCAGGTAATACACCCACCTCGGCCTCCCAAAGTGCTGGGATTACAGGCGTGAGCCATGGTGCCCAGGTGCTTTTTTTAAATAATAGTATTTTGGAATTTGTCTCAGGTTGGAGGATCTCTCTCTCTCTCTTTTTATAGCTGTATGAATGTATCAGATGTATTTAATATGTAATATACAGTATTTAATGTTATAGAAAGAAAGCATAAAGTACTATCCAAGGAATATACAAGATACAAATAGTTGGGCGCAGTGGCTCACTCCTGTAATCGCAGCCTCTTTGGGAGGCCAAGGTGGCAGATCACTTGAAGTCAGGAGTTCAAGACCAGCCTGGCCAACGTGGTGAAACCCCGACTCTACTAAAAATACAAAAAAATTAGTCAGGCATGATGATGCATGCCTGTACTCCCAGCTACTCCAGAGGCTGAGGTGGGAGGATCATTTGAGCCTGGGAGGCAGAGATTTCAGTGAGACATGAACACGTCACTATACTCCAGCCTGGGTAATAGAGTGAGACTCCATCTTAAAAAAAAGAAAAATGATACAAATGATTTCAGTTTTATACTGTTGATGATTAGTAGGGTTATTATAGCTAGGAATTTTTTTTTTTTTTTTTTAAATGAGACAGAGTCTCTCTCTGTTGCCCAGGCTGGAGGGGAATGGCCCGATCTCGGCTCACTGCAACCTCCGCCTCCTGGGTTCAAGTGATTCTCCTGCCTCAGCTTCCTGAGTAGCTAGGGTTACAGGTACGTGCCACTACGCCTGGCTAATTTTTTGTATTTCAGCAGAGACGGGGTTTCACTATGTTAGCCAGATAGGTCTTGATCTCCTGACGTCATGATCCGCCCACCTGGGCCTCCCAAAGTGCTGGGATTACAGGCGTGAGCCACCGCGCCCTGCCAACAGCTATAATTTATTGAGTGAAGGTGCCAAGCACTGTGCTACCTTTTTTGGTACACATTATTTTACTTAATTTTCAACATGCCCTTTGAGATAAAGATACTAATTTCCCCATTTTACCCCATAGATACTGTGACTCTCCTACCAAAACTGTGGTCCTCAGAACATCAGCATCACCTGAGAGCTTGTTAGAAATGCAGAATCTCAGGCCCCACCTCACACTGAATCTGAATCTGAATTTTAACAACATCCATAGGTGATTCCTATGCACCTAAAACTTATATATTCTGTTCTGTGGGGTATGTACCCACATTCCCATTTTACAAATATGAAGGCTGAGCCTTCAAAAGGTTCAGCTGGCCCCAGACCTCACCTAGTAAATAGTGGAGCCACAGTTTGAACTCTTATGCATCTGATTCCAGAGCCTTCATTCTGAACTTTAATGTATCCTGCTTGCCATAGGGAATAGAAGGGAAAAAATACCTTGTAGACCAAAAGAGCTGACAAAACTTTGGGCTTAAAGATAATTTACAGGTTTTTCCTGTCCAACATTCTCATTTTGTATGTAAAGAAAGGGGTTCAGAGAGGTTTTGTGACTTACATTAGGTTAACACAAATAAAGGGTAGTAAAACCAGTTCTAGATCCTATGCACTCTGATTTCCTGTTTGTTCTCTTTCTGTAACGTGGAAAGGGAACACAAAGGAAAGGAAAATAGCTTCAGTTTATTCCTTAATGGACCAGTAATCTTTCTCATCACCTTTTACAAATTTCCTACTGATTTTGGTGGATGTTGTGTACCATTTGGAACTTGGAATAATATAATTTATCTTAAAAAGCTAGATAACAATGGAAGGCAATAGATATTCTTAACCCCTCTTCTAAAGAGAAAATATGCTTTGTGTAAATATATTTCTTTTTCCCTATGAAAGTAATTAGCTGTATGTTAGTATTTTTCATAATAAAATGAGTGATTCTCAAGTGCTTATTTTACGTTTTAAGTGTACTTACCTTGTTCCTTTTTTTTTCCCCCTTTTTTTCTTTTTTTTTTTTTAGATAGGATCTTGCCCTGTTGCTCAGGCTGGAGTGCAGTGGCACAATCATGGCTCACTGCAGCCTTGAATTTCTGGGCTCAAGAGATCCTCCCGCCTCAACCTCCCGAGTAGCTAGGACTACAGGTTCCTGCCACTATACATAGCAAATTATTATTATTATTTTTTGTAGAGGTGAGGTTTCACTATGTTGGTCAGGCTGGTCTACAAGTGATCCTCCAGACTTGGCCTCCCAAACTGCTAGGATTACAAGCATGAGCCACTGTAACTGGTCCTCTCATTTCTTTTAATATGTTTTCCTTTTGCATAGGTGTTGTCTGGAGGATGGAGGAACAGACGTGTGGCATCAACATCAATGAACAGAGAATCGTCTAGGTCTCATGCTGTCTTTACAATTACAATAGAGTCAATGGAGAAAAGTAATGAGATTGTGAATATACGGACCTCCCTACTCAACCTGGTGGATTTAGCAGGATCTGAAAGGCAAAAAGATACCCATGCAGAAGGGATGAGATTGAAGGTAAGAATGAAATTATGGTCTTCAACTTGTGTGTGAGTTCTTACTAACAGTCAATATAGTCGTGATGCATAACGATGTCTCAGTGGCTCACACTTGTAATCCCAGCACTTTGGGAAGCTGAGGCAGGTAGATCATGAGGTCAGGAGATCGAGACCATCCTGGCCAACATGGTGAAATCCGGTCTCTACTAAAAAAATACAAAAGTTAGCTGGGCGTGGTGATGCACGCCTGTAGTCCCAGCTACTTGGGAGACTGAGGCAGGGGAATCACTTGACCCTGGGAAGCAGAGGTTACAGTGAGCTGAGATTGCGCCACTTCATGCCAGCCTGGGTGACAGAGAGAGACTCTGTCTCAAAAAAAAAAAAAAAAAAGTATCCCTTTTGTTAACTGATATATGACCATACCAAGCTAAGTGTTTTGAGGGTGGCAAAGAAATAAGAAATTGTTCCTATTGAAAAGAAACAGATTTCTGTTGTGAAACAGTGAACATAGATGGGATAGGGCAAGTCTGTCAGTAGCAAAAATGTTTTAATTCATACCAGAGGGGATAAGGGTACAAGAGACAACAGGGGTCAGAGGAAGAAGGGTGCAATGTGGACTGCTTGCGGAACGTGTGAAAAAGAAGTAGTTCTTGACTTGTGAAGGATTTGGGTAGGGAGAGAGAAACAGGAAATGCATGCCTGGCAGGGGGGCATCTCAAGGGTTATTGTGGATGCAGAATGAGGGTAGCATTTGGCATTTCAGCATGGCTCAGTGGATGGGTTTGTTAGAGAGGCAAGCAGGCCCAGATTATCAAGGACCAGGAGTGCCAGGCCAAGTTTGTACTCAACTCTGCGAACACTGGGAAACACTTAACATTTCTGAGCAACTAAATGATTCATGAAGAAAGCCTGTTTTATAGAAACTTAGTCATCTGACCCACTGCTGTTGAGATTTTAGAAGGGAGAGCCCACAGAAAAAGATGACCACTTATGCTGTTTAATATTTCAGGTGTGAAAGGTTAAGTACCTAGTCCTAGACTAAGGTATTAACAGTGGGACCAGAGGTTCTATGTAATATGTATTGTCAATATGTATATATAGAGTAATATGAATTGTCAATAAAATATTTCTAGATTCTGTAGTTTACAATATACATGGGCAAGGGGAGATGACTTGGAAAAGGATGAGGGAAGAGATCTACTTTTTTTCATTAAAAATGAGGATTTGAGTTGCCTGACCTACATTTGAGGCAGTTTCAGGCAATCTAAAGCTCATATTTCTTTGTTTTGAGACAGTCTTACTCTGTCACCCAGCTGGAGTGCAGTGGCACGATCTCGACTCACTGCAACCTCCGCCTCTCGGGTTCAAGCAGTTCTCCTGCCTCAGCCTCCCAAGTAGCTGAGATTACAGGCGCCCACCACCACACCTGGCTAATTTTTTGTACTTTTAATAGAGATGGGGTTTCGCCATGTTGGCCAGGCTGGTTTTGAACTCCTGACCTCAGGTGATTACACCCTCCTTGGCCTCCCAAAGTGTTGGGATTACAGGCATGAGCCACCGCGCCCAGCCTAAAGCTCGTATTTCTATTGAGATATGAGGCTTAATAAATATTGCGTATGGGCTGAGCATGGTGGCTCGTGCCTGTAATCCCAGCACTTGGGAGGATGAGGTGGGAGGATCCCTTGAACCCAGGAGGTCGAGATTGCAGTGAGCTGTGATTGTGCCACTGTACTCCAACCTGGGTGACGGAGTGAGACTCTGTGTCAAAAAAAAAAAAAAAGCATATGCTTATAATAGGACAATATACCAAGTCTGTTCTAAAATGCTTTATATATATTAATTCATTTGACCTTTTCAACAATTCTGGGAAGTAGGTGCTATTATTTCTATTTTACAGTTAAAGAAACTGAAGTCACACAGCTAATAAAAGTAGGGCTGAGATTCAAACCGAGCTGCTACAGTACTCTCAACCGTGCCACTAACCACCTTTCTGATTTACTGAATGATCGCAGCAGTGACTCTGAATTCAGTATATCTTGCATTATAATTTTGACTTTTTCTCTTTTTTGTATACTTCTTCCACTGCAGACCCAGTTTTCAAAATATGCTGCCTACAGTAAAAATCTAATGTAACATATTTAGCTCATTTTTTCCCCCCACCAAGCTTCTGTTTTAAAGTAGTTTTTATTATCCTTTACAGAATTAAACTGAATATTCTCCTCAGATAAGTTCATCAGTGGCTTTGGGGGCTGTATGGGTGAGTTATTAGGCATTATACCCTTAAATATTTTAGCATAAAAGGATTGAAAAAGGTACCTATTAATGCACTACTCTACTTTTTTTTCCCCTATTTTTTTCTGGTCTTTATCTCTACCTATAGCTTGGTTTCAAACTATTACAATCATGAAGTAACATTAATATTTTTTTTTTCGTTGCATGATTTTTGTGTTTGTCTTTTTTTGTTGTTGTTTTTGAGACAGGGTCTCACTCTGTTACCCAGGTTAGAGTGCAATGGCACAATCTCAGCTCACTGCAACCTCCACCTCCGAAGCTCAAGTGATCCTCCCACCTCAGCCTCCCAAGTAACTGGGACTACAGGCGTGTGCCACCATGCCCAGCAGTTTTTTATATTTCTTTGTAGAGATGGGATTTTGCCATGTTGCCCAGGCTGGTATCCAACTCCTGAGCTCAAGCAGCCTGCCCGCCTCGGCCTCCCAAAATGCTGGGTTGACGAGCGTGAGCCACAGTGCCCAGCCTGTGTTTGTCTTCTAATACTAAAATTATAGTGTACATCAAATAGGTAAAGGTTAGGGAGATAGTTCAGCACTTCTTTTTTGTTTGTTGAATAGTTGTTCTTTATTAACGTTGTCCCTGACTTGCCTTTTCATCCAGAATTATCCTCTGCTAGATATATTTTCATTCAAAATACCAAAGAGAAACCAATGTACCTAAATTTTTGTTCTTTTCCGTCAACATCTTAGGAAGCAGGTAACATAAATCGATCATTGAGCTGCCTGGGCCAAGTGATTACTGCACTTGTCGACGTGAGTAATGGAAAACAGAGACATGTTTGCTACAGAGACTCCAAACTTACCTTCTTGCTACGGGTAAAGTAGATCCTTGGGTTCCTGGGCTCCTTTTGATTATGCTAAAGTTGATAGGGGGACAATCTCTCAGCCTTGGTGGCAAGAGTATACATTTTCTTTGCTTAAAAAGATCTTGTGATTTCTCACCGAAAATGTGTCCATTCCTGTCATTAAATAGGATTCCCTTGGAGGTAATGCCAAAACAGCCATAATTGCAAATGTTCATCCTGGATCCAGGTGTTTTGGGGAAACCCTATCAACACTTAACTTTGCTCAAAGAGCCAAGCTGATTAAAAACAAGGTAAAATACTGGCATATACTTCATTAAATAAATGAGAAAAATACTAAAGCTTGCAGTATGCCATTTTTGTGATTGTCCTAATATTAACATTAACTTTTATTTCTCTGTAAAAGTTTATCTCACTGTATGCAAAATTTCTATTTTATCTTTCCTACCCTTCTATATCACACATATAATCAGAGACCTAGGTTAGATCTTATGGTAGTTATTGCTTGACTAGTTTTTTTCTCTCTTTTTTTGAGACACAGTCTTGCTGTGTCACCCAGGCTGGAGTGCAGTGGTGCAAACACAGCTCACTCTACCCTCAACTTCCTGGGCTCAAGATACCCTCCTGCCTCAGCCTCCTATGTAGCTGGAAACACAGGCATGCAGCACCATGCCAGGCTAATTTTTAAATTTTTTTAAAAATTATTTATTTATTTATTTATTTTGAGACAGAGTCTTGCTCTGTCGCCCAGGGTAGAGTACAGTGGCATGATCTCGGCTCACTGCAAGCTCCGCCTCCCGGGTTTACGCCATTCTCCTGCCTCAGGCTCCCGAGTAGCTGGGACTATAGGCGCCTGCCGCCACGCCCGGCTAATTTTTTGTATTTTTTAGTAGAGACAGGGTTTCACCATGTTAGCCAGGATGGTCTCCATCTCCTAACCTCATGATCTGCCTGCCTCGGCCTTAATTTTTTTATTTTTTTGTACAGGCAGGGTCTCACTTTGTTGCCCAAGCTGGTCTCAAACTCCTGGGTTCAAGCAGTCCTCCTGCCTCATCATTTCAAAGTGCGGAGATTACAGGTGTGAACCACTGTACCCAGCTGACAAATTTTTTCTTAAGGGAAAGCAAATTAAGTTTGTGAGTCTTTCCTCCTGCCAACAGCCAATCAATCAGTTCTGCAGCAGATATCAGCTGGGTGTCCTCTGATTCTAACACTATATGTCTGGAGATAGAGTGAGATCTATCTCACTCTACAAGGTTCAGGGCTCAGTCCTACAAGACTGCCCCCGACTTCTGATGCCAATTGCAAGCCCTAGCTTGTCCTATGTGTGCTTTCAGACCAATTGGCTGTAAATCAGGGGTTCCATGTTGCCCCTTTCCCTGGGTAAATCAGAAGACTATAGATCTAGTCATTTGTTTTATTTCCTTGGAGTATGGAGTACTAGTAAGATGAGGAGGAAAAATCATTAGAGCTTCCTGACCCTAAGTCTCTTAAGATTTACTAGAAGTCTTTGGAGATTATAGAACTGCAGCGATAATTAGAATTATGATGTCACTGATGGGACAGTGATGTCAGAAGTACAGTAGTACCTTGTAATGAAGCCCATAAGAATCAGAAGCAACTGGAAATGGCTGCTTAACATGCAAATGAACAAAACCAAGAGCCTTCTACTAGTCATTCTCAATGGTAAGCCCTCTGCAGCCTATCAGTGGACAGTGCTAGAATATCTGGGACTTGTTTAAGGATGTGCTATTTAAATTTTTCCCAGTGAGCAAATTGGGCTTACGGCAAGAATACAGAAGACCTTGGGGCTGTCACAGGGTGTTTTTTCCTTCCTGGAGTATTGAGTATTTCACAGCTGAGTCCTCTGATCTGGTTGGTACTCAGCTGTTGGCACTCATTGTCACCCTTTAGTGGACCTTTTTAAAGATTTATTTTTTTAATTAATAAACTTTTTTTTTTTTTTTTTTTTTTGAGATAGAGTCTCGCTCTGTCACCAGGCTGGAGTGCAGTGGCACAATCTTGGCTCACTGCAACCTCCACCTCCTGGGTTCAAGTGATTCTCCTGCCTCAGCCTCCCAAGTAGCTGGGACTACAGGCAGGTACCACCACGCCCAGCTAATTTTTTGTATTTTTAGTACAGACAGCGTTTCACCGTGTTAGCCAGGATGGTCTCAATTTCCTGACCTCGTGATCCACCCACCTAGGCCTCCCAAAGTGCTGGGATTACAGGCATGAGCCACCGTGCCCAGCCAATTTTATTTTTATAGCAGTTTTAGGTTTACCGCAAAATTGAACAGAAAGTACAAAGAGATCTCATATATTCCCTGTCACCACACATGCGTGACCTCCCCAACTCTTGACATCCTGACCCACAGTGGCACATTTTGTTTGTGAGTCTTTTAGCCTTTTAGAAGTTGTCCTAAATAAGACATTTCTTTAAGAAAATGAAGATAATCATTTAGTGTGGTAAAAAATTAAAAAAAAAAAAATGGAAGTATCAAACCAACCTCTCCTTCCAAAAGGGCTGTTAAAAAATAAAGGTTGGATTCCTCTGGAGAAGGTTGCTTCTGCAGAGCTCAAGCCAGCCCTGCAAGTCATCCTGCACTTAGAGGCTAGGCTTCTTCCCCGTAGGGAGCTAGGAAAGAGGGGAAATGATACTCAATGAGGTGTTGACTCTTCTCCATTGGGAGGGTCGGGGAAGGCTGTTGTTCTCAGGGAAATAAGTATTAGGTGAACACACCCGGATCCCAAAGGTGATCCAACCCGACAGCTCAGGGCTAGTCAGCTGGGGGGAAGAGAGCCTGGCTGGGGCTGTCTCTCTCTGGCTCCAGATCTGAAGGCACAAGAAAAGGAAGCTTCCTCCCCACTCAAGCACACTGTGATTCCTGTGGCCTTTTGACTATGAGGTGGTCGTGAAGTTTTGTTTGATGTTCATCACTACAAATCATATCAAACAAATGTAAACACAGGACTATACTACTCAAAAAGCATTATTTTAATGCTTTTTAAAAAATTCCTGAACAGGCAGTAGTAAATGAAGACACCCAAGGAAATGTGAGCCAGCTCCAAGCTGAAGTGAAGAGGCTCAAAGAACAACTGGCTGAGCTTGCTTCAGGACAGACACCACCAGAAAGCTTCCTGACCAGAGGTAGGATAAGCACGCTGTCCTTTATCTTGGGGAAGACTGTGTACAAATAATAGTTTAAGAGCCCTTGATGATAGACACAACATAATAAGGCAACCCACATTTTTCTACAAGTATCTCTTTCTGCTTATTTCTCCTATATAGGAACATAGTGCTTTGTTTGTAATTAGATACCGATACCATAGGCAGTGAGTTCTGTGAGATATGGTAAAAGGGGGAATTAAAATAATTTTGAATAATCCATAATAAGTGCTAAAGAGATTAATTTCATTTAAATCTACTTCTACGTAGCATATGTAACCTATATATGTTTACTATAGGATAAGAGAGACTTTTCTTCAAAGAATAGCTAGTAGAGAATTAATTAACTGGAAATCCATAAAGCCAAGAGGGTGAATTATTAATAGATCTTAAGAGGTGCACAGCACCCTAGGACTGCTCTAATTTTTTAAAAAAAATCTACTTCTACTTCTGTTACACCATATGTAATCTATTGTGCATGTTAACTAAATAAAGAGAAACTTATTCTTTGAAGAACAACTAATATATGGAATGGTTAATTTGAAATCCATGATCTGGTGATGACAGTCTCATTTTTTTTTTTTTTTTTTTTTGAAATGGAGTCTCTCTCTCTTGCCCAGGCTGGAGTGCAGTGGTACGATCTCGGCTCACTGCAACCTCCACCTCCTGGGTTCAAGCGATTCTCCTGCCTCAGCCTCCTGAGTAGCTGGGATTACAGATGCACACCACCATGCCCGGCTAATTTTTTGTATTTTTAGTAGAGATGGGGGTCTCACCATGTTGGCCAGGCTGGTCTCGAACTCCTGACCTCAAGTGATTCATCTGCCTTGGCTTCCCAAAGTGCTGGGATTACTGGCATGAGCCACTGTGCCCGGCCACAGTCTCATTCTTTTAGATTAGCTGAGAGCAATCAATTAAAGGCTATCTGTTCTCTTGGGTTTGAAATGTGTTAAATATTTTTTTTTCATCTTCCCTTTCTTATTGGATCAATTACAGACAAAAAGAAGACTAACTATATGGAGTATTTCCAGGAAGCAATGTTATTCTTTAAGAAATCTGAACAGGAAAAGAAGGTAGGAAATGGAATTAGTAATAAAGGAGATTCAGGATACTTAGTTTTTTGCTGTGTGGTTTTTATTGCGTTACTGAGTGAAATAAGTAATACCAAGTCAATAAAGTAATAGAAGGCTATGAAAAATCAAATTTTGCCTTTAAGATTAAATTTGAAGTTAGTATTTGTTGCTGGACTTACGAAAATTTAAGTATGTCGAATTATTTTTCATGTTTAACCAAATTATGAATTTCTTTAAGTCTCTGATAGAAAAAGTTACCCAATTAGAAGACCTCACCCTCAAAAAGGAAAAATTTATTCAATCTAATAAAATGATTGTGAAATTCCGAGAGGATCAAATAACACGCTTGGAAAAGCTCCACAAGGAATCCCGGGGAAGTTTTCTGCCTGAGGAGCAGAATCGTTTGCTCTCAGAATTAAGGGATGAGATTCAAACTCTGCGAGAACAAGTGAGTATAGGGCGTCTGTAATATTTCTAAAAACAAAAGAAGTTCAAAGCAAATCTAAATTTGTCACCAAGTACATGTTCTTTAATACAATGGAAATTGTTTTAAGTGAATTCTTCTGACAGTGTGATTGCATAATTCCTTTACCTGCCTTTTTAAAATAGTTAAAGGGAAGAGAAGGGTAAAAGGAAGAAGTTGTGGTGACGTTGCTACATAGTATGCAACTCTAGCAGGCCATGCAGAATTTCACCCAGTGGGCATTGTGGTTGTCTGAGTTAGTAGGTTCTTTAGAGTTGTGCCTTTTAAAGTTTTTGTTGTTTTTCCTTTTCCTTAGGGAGAATGGATAGGTCAAACAGGTACATTGTGGGAAAAACCAAAATCTCTTATCAGCTTCTTGTTTATCTCTCTGGAGTTTTTAATGAATGTTCAAACTAATATGGGTGGATATTTTTACTTTTGTTTCTCCTTTACACTTTTCTGCACTTTGCCTTTTTCAGTTAATCTTGGTTGACAAGATTACTTTGGTCCTTGTTCTTTTCGGTGTGTTGATTTAACTAGTCTCCTTTGCGTGAAAAGCGTGCCACAGTGTACACCCTTGTGCTTACCTCCTTAGGTGAGTGAACATTGCAAGGGTCTAGACTCCAACTGAGAATAGCAGAGTTACAGGACGTGCATATTTTCAAACTGATCACACATGCCAAGTTGCTTTCCACGGTAGTTGCAGAAGGGTACCACCAGTAGTGCATGTGCATACCTAGTTTTCTAATGGCTTTTTAGAGGAACTAATTCACTAAAGAAATGTTTGTAAATATATAATGCATGTAATTCTTCTATGTCACAGATAGAGCACCACCCCAGAGTTGCAAAGTATGCTATGGAAAATCATTCCCTCAGGGAGGAGAATAGAAGACTGAGATTATTAGAGCCTGTGAAAAGAGCCCAAGAAATGGATGCCCAGACCATTGCAAAACTAGAAAAAGCTTTCTCTGAAATAAGTGGCATAGAGAAAAGTGACAAAAGTAAGAAATGATTGTTGTATATACGTTCCATATAGGAAGGGACTGTTTTAAAGAGTATTTGTAGTGCCTTGTGACTAGAGTCTTCATTTTAGCCTCCAGGCCTGCTGTGCTAATGTCTTATACACATATTCTTTTATGTTATAGAAAGGTATTTACTAAACTTTTTTTTCTCAAAGATCACAGAGCATAAACTATGTAAGCTAATAGATAAGAAAATACTCATTGTATTTCTGTTTTATTGATAAAAAGATTGATTCAGATACTACGTTAAATTTTTACTAAATTTTCCGGTTTACAGTATTTGAAATGAAAAGTGTTTAATTAATTAAACATGAATAAAAATCGAGTCGAAATGTTTATCAATCTAGTTAAGCCTGTGCAATGTAAGAGATGTGGAAAGGTCAGACTCATAGCACAGTGTTTGGGTCCTGATGTTGTGGTTACCAGTGTGTGCGCTCTCTAGTTACATGCTACTTTCATAAGTTTGCGTACTATGTGAAAAGTGGTTTAGTTAGTACTAAGTCTGTCTTACAGTCTTGACGGCTGTTGGTGTTCATACCCTGGGATTTGGTAACAAAGTCTGTGTTTGCCCCAGTCTTAGAGTTAATATTTTCATGGTCTTTTATCATAGACGTGGCCTTGGTTTCCTTTTAGGTTGAAATTGAGAAAGTTCTACTGTTTTTGTTCTACATTCATAAAGAAGACTGTCTCTTTGCTTTTTAAAATTTCATTTTTTAAGCCTTCTATTCTGTTACGACTGAATAGAATATTAAGAGTCACAGTAACTGGGTTGGGGAGAGACAAGATATTAGATGTAAAATTACTATCAGTTTTTCTTTTTCTTTTTTTTTTTTTTTTGAGATGGAGTCTCACTCTGTCGCCCAGGCTATAGTACAGTGGTGCGATCTCGGCTCACTGCAACCTCCACCTCCTGGATTCAAGCGATTCTCCTGCCTCAGGCTCTCTCCTGGGATTACATGCACACACCACCACACCGAGCCAATTTTTCTATTTTTGGTAGAGATGGGGTTTCACCATGTTGGCCAGGCTGATCTTGAACTTCTGGCCTCAAATGATCCACCCACCTCGGCCTCCCAAAGTGCTGGGATTACAGATGTGAGCCCCCACGCCTGACTTAGGTTTTCTGTTTTATTTAAACTACTTTTCCCTACAGTGCCCTTTATTTTGTTGGCCATTTTGTTTTGGTCTCCATAATACCTTAACTTAGTCCCTTCAGAAGATACTAATATCTGGATCTCATCAGTTTCTGGTTTTTTTTTTTTTTTTTTAGTTTCTAAACATTGATCACTCTCTAAACAACTTTTACGTGATCTTTTCCCACACTGAAACTCAGTGGACTCTCTTCAACATATTCAGTGTTCCAAGCATTTCCTGAAAATTAGTATTTTCTACCTGGTAGATGATACTGAGTTCTTACAACCTGCTGCCCTTGCTATTTGTTTCCTTTTCTAAATAATTCCTTGGCTGTTAACATTAGATGCTAGCACTAATTCCTGCAAGATTCACTGGCTGCTGTTTCTCTGTCTAGCATTAGGCATGCCGCATTTTCGTCATTGTTTGCTCTTTCTCCTAATGGGAAAGGTGTTGCCTTAACTACGCTTCTCCATCCTGTGGCCTCTGCTTCTTAAACATGACTTCTAATCCCCTTTGGCACACTGTCACATCCTGCGCCTTCTGCTGAGTTATAAGCTTTTGTATTTTAGGGCTCACTTTCCAACCCATTTCTCATTTTTCCTCCTTGTGGCCCAAAATTGATACCTGACAGAGAACTTAGAAAATGTGTCCTATTATTTTTGTTTTTCAAACACTGAAGTTGTGAAGCTAGGCATGGTAGCATGCACCTGTAGTCCCAACTATTTGGGAGGCTAAAGCAGGGCGTTCACTTGAGACCAGAATTTGGGGCTTCAGTACACTATGATTGTGCTTGTGAATAGCCACTGCACTCTAGCCTGGGCAACATAATGAGGCCCTGTCTCCAAAAAAAAACAAAAAAGACTGAGATTGTTTTCTTATTAACAGATCAGCAAGGATTTTCTCCTAAAGCTCAGAAAGAACCATGTTCGTTTGCAAACTCTGAGAAGTTAAAAGCACAACTCCTGCAAATTCAGACAGAGCTGAATAATTCAAAGCAAGAATATGAAGAATTCAAAGAACTTACTAGGTAAAGTCTAAATACACATGCATGCACACTTATTTTCTTTTAGTGTTCCTTTGCTGTAGTGTTAATATTGATAATTCAATTGGGCGTTTTACTTTAAATATTAAACTCTCATAGAAGCAACTACTTTGACATGAAGAAAAAGCATGCTTCTAGCTCTTTACTAATATATTTAATGAACTAGATAATATAGGTGTTTTAAGCAGTTTTTTCCTGTTGGGTTGAGAGTCTATTGAACTTACATAATAAATTATTTAAATTTAAATTTGGTAATCAGGGTTGTTAAGATTTTTAGGAAGTATAGGTTTATTAATATTCCTACTTGATTCTCATTATGTAAAAACAAAGATAAATCACATTCATATTGTAACTAAGATCAATCTTACCCTAAAATATAAACAAATGTTTGGTTCAAAAATGACGTATCACATATGGTATAATCATGGACGATTTGGACTTTTGAATTTGAGCTCTACCATTTATTTACTAGTTGAATCCCTTAAACAGTCAGTCTCTAAGCCGTAGTTTACCGAACTGAAGAATGAAGGGAATAATCTGAGAGAATAGAGAATATCTCTGATTTAGAGATAACTATAAAGTTATGTGAGAGCATAAACTGTAAACTACTCTTTAAATGTTTGACATTACTTATTACCTGAAATACTCAGTTTTACAATATCTATTAGGAAAAGGCAGCTAGAATTGGAATCAGAGCTTCAGTCTTTGCAAAAAGCGAACCTTAATCTTGAAAACCTTTTGGAAGCAACAAAAGCCTGCAAGCGGCAAGAAGTTTCTCAGCTGAATAAAATTCATGCTGAAACACTTAAGGTAGGTCATGTGAACCATACTTCCATCTTAAATCACTGCTGTGTCATTTTTTTAGTAATGGAGTCTGTATGGTCTATCTCCAGATGCCGATGACATCCCATGCAGGTAATTAACACTGGTGTCACACTGGTCCTTGGGTTGCTGCCAGCAACCCCACTGATGTATCCCCCCAGGGGTAGAGTTGAGTAGGAAAGAATTCAGCATTTGGAATCAAATTTGAGTGTGCTTCTAACCTTAGGCAGGGTTTCCTAACTTCTGAGCCTAATCTTTCTTTTCTCTAAATTGGAGATAAAGGTAATTTACTTGCAGAGTTTTAGTGTACTAAATGAGATAGATAAGCTACCTGGTACCTTGTAGATTTCGGTAAAATGGCAGCTGTTGCTACAATGTAACATGTCCTCAAAGCTTTCAGTAGAATAGAAACCCTAAAGGGTAAAGACCACTAAGGGATCACAGGTGCCATTGGAAATAACATGAGAGGGTTTTGTCCTAAATAACCATATCCCTCATAAAAGAAAAACAAACAAAAAAAATGTATGAACAACTGAGAATGAAGGGAGAGAAAGGAAGTACACAAGGAAAACAAAAGGTTGAGGAGGTGATGCTGATTTCAGTTTTTGTATCAAATTTTTGTGTCAAATTTTCTGAAGGTTAAAAAAAATTTTACCACACCTGGGTGTGGTGGCGCAGGCCTGTACTTGGGAGGCTGAGGCAAGAGGATCGCTCAAGCCCAGGAATTCAAGTCCAGCTTGAATTCAAGTTCTTGTTTTTCTTTTTTTGAGACGGAGTCCTGCTCTTGTCGGCCAGACTGGAGCGCAGTGGGGCAATCTCGGCTCACTGCAACCTCTGCCTCTGGGGTTTAAGCGATTTTCCTGCCTCAGCCTCCCGAGTAGCTGGGATTACAGGTGCATGCCACCATGCCCGGCTAATTTTTGTATTGTTGGTAGAGACGGTTTCACCATGTTGGCCAGGCTGGTCTCGAACTTGTGACCTCATGATCCACCCGCCTCAGCCTCCCAAAGTGCTGGGATTACAGGTGGGAGCCACCACGCCAGCCTCAAGTTCTTTTCAATAAAAGAAAGAAGTAGAGAAGAAAGACAGAAAACCTTTCCTTATGTGTCTTAAAATATAAATAGATGTTTATTTATAATGATTATTTTTAGTAGTGGTGCTTTTCGTGTCACTTAATGGAAGACTAAGTAATTGTATTCATATTTGAATAGGTAATTTATGTGACTGAAATTTTTCTTTTTTTTTTTGAAACGGAGTTTTGCTCTTGTTGCCCAGGCTGGCGTGCAGTGGTTTACAATCTTGGCTCACTGCAACCTCCACCTCCTGGGTTCAAGCGATTCTCCTGCCTCTGCCTCCCAAGTAGCTGGGATTCCAGGTGCCTGCCACCACACCCGGCTGATTTGTGTATTTTTAGTAGAGACAGGGTTTCACCATGTTGGCCAGGCTAGTCTCGAACTTCTGACCTCAGGTGATCTGCCCGTCTTGACCTCCCAAAGTGCTGGGATTACAGGTGTGAGCCACTGCGCCTGGCCTGTGACTGAAATTTTCAAAGATATAAAAGGTATTTAGTAGCAAATCTCTTTCTACAGCTTGAGGGCTGTGTGTGTGTGTGTGTGTGTGTGTTTTAAAGCAATATTTTAGAGTTTGTCCTATGTCTGCAGGAGAAAAAATGTTCTCCCCTTTTTTGTTTCTGTTTTGGTTTTTGATTTGTTTTGGCAGTTGCTCAAGAATGTTATGTGGATATATAATGATTTATTCAACCTGGAAAATGCTGGGTTTTTTCCTATACAGGCGGAAATTTTTAAAAAGTATTTTTAAATTTTGATTTATTTATTTTTTGTTTTGTTTTTTAGAGACAGGGTCTTGCTCTGTCACTCAGGCTGGAGTGCATTGGCATGATCATGGCTCACTGCAGCCTTGAACTCCTGGCTTCAAGCGATCCACCTGGAGCCTCAGCCTCCCAGAGCACTAGGATTACAGGTGTGAGCCACCATGCCTGACCAGAATTTTTTTTTATGTTGCCAAGAGCAGCATAGCAATTCAGAGCCTTTGTTGTTGTTTTAGTTGTGCAACTACTCTATGAATGCATTCTCTTTGTTTGAAAGAAATATACATATTTCAAGTTAAAGTTAAAATTCCTTTTCAGCATCACTTCCAATCTGGATCTAATCTAATCCTTTGTCCCCCTTAATTCCTGGAGGTAGTTTAATCCTTTTTCTTAGCATTTTTATACTATAAATATATACAGACTGAGAAAACGCATAGAGTTGTTTCCTAGATTGTTTATTGTTTTGCTTTTTTTTTTTTTTTTTTTTAAAGAGTCATTCTTCATATGTTATTCCACAATATGCCTTTGTTAACTCAGGGATATGCCTTAGAGCTTTCCACATTAACTGGTACCTAGAGCCTCATTTGGATATGAGGCTCAAGGAATATGAGCCTCATACCGGTTAATGTGAGGCTCAAGGGATATGAGCCTCATACCAGTTAATGTAGAAAGATCCAAGGCATCTCCCTTGAGGGACAGAAAAATTATAGAGCTTGAATTATAGAGCTTGAAGCACCATGAGGGATATCTCCTTAAGGGATATGCCTTGGATCTTTCCATATTAACTGGTACCTATCTCATTTTAACCCTAGGTTTCTATGGCTTAAGTAGATGGTTTTGAGTGCATGCATTCTTGGGGGGTGGATTCCGTTAAAGGAGAACTGGTCATTTTAGGATGTCTTAGCATTTGAGTGAGTCAAGCTGAAGCTCCCTCCCAGTGTCTGTACCCTGTGCCTGCAGCATAGATGCACTCCTTTCCCAGCACTGTCCGCAGGAACTGGCATTGTCAGGCTTGTTAATATTTGACCATCTGATGGGTAAAAAATGAGATCTTGCTGTTAAGGTTTTAATTCTCATTTGTCTAATTTCAAATATCCTTTCATGTGTTCATGTCCATTTGTATATCCTATTCCCTGAAAAGAAAGAGCCCATTTTACTATTTTTTAAAATATTTTTCTTCAGATTTTGTTTTTATGTAATAAGCATTTGTTAGGTATACTGCCAATATATTCCTCCATCATGTTGCTTGTCTTTCATCTTTGCATGTGATGCTTTTGTTATATGGAAATTTTATATTTTTGATGTAGCCAGATTTATTGACCTTTTATCTTTATGACTTTTTTGCCTTTTATTTTCCTTTTTATTTTCCTTTACATTGAGGTGTTTGTGTATCTGCTGTTTTTCTTTTGAATGGTTTGAGAAAGGGATTTAACTTAAAAATAATAATACAGCTAGGCACAGTGGCTCACACCTGTAATCTCAACACTTGGAGAGGCAGAAGCGGGAGGATTGCTTGAGTCCAGGAGTTTAAGACCAGCCTGGGCAACATAGTAAGACCCTACCTCTGCAAAAAAGAAAAAAAAAAATCTAGCCAGGTGTGGTGGCGTGCACCTTTGGTTGTCAGCTACTCCTGATAAACTTGAAATTTCCACAGAAAAATTATTCTATTTCTGAACTGGGTGTGGTGGCTCACGCCTGTAATTCTAGCACTTTGGGAGGCCAAAGCGGGCGAATCACTTGAGGCCAGGGGTTGGAGACCAGCCTGGCCAACATGGTGAAACCCCATTTCTACTGAAAATACAAAAATTAGCCAGGCATGGTGGTATGTGCCTGTAGTCCCAGCTACTTGGGAGACTGAGGCAGGAGAATTGCTTGAACCTGGGAGGCGGAAGTTGTGGTGAGCCAAGATCACACCATTGTACTCCAGCCTGGGCAACAGAGCAAGACTCTGTCTCAAAAAATAATAATAATTCTATTTCTGGACTTTGTATTCCCTCCCAGTGTTCTATTTGAATGTACATAAGCTAATGTACTGTTTTAATATGTACTGTAATGTAATATACTATTTTAATGACCATACTCCCATACCCCTATGTATTTTTATATCAGATGGGGAAGTCTCCCTAATTTGTTCTTTTTATTTTTATTTTTTTTGAGAGACAGGGTCACTCAGGCTAGAGTGCAATGGTGTGATAATAACTCACTGCACCCTAGAACACCTGGGCTCTGCGGATCCTCCTGCCTCAGCTTCCCAAGTAGCTGGGACTACAGGCCCGGGACACCATGCCTGTAAAAATAATTAAAATGATTTTTTTTTTTTGGTAGAGACAGGATCTCACTATGTTGCCCAGCCTGGTCTTGGACTCCCGGCCTCAAGTGATCCTCCCCCTTCTTAGCCTCTAAAAGTGTTGGGATTATAGCCATGAACCATCATGCCTGGCTTGTTCTTTTTAATCGTCTTGTCTCTTCTTGTACATTTATTCTTTGTATGAAATTAGATATCAGCTCATTAAGTTTATTTTTAAAAATTGTATTAGAATTTTGCTTGGGACTGCGTTGAATTGATAAATTTATTTCCACTTGGGCATTTTTATACTGTGTTTCAAGGACACTTTTTCCTTTCTTTTCATGAATAGTATTTCAATTTTATCCTCTCTGTTCACAAAATTATTAAATATGCCCTTTTAAAATATGTGCTAATGTTTTCCATAATCATTTTCTGCTGCAGATTATAACGACACCAACCAAGGCCTGCCAACTTCGTTCCCGACCAGTACCAAAATTAAGCCCTGAAACGGGAAGCTTTGGCTCTCTATATACTCAGAATTCTAGTATATTAGATAATGATATATTAAATGAGCCAGTTCCACCCCAGATGAATGAACAAGCCTTTGAGGCCATTTCTGAAGAGCTTAGTACAATGCAGGTAATGTTTTGTTCTAGAAAAAATAAATAACTGGACATCCCTTTAAATAAATTTGCGTTGTTATTTTAATTCCCTATAAGTTACAGTGTTCAAAAGTGCTTAGTATTAAAATCATCTCTTTTTAAGTGTGGGTTTAGGAATGATTATTCCTAGATTGGAAATCAGCCCACTCTTGCATTTTGTCTCTACTTTGCAATCTTTAGCAAGTCATTCTCCATGGGCTTTGGTTCCCTAGTGTATAAAATGACCAGTTGGCCGCTAGCTTCAGGTTCCAGAACTGGTTTACATAGCACAGTGCTGTATCTGCTAAAGAAAGTTAGAAGAGGCCGGGTGCAGTGGCTCATGCCTGTAATCCCAGCACTCTGGGAGGCCGAGGCAGGCAGATCACATGAGATCAAGAGTTGGAGACTAGCCTGATCAACATGGTGAAACCCCGTCTCTACTAAATACACAAAATTAACCAGGTGTGGTGGTGCATGCCTGTAATCCCAGCTACTCGGGAGGCTGAGGCAGGAGAATTGCTTGAACCTGGGAGGCGGAGGTTGCAGTGAGCCGAGATCACGCCCCTGCACTTCAACCTGGGCAACAAGAGCGAAACTCTGTCTCAAAAAAAAGAAAGTTGAAAGAATCTTAATCTTCTTATTGTGGGGAAAAGAAAGAGAGATCAGACTGTTACTGTGTCTATATAGAAAGAAGTAGACATAAGAGACTCCATTTTGTTCTGTATTTGAGATGCTGTTAATCTGTGACCTTACCCCCAACCTTATCCTTGCAAGAGACAAGTGCTGTAGTGACTCAAGGTTTAACGGATTTTGGGCTGTGCAGGGTGTGCTTTGTTAAAAAAGTGCCTGAAGGCAGCTTGCTGGTTAAAAGTCATCACCATTGTCTTAATCTCAAGTACCCAGGGACACTGCCAAAGGTCACAGGGACCTCTGCCTAGGAAAGCTAGGTATTGTCCAAGGTTTCTCCCCATGTGAGAGTCTGAAATATGGCCTCGTGGGAAGGAAAAGACCTGATCATCCCCCAGCCTGACACCTGTGAAGGTTCTGTGCTGAGGAGGACTAGTGCAAGAGAAAAGAAGGCCTCTTGGCAGTTGAGATAGAGAAAAGCATCTGTCTCCTGCCCATCCCTAGGCAATGGAACATCTCCGTGTAAAACCCGATTGTATGTTCTGTTTACTGAGAAAGCAGAAAACCGCCTTAGGGCGAAAGGTAGGACTTGCTAGCGCAATGCTGCTCTTTATGCACTAAAAAGGTTTATGGAGATGTTTGCATATGCATATCAAGGCACAGCACTTTTCCTTAAACTTATGTCACGGAGATCTTTATTCATATGTCTTACTGCTGACCTTCTCAGAACCATGATCCTATTATCCTGCTACTTCCCTTTTTCTAAGATAGTAAAGATAATGATCAATAAATACTGCCAGCGTAGGTCCTCTGTATGCTGATCGTAGGTCCTCTGTATGCTGAGCGCGGGTCCCCTAGGCCCACTTTTTCTTTCTCTATACTTTGTGTCTCATTTCTTTTCTCAAGTCTCTCGTTCCACCTGAGAAACGCCCACAGGTGTGGAGGGGCAAGCCACACCTTCAATTATAGATGAAATTTTAGACAGCTTTTAGTATATTTGAAATAACCTGCAATTTGATTATTCCAGAATTTTTATGGTTTGTTAATTTTTTAAAATAGGTTTTCTATTGTCCAGTAAAACTTGGAGTGGGCCAGACCACCCCAAACCCCAGTATTTTGTCCTTTCCAGGCCATGGAGGCCTTTCTGGTGAGGTAACTGCTTGCAGCCCTGAGGAAGCTTCTTAGAAGTCTCAAGATGGCTCTATCATTTAATCCAGGATTTTAATTTTAATCACTTCTTTCCTTTGTATTTCAAAGTATTTACTTTAACGGACCACAAGTGTAAATCTGAAACATTAGAAATCATTTAGTATATAACCTTTTGATATTGTTTTCTGGCTCCAAACGGGCCTTTGATACCTTTGTTCATATGAAGTTTTGAATTTGTTTTGTTTTGTTTTGTTTTGTTGTGTCTTTAATGCAGAAGAAATGGTGGAATGTTTGAGAATTCCATTAAAAGAAATTTTGATGACTGAAGTTTTTGTGTTGCAGGAACAAATGAGTGCTCTTCAAGCCAAATTGGATGAAGAAGAGCATAAAAACCTAAAGCTTCAGCAGCTCATTGACAAACTGGAACATCATTCTACCCAAATGCAGGAGGTGAGACCAAGAGCACAGCCTCAGAAAATGTATGAAGTACCCTCAAATGTTTCCTTGAGGAAACAGCCTTGAGTATGTATGAAACATACTCAGAGTGTATCACAGAAAGAAAGTGTTGCCACACGGCCTTAGTGAAGGCTTATTTGAGTTGTATTCTCTATCTTGTTACTTGGCATGCTGCTCTGATAATGAGACAGGCATGCATAGTCTGCACCTGGCTGACTTAGTCAATAATGCAATGCTTGCTATGTGTTTAGAAGAAACCAAGATGGACGGTCCATGGCTTCGTAGTTGTTAATCCTCTTTACTGTAGTTCATGGGGACAGCCAATTTTCTTCTGGTCAGAGACGTTAAAACTAGACTTTAAAAACAGAAGCAGGTTAATGAGGCCAGGCATGGTGGCTCATACCTATAATCCCAGCACTTTGGGAGGCTGAGACAGGTGGAGCACCTGAGGTCAAGAGTTCGAGACCAGCCTGGCCAACGTGGCAAAACCCTGTCTCTACTAAAAATACAAAAATTCACTGGGCGTGGTGGCGCATGCCTGTAATCCCAGCTACTCGGGAGACTGAGGCAGGAGAATCACTTGAACCCAGGAGCCGGAGGTTGCGTCACTGCACTCCAGCCTGGGTGACAGAGCAAGACTCTGTCTCAAAAAAAAAAAAAAAAAAAAAAGAAACAGGTTAATGATTTGGAGTGCGTCTTAGCATACCAGGATTCCTTTTCCAATAAATTTATCTTTTTTCCCAAAGCTTTTCTCATCAGAAAGAATTGATTGGACCAAACAGCAGGAAGAGCTTCTCTCGCAGTTGAATGTCCTTGAAAAGCAGCTTCAAGAGACTCAAACTAAAAATGACTGTAAGTTATTCTATCAGGAGCTTTGTGACTTGAAGGAATATTGTAACTCAGTATCTTTTTACTCTTATTAATAAAGCTGTTCCTATGTTTTTGGATGGTTGCTTTGTTGTTGTTTGTTGTTTGATAACCGGACTGGAGTTTGCATGCAGTGGAAAGTAACAGTAATATATCATAAAAGGTAAATTTCTCCATCATTGTCCACAAACAAATGATACAAATGTTTGCTTAAAGTTTTTTGTTTGTTTGTTTGTTTGTTTTTGAGACAGAGTCTTGCTTTGTCACCCAGGCAGGAGTCCAGTGGCATGATCTCGGCTCACTGCAACCTCTACCTCCCGAGTTCAAGCGATTCCCCACCTCAGCCTCCTGAGTAGTAGCTGGGATTACAGGAGTGCATTACCATGCCTGGCTGATTTTTTTCTTCTTTGGATTTTTTTTTTTTTTTTTTTTTTTTTTTTTGAGACGGAATCTTGCTCTGTTGCTCAGGCTGGAGCGCAGTGGTGGGATCTCGGCAGCTCACTGCAACCTCCAGCTCCTGGGTTCAAGCAGTTCTCCTGTCTCAGCCTCCCAAGTAGCTGGGATTATAGGCATGCACCACCAAGCCCGCCTAATTTTAGTAGAGACGTGGTTTCGCCATTTTGGCCAGTCTGGTCACGACCTCCTGACCTCAGGTGATCCACCCACCTTGGCCTCCCAAAGTGCTGGGAATACAGGCGTGAGCCAACACACGTGGCCTAGTTTTTATATTTTTAGTAGGTAGAGACAGGGTTTTACCATGTTGGCCAGGCTGGTCTCAAACTGCTGACCTCAGGGGATCCACCCACCTCGGCCTCCCAAAGTGCTGGGATTACAAGCATGAGCCACCATGCCCAGCCTGCTTAAAGTTTTAAATAAGCTGCTTTGAAAATGAAGTGTCTTGAATTCATGAATGTTTTAATATTAGCAAAGCATAGGTTATATATTTGTATATGTTTGTAGATGTGGGACTATCATTTGATTCCCAATGTTTTCACTTTATTTTTCCCTTCATTAAAGTACTTGCAGTGGTTTGTAATACAGCTAAAACAAAAAGAGATAGCCATTCTGTTTTCTTTGAACTAAAAAGTTAACTAATACTATTTGCAGTTGTAGTTGTCTTAGAAGACCTGAAGTGTTTAACCCATGTTGGAAAGTTTAGGCAAATTTCCAAGGGATTTTTCAATAACTAAGATGAGCTCACTTAAAATACGTTACATCTTTTAATTTTTTTTTCTTATATTAAGAGTTTTGTTTGTTTGTTTTGAGACAGAGTCTCACTTTGTCACCCAGGCTGGAGTGCAGTGGTGCGATCTCGGCTCACTGTAACCTCCACCTCCCAGGCTCAAGCGATCCTCTTACCTCAGCCTCCTGAGTAGCTGGGACCACAGGTGCTCACCACCACACCCAGCTAATTTTTTTGTATTTTTGGTAGAGACAGGGTTTTGCCATGTTGCTCAGGCTGGTCTCGAACTCCTAACCTCAAGCATTTTGCCTGCCTCAGCCTCACAAAGTGCTGGGATTATAGGCATAAGCCACTGTGCCTGCTCTTATTTAGGAGTTTTGAAGCACATTTTACAGGAGAAATCTAGCAAAGTCAAGTGACCTGTAAGTCAGGGACAGACGTTAACTCTTTCTATTTCAGTAGGAATTTACCAAAAACCATGTGCAAGGGAGAGGAAGAAAACAGAAATCTCAGTGCTGCTAGGTACCCACCACTTAATTCTTCAACATTTTTCCTTAAAATAGTCTCTTCGACTTGATTTTGCTAAT
The DNA here is from genome assembly GCF_047675955.1 of Chlorocebus sabaeus. Lineage (NCBI taxonomy): Eukaryota > Metazoa > Chordata > Mammalia > Primates > Cercopithecidae > Chlorocebus > Chlorocebus sabaeus. The sequence continues at coordinate 95,000,132 of NC_132925.1, read as the reverse complement.
TGTGGGAATAGTACCTATCAAATTTATTTGTCTGCTTTAAGAAACCTATTGAGGATATGTTTTATTTGTTTTTCAGTTTTGAAAAGTGAGGTACACGACCTGCGAGTAGTCCTTCATTCTGCTGACAAGGAGCTTTCTTCAGTGAAATTGGAGTATAGTTCATTCAAAACGAGTCAGGAGAAAGAATTCAACAAACTTTCCGAAAGACACATGCATGTACAGCTTCAATTAGATAATCTCAGGTAGAGTTGTTTTCTTATGGTTTCAAGTTGCCTGATTGGCTGTAACCTACGACTGTTTGAAGTTGCAAGTGTTAAACCCAACTCAAAGCAGTTAAACAAATAAAAAAGATAATTTATTGGCTCCAATATTGGGAAGCCCCAGAGGTGATTTTAGTTTCAGGAACAGACTAGTCTGAGTCTCAAACAATATTGTCAGTGTTCTCTCTCTCTCAGCTCTGCTCTGTTCTATGTATTGCTCTTATTCCCTCCTATTATTGAGGTCCTTCTATGTGACAAGGAACAGATTGCCTCACACAGCTCCATATTTTGGTTCCCAGCATAAAAACCCCTGTAAAGAAATTCTCTCTCCCAACAGCCATGTATTATCCCAGAGAAAATCAATTGGTTTTGCTTGAGTCATCTGCTCCCCTTTAGACTAGTCACTTACCAGGTTTGAGATGGCACTGGCCCAACATAGAGTAATGTGCCTGCTCTGGAAGGAAAGGTGTGCTCTTACTAGAAGAAAGGACAGTGTAAGGTAAACCAAAACAATAGTCATCACTGCTGTGCACACTAACTCTACAAAGGCTGGCTGATTGGTCAGTACTGGTAATCTTGACACAAATGTAATCTCACATGTAAATAGTTTCTTCTTTGTTATTTACTGTTTCTTTTTTTCTTCTTGCTAACTTCAACCTTTTGTATAACATAACACTTTTTGACAATGTCTCCTGTGTCTATAGCCATAATTTAATAATGAACGTGACTGTTATACTGTGAATGTGATGTAAATGTAACTGTTTGCTCTGGAAAAGCTACTAATAGGCAGCCTTGAGTTTAATTTTTGTAGACATTACAAAGATTAAAATCTGTAGCTGTTGAGTGTTTTTTGGATATACAACCAGAAATTGAAAGAGAGGAAGAAAACTTGAGAACTGCAGGCCAGAGCCATCTATACATACATTTTTTCCTTTTTTTTAAATTAAAAGATTTATTTCTATTTGTAAAATGAAAAAATGCATAATTATTACTAATGAAATACAATAGTTTCATTTTCATAACAGAGAAAGTGATGACATTTGTAACCTTTCCTTGCCATATCTCTATCTCACTGAATGTTGAATAGCTTGAGTTTTAGGCAAAATCCCATATTTATCTGCTGCTTCTTCCTCCTTTTGTTGTTGTTTTTTTTTTAATTTTTATTTTACTTTAAGTTCTAGGGTACATGTGCACAACATGCAGGTTTGTTACATAGGTATACATGTGCCATGTTGCTTTGCTGCACCCATTAACTCATCATTTACATTAAGTATTTCTCCTAATGCTATCCCTCCCCCAGCCCCCTACCCCCTGACAGGCCCCGGTGTGTGATGTTTCCCGCCCTGTGTCCAAGTGTTCTCATTGTTCAGTTCCCACCTACGAGTGAGAACATGCGGTGTTTGGTTTCCTGTCCTTGTGATAGTTTGCTGAGAATGATAGTTTCCAGCTTCATCCATGTCGCTGCAAAGGACATGGACTCATCCTTTTTTATGGCTGCATAGTATTCCATGGTGTATGTGTGCCACATTTTCTTAATCTAGTCTATCATTGATGGACATTTGGGTTGGTTCCAAGTCTTTGCTATTGTGAATAGTGCCACAATAAACATACATGTCCATGTGTCTTTATAGCAGCATGATTTATAATCCGTTGGGTATACCCAGTAATGGGATCAGTGGGTCAAATGGTATCTCTAGTTCCAGATCCCTGAGGAATCACCACACTGTCTTCCACAATGGTTGAACTAATTTACACTCCCACCAACAGTGTAAAAGCATTCCTATTTCTCCACATCCTCTCCAGCATCTGTTGTTCCCTGACTTTTTAATGATCGCCATTCTAACTGGTCTGAGACAGTATCTCATTGTGGTTTTGATTTGCATTTCTCTGATGACCAGTGATGATGAGCATTTTTTTCATGTGTCTGTTTGTTGCATAAATGTCTTTTGTTGGGAAGTATCTGTTTATGTCCTTTGCCCACTTTTTGATGGGGTTGTTTTGTTCTAGTAAACTTGTTTAAGTTCTTTGTAGATTCTGGATATTAGCCCTTTGTCAGATAGGTAGATTGCAAAAATTTTCTCCCATTCTGTAGGTTGCCTGTTCACTCTGATGGTAGTTTCTTTTGCTGTGCAGAGGCTCTTTAGTTTAATTAGATCCCATTTGTCTATTTTGGCTTTTGTTGCCATTGTTTTTGGTGTTTTAGTCATGAAGTCTTTGCCCATGCCTATGTCCTGAATGGTATTGCCTAGGTTTTCTTCTAGGGTTTTTATGGTTTTAGGTCTAACGTTTAAGTATTTAATCCATCTTGAATTAATTTTTGTATAAGGTGTAAGGAAGGGATCCAGTTTCAGCTTTCTACATATGGCTAGCCAGTTTTCCCAGCACCATTTATTAAATAGGGAATCCTTCCCCATTTCTTGTTTTTGTCAGGTTTGTCAAAGATCAGATGGTTGTAGATGTGTGGTATTATTTCTGAGGCCTATGTTCTGTTCCATTGGTCTATATCTCTGTTTTGATACCAGTACCATGCTGTTTTGGTTACTGAAGCCTTGTAGAATAGTTTGAAGTCAGGTAGCGTGATGCCTCCAGCTTTGTTCTTTTGGCTTAGGATTGTCTTGGCAATGCGGGGTCTTTTTTGGTTCCATGTGAACTTTAAAGCAGTTTTTTCCAATTCTGTGAAGAAAGTCATTGGTAGCTTGATGGGGATGGCATTGAATCTATAAATTACTTTGGGCAGTATGGCCATTTTCAAGATATTGATTCTTCCTATCCATGAGCATGGAATGTTCTTCCATTTGTTTGTGTCCTCTTTTATTTCGTTGAGCAGTGGTTTGTAGTATAGTTCTCCTTGAAGAGGTCCTTCACATCCCTTGTAAGTTGGATTCCTAGGTATTTTATTCTCTTTGTAGCAGTTGTGAATGGGAGTTCACTCATAATTTGGCTCTCTGTCCATTATTGGTGTATAGGAATGCTTGTGATTTTTGCACATGATTTTGTATCCTGAGACTTTGCTGAAGTTGCTTATCAGCTTAAGGAGATTTTGGGCTGAGATGATGGGGTTTTCTAAATATACAATCATGTCATCTGCAAACAGGGACAATTCAACTTCCTATTTTCCTAATTGAATACCCCTTATTTCTTTCTCTTGCCTGATTGCCCTGGCCAAAACTTCCAACACTATGTTGAATAGGAGTGGTGAGAGAGGGCATTCCCTGTCTTGTGCCAGTTTTCAAAGGGAATGCTTCCAGTTTTTGCCCATTCAGTGTGATATTGGCTGTGGGTTTGTCATAAATAGCTCTTATTATTTTGAGATACATTCTATCAATATCTAGTTTATTGAGAGTTTTCAGCATGAAGGGCTGTTGAATTTTGTCAAAGGCCTTTTCTGCATCTATTGAGATAATCATGTGGTTTTTGTCATTGGTTCTGTTTATGTGATGGATTATATTTATTGATTTGCGTATGTTGAGCCAGCCTTGCATGCCAGATACAGCCGACTTGATTGTAGTGGATAAGCTTTTTGATGTAATGCTGGATTCGGTTTACCAGTATTTTTTTGAGGATTTTTGCATTGATGTTCATCAGGGATATTGGTCTAAACTTCTCTTTTTTTGTTGTGTCTCTGCCAGGCTTTGGTATCAGGATGATGCTGGCCTCATAAAATGAGTTAAGGAGGATTCCCTCTTTTTCTGTTGATTGGAATAGTTTCAGAAGGGATGGTACCAGCTCCTCTTTGTACCTTTGGTAGAATTCGGCTGTGAATCCATCTGGTCCTGGACTTTTTTTGGTTGCTAGGCTATTGATTACAGCCTCAATTTCAGAGCCTGTTATTGGTCTATTCAGAGATTCAGCTTCTTCCTGGTTTAGTCTTGGGAGGGTGTATGTGTCCAGGAATTCATCCATTTCTTCTAGATTTTCTAGTTTATTTGCATAGAGGTGTTTATAGTATTCTCTGATGGTAGTTTGTATTTCTGTGGGATTGGTGGTGATATCCCCTTTATCATTTTTTATTGCATCTGTTTGATTCTTCTCTTTTTTTTCTTTATTAGTCTTGCTAGCAGTCTATCAATTTTGTTGATCTTTTCAAAAAACCAGCTCCTGGATTCATTAATTTTCTGAAGGGTTTTTTTGTGTCTCTGTCTCCTTCAGGTATGCTCTGATCTTAGTTATTTCCTGCCTTCTGCTAGCTTTTGAATCTGTTTGCTCTTGCTTCTCTAGTTCTTTTAGTTGTGATGTTAGGGTGTCGATTTTAGATCTTTTCTGCTTTCTCTTATGGGCATTTAATGCTATGAATTTCACTCTACACACTGCTTTAAATGTGTCCCAGAGATTCTGGTATGTTGTGTCTTTGTTCTCCTTGATTTCAAAGAACATCTTTATTTCTGCCTTCATTTCATTATTTACCCAGTAGTCATTCAGGAGCAGGTTGTTCAGTTTCCATGTAGTTGTGCGGTTTTGAGTGAATCTCTTAGTTCTAATTTATTGCACTTCGGTCTGAGAGACAGTTTGTTGTGATTTCTGTTCTTTTACATTTGCTGAGGAGTGCTTTACTTCCAACTATGTGTTCAATTTTGGAGTAAGTGCGATGGGGTGCTGAGAAGAATGTATATTCTGTTAATTTGGGGTAGAGAGTTCTGTAGATGTCTATTAGGTCTGCTTGGTGCAGAGCTGAGTTCAAGTTCTGGATATCCTTGTTAACCTTCTGTCTCATTGATCTGTCTAGTATTGACAGTGGGGTGTTAAAGTCTCCCATTATTATTGTGTGGGAGTCTAAGTCTCTTTGTAGGTCTCTAACGATTTGTTTTGTGAATCTGGGTGCTCCTGTATTGGGTGCATATATATTTAGGATAGTTAGCTCTTCTTGTTGAATTGATCCCTTTACCGTTATGTAATGACCTTCTTTGTCTCTTTTGATCTTTGTTGGTTTAAAGTCTGTTTTATGAGAGACTAAGATTGCAATCCCTGCTTTTCTTTGCTTTCCATTTGCTTGGTAGATCTTCCTTCATCCCTTTATTTTGAACCTATGTGTGTCTCTGCATGTGAGATGGGTCTCCTGAATACGGCACACCAATGGGTCTTGACTCTTTATCCAATTTGCCAGTCTGTGTCTTTTAATTGAACCATTTAGTCCATTTACATTTAAGGTTAATATTGTTATGTGTGAATTTGATCCTGTCATTATGACGTTAGCTGGTTATTTTGCTCGTTAGTTGATGTAGTTTCTTCCTAGCATCGATGGTCTTTACAATTTGGCATATTTTTGCAGTGGCTGGTACCAGTTGTTCCTTTCCATTTTTAGTGCTTTCTTCAGGAGCTCTTGTAAGGCAGGCCTGGTGGTGACAAAATCTCTCAGCATTTGCTTGTCTGTAAAGGATTTTATTTCACCTTCATTTATGAAGCTTAGTTTGGCTGGATATGAAAATTCTTTTCTTTAAGAATGTTGAATATTGCCCCCCACACTCTTCTGGCTTGTAGAGTTTTTGCCAAGAGATCCGCTGTTAGTCTGATGGGCTTCCCTTTGTGGGTAACCCGACCTTTCTCTCTGGCTGCTCTTAACATTTTTTTCCTTTACTTCAACCTTGGTGAATCTGACAATTATGTGTCTTGAGGTTGCTCTTCTTGAGGAGTATCTTTGTGGTGTTCTCTGTATTTCCTGAATTTGAATGTTGGCCTGCCTTGCAAGGTTGGGGAAGTTCTCCTGGATAACATCCTGAAAAGTGTTTTCCAACTTGGTTCCATTCTCCCTGTCACTTTCAGGTACATCAATCAAACGTAGATTTGGTCTATTCACATAGTCCCATGTTTCTTGGAGGCTTTGTTCATTTCTTTTTACTCTGTTTTCTCTAAACTTCTCTTCTCACTTTATTTCATTAATTTGATCTTCAATCCCTGATACCCTTTCTTCCACTTGATCGAATCCACTACTGAAGCTTGTGCATGCATCACGAAGTTCTCGTGCCATGGTTTTCAGCTCCATCAGTTCATTTAAGGTCTTCTGTGCACTGTTTATTCTAGTTAGCCATTTGTCTAATCTTTTTTCAAGGTTTTTAGCTTCCTTGCAATGGGTTCAAACATGCTCCTTTAGCTCGGAGAAGTTTGTTATTACTGACCTTCTGAAGCCTACTTCTGTCAACTCATCAAAGTCATTCTCTGTCCAGCTTTGTTCTGTTGCTGGTGAGGAGCTGCAATCCTTTGGAGAAGAGGCGCTCTGGTTTTTAGAATTTTCAGCTTTTCTGCTGAGGTTTCTCCCCATCTTTGTGGTTTTATCTACCTTTAATCTTTGATGTTGGTGACCTGCAGATGAGGGTTTGGTGTGGATGCCCTTTTTGTTGATGTTGGTGCTGTTCCTTTCTGTTTGTCAGGTCCCTCAGCTGCAGGTCTGTTGGCATTTGCTGGAGGTCCACTCCAGACCCTGTTTGCCTGGGTATCACCAGCGGAGGCTGCAGAACAGCAAATATTGCTGCCTGATCCTTCCTCTGGAAGCTTCATCCCAGAGGGGTACCCGCCTGTGTGAGGTGTCAGTCGGCCCCTACTGGGAGGTGTCTCCCAGTTAGGCCACACAGGGGTCAGGGACCCACTTGAGGAGGCAGTCTGTCCGTTCTCAGAGCTCAAACACCATGTTGGGAGAACCACTGCTCTCTTCAGAGCTGTCAGACAGGGACGTTTAAGTCTGCAGAAGTTTCTGCTGCCTTTTGCTCTACTGTGCCCTGCCCCCAGAGGTGGAACCTGTAGAGGCAGCTAGCCTTGCTGAGCTGTGGTGGGCTCCACCCGGTTCCAGCTTCCAGGGCGCTTTGTTTACCTACTCAAGCCTCAGCAATGGCTGATGGCCCTCTCCCTGCCCAGCTCCTGCCTCGCAGGTCAATCTCAGACTGCTGTGCTAGCAGTGAGCGAGGCTCCATGGGCGTTGGACCCACTAAGCTAGGTGCGGGATATAATCTCCTGGTGTGCCATTTGATAAGACCATTGGAAAAGCGCAGTATTAGGGAGAGAGTGTCCCATTTTTCCAGGTACAGTCTGTCACGGCTTCCCTTGTCTAGGAAAGGGAAATTCCCCAACCCCTTGCGCTTCCCGGGTGAGGCGACACCTGCTCTGCTTTGGCTCGCCCTCCGTGGTCTGCACCCACTGTCCAACCAGTCCCAGTGAGATGAACCAGATACCTCAGTTGGAAATGCAGAAACCACCTGTCTTCTGTGTCGATCCCACTGGGCGCTGCAGACTACAGCTGTTCCTATTTGACCATCTTGCCTAATTCACATACATTTTTCTTAGGCCTGCCCAGTGGCTAAAGAAAAATAAATGAACATAGCATTTTAAAAATTGAGTGTTTTCTTATAAAAATCTATATTTCAGCATTCTGTAGCGAAATCATACAATTTGTTACCACTAGGCCCACATCCCTGCATGGCAGCCATCAGTTGCTGCAAAACTCACTCCTTTCTATTTAGAGATGGAATGTGCTGTCTGGGTCAGCACAGCCTCCACCACCCTGTCCCATTTCCCCAGCACCAAGTCCACTTATCTAGCTCTCTGATTGGCCGGTAATGTACTTGAAGTGCAAGTGGTGTAACCCAACTCAAATTAGTTAAACAAAATAGGTAATTTATCAATAAGTTATCACAAGTGCACTGTTGCCTTCTCTTACACTTAGCATTTGTTTTAACTTCTGAATCACTGGATCTAATGATCTTGGCCTCACCTCAAACTATTTTGTGTAATATTTTTTGAAGTCACTAATCTCATGGGATCTTAATTTCCTAATGTTTATATGTCAGAGTAAAACTACATCAAAGAATGTTAAGAATCCACTATATTTTGGTATGTACTTAAATTCTGTTTTCATCATTAAATATGTCCTAGGTTTGTTGGTTTGTTTTTGAGACAGTGTCTCACTTTGTCACCCAGGCAGGAGTGCAGTGGCATAAACATAGCTTACTGCAGCCTCAATATCCTGGGCTCAAGCTTTCCTCCCGTCTCAGCTCCCCACATAGCTGGGACTACAGGCACATGCCAGTGCATCCAGCTACTTTTTGTATTTTTTGTAGAGACAGAGTTTCGCCATGTTGCCCAGGCTGTTTTCAAACCCCTGAGCTCAAGCGATCCACCCACCTCAGCTTCCCAAAGTGCTGGGATTAGAGGCATGAGCCACTGTGCCCAGCCTCTTCCTAGCTTTTTAAATACACTGAACACAATTTAACCTCCTCAGTGTCTCCAGTTTAAGTACATCATTTACTGGGCTGCTTGTATTCCACTGTGGCCTTCAGTGGTTGTTAAGGCCTCTGAATGAAACAGCACGACACTGCTATGTGTTTCTTGAATTATTTTGTCTACTTTATATATCTATATCTGTATAGTTTGTGCCATAAATGCGTAAATATGTTCCCCTTCCCTACCATCTGTTGCCCATATGTCTATCTTTAGCAACTGATCTATACCACTTTATGATGTGCTGCTTCTGCTCTGCTTTGAGTTAGTATAGCAGATATTCCATATATAATATATAATATTCCAGATATTCCATTATAATATAACCTTCTGTACATAAGCTAGGACATCTGTTTTGAATGATCCAGAGGTCAGATTGATTGTGTGGTAGTTCTTGGCTGAGTTCTGGATTCTTGGAGGTGCTACAGCTTACTTAGGAGGGAAATAAGAGGATGAAAACCAAAAAAAAACAGTAATTATCTGCCAAAGACATTTTCTCTCTTGCTGAAATCAAAGTCACATTGTCATCTTGATGTTCCTAGAGCTGAGTGGATGTATGAATAGTTGGAGTTGAGCTATCAATAAAACTTGGAAATTAACAGCCAGTGCCTGGCTTACGTGAGGGTTAGGTCTGGAAACCCCTAAATGAGTCTAATCACTATAAATTGCTAATCAATTAAGCATGTCTGGTTGAAGCCATGGGGAGAGAATCAGGAAGTGATGCCTGCAAGCTAATGCTTCTACTTGTCTTTTCTGTTCCTACCAAACTACTCTGTGGTCCAATGTATCTCACATGTTTGTGCATCATGGACATTCCACACAGGTCCATAAGGAGCCTCATATCACTTGAGGCTTATGTGAGTTGGGAATGGGCTGTAGATGGGATAAATTGAAGTGCAGATGATCTGATTAATAGAAATACCTTAAATGTTTATTTACCATTTTTAAAATATTTTCCTTATAAAGGTTAGAAAATGAAAAGTTGCTTGAGAGCAAAGCCTGCCTACAGGATTCCTATGACAACTTACAGGAAGTAATGAAATTTGAAATTGACCAACTTTCAAGAAACCTCCAAAACTGCAAAAAAGAAAATGAAACTCTGAAATCTGATCTGAACGTATGTTAAGAAGGGAATTGGTTGGTGAATTTGTCCTGCATCTGTGACTGTCCTTCTGAGTGTAGAATAAGGACTGTCCTTTCCTCCTTCCTTGCTATACTTGCCCACAGTGCCTGCCACATAGAAGGTACTTGACATGTTTGTTGACTGTGCATTACTAGTAACAGTTACTTAAAATCTAATGTTGTCTTTTAGAATTTGATGGAGCTTCTTGAGGCAGAAAAAGAACGCAATAACAAATTATCATTACAGTTTGAAGAAGATAAAGAAAACAGTTCTAAGTGAGTGCCTTTATCTTTTCTACTAGCATACTAGAATATTAATACCACATTCTTAATCTTGTTTTTTTTTTTTTATTGCCAATACCCTGTAAAGAGTTATTTTTTTAAAGCATTCCAAAAGGAACAGCAGGTTCTTTTGTATAAATGGCTATGTGGAGAAACTTAATTTTTCAAAACATTTAACAACTAGCTATAGTACTTTTAAATGAATAGGAATTGGTGGTAATCAGAACTCAGGACCTTCTGTAAATAAATCACAGCAAATATATAATAAGATTACTTCTAACTATTCCTTTTATTATTGGAAGGAGGAGACAGATTTTTATTTCTGTGTCTACAAATCTTTTTCTACCAGGAATGTCCCCTAACAGGAATGCTGCCATATTTCTTCCCTCTTTCCAAGTTCCTCTCCTTGGTAATCTCAGTGAATCTCCTCAATCACTAGGCTCAGAGTCACTCTAATGAGAAGAATTTGTTTATTCAGTAGGTACTTATGGAGCTCTTCCTATGAGGTCGATTTTCTTCTAGGCCCTGGTATACAGTGGTGAACGTAGAGCATACATCCAGTTGAGAGACAAGCAATTGACATTTACTCATTTGTTCAAACATTTACTGATATCCAACAAGCCAGGCACTGATCTGGCGAATGCCAGAACATGTAGAGGTGAAACAGTGAACAAAACATCCCTGTCCTCTTGGATTTTAACTTCCAGCACAGGGAGACAGGTAATAAACAAATACTCTATGATATATGTTATATTTAGGAGTACTAAACACTGAGGAAAAACAGTCATGGCACAAAAATGGGTTCTCATTGAATAATTGTTGAAGAAATGGGTTCAAATTTCTGATCCCCACTGGAAGGTAATGCCTGACACCAAGTGTGTGCCTAACAAAGTTCATTTGCACTTAATCTCTTCTGTACTAACAGATTCAGTTCCTGTTTTCATTGAATGAAGTCAGGGGTAAAAGATAATTCTTCTTTTCCAGAGAAATCTTAAAAGTTCTTGAGGCTGTACGTCAGGAGAAACAGAAAGAGATGGCCAAGTGTGAGCAGCAGGTAAATTTCCTATTACTCTAACTCTAGAATTTGCGGTTTATAACTTTTATTCCTGATCCCTAAAGAGGCTTATTATAAAAATGATTTCAGCTTGCAGATGTTGGAAATTAGTAAGAAAGAGATGGAATTTGGGGCTGGTTCTATTACTACTATTATTTTTTTTTCTTCTTTTTTTAAGACAGTGTCTCACTCTATCACCCAGGCTGCAGTTCTGTGGCATAGTGATGGCTCACTGTAGCCTTGACTTCCCAAGCTCAGGTGATTTTCCCACCTCAGCCTCTCGAGTAGCTGGGACTATGGGTGTGCACCACTATGTTGCCCAGGGTCAAACTCCTGAGCTCAAGTGATCCACCCACCTTCGCCTCCCAAAGTTCTGGGATTACAGGCATGAGCCACCGTGCCCAGCCTATTGTTTTTCAACTCTTGTTTTTCTAACTCCCAGAGGGTTACAATAATAATTTGTTGGTAGTCTCCTGGTAGACAGCACAAAATCACTGCCTTTCAACCCAATTTATCATTTTCAAGTATTACTCCTAGTGTAGACTCTATAATGTGAGAAGCTGCTTTCAACTTGTTTATCTGTGTATATGGTTAACTTTGTGATTTAATTATTCTAAAAATATTTCTTTTTCACCATAGATGGCAAAAGTACAGAAACTAGAAGACAGCTTGCTTGCTACTGAAAAAGTGATCAGTTCCCTGGAAAAGTCTAGAGATTCTGATAAGGTTGGTAGAGTTTGAAGCTACATCTTTCTATGCATTTTCTTATAAATGCTAGTTTAACATTTTGTTCTCCTACCTCTTCTTGCACCTCCAGGGTAACCAATAGATAGTATGAATATTTCTGTATGCAGTTAGGCCTTGCTCATCTTCCAAGGTTGCTAGAGAATGAGGTCTTCCACTTAAGTTAATTTTCCATGTAACTTCAAGTACAAACTACTGTCATTTTGGATGGCAATGTTTCTAAAACGCATCCTACCCTTTTTACTAGGATGCTGATATTAGTGTGACCCTTTCTTGTCGACTCTAAGTCCCATGATACAAATTTTCAAATCCCTGGTGTTGATTTTAACTAGAATAATAAAAATAGTATATATGTCCAAGTTTAAAATTAGGTATAAAATTCTTCTATGTCTAGCTCACATACATTCATAACACCAAAACAAATTATTAAATGAAATATTATAGACTGGGCACAGTGGCTCACGCCTATAATTCCAGCACTTTGGGAGGCCAAGGCAGGAGGATCACTTGAGGTCAGGAGTTCGAGACCAGCCTGACCAACATGGAGAAACCCTGTCTCTACTAAAAATACAAAATTATCCAGGTGTGGTGGCACATGCCTGTAATCTTAGCTACTCGGGAGGCTGAGGCAGGATAATTGCTTGAACCTGGGAGATGGAAGTTGCAGTGAGCCAAGATCGCACCATTGTGCTCCAGCCTGGGCAGTAAGAGCGAAACTCTGTCTCAAAAAAAAAAAAATTATAAAGCCATTAAAATATAAATTGATGCCAGGCGCAGTGGCTCATGCCTGTAATCCCAGCACTTTGGGAGGCTGAGGTGGGCGGATCACGAGGTCAGAAGATCGAGACCATGCTGGCTAACATGGTGAAACCCAGTCTCTACTAAAAATACAAAAAATTAGCCGGGTGTGGTGGCAGGCGCCTGTAATCCCAGCTAGTTGGGAGGCTGAGGCAGGAGAATGGTGTGAACCTGGGAGGCGGAGCTTGCAGTGAGCCAAGATCGTGCCACTGCACTCTAGCCTGGCTGACACAGCAAGACTCCGTCTCAAAAGAAAAAAATATATATATATGTGTGTGTGTGTATGTGTATATATATATGCATATATATAAATTGATACTAATGTGACATATGATCTTTTACTAAAATAAAATTGACTTACATTGCCATTAGGAAAGGTAAGTGATTTACCAATTAAAACTTTTCTTCTCCTTAATATCATTGGGTATGAAGATATTATTTCTGTCCTCATCAGAAAGTTGTAGCTGACCTCATGAACCAGATCCAGGAGCTAAGAACATCAGTCTGTGAGAAAACAGAAACTATAGACACCCTGAAAGAAGAACTCAAGGACATAAATGTAAGTTCGGTCACCAACAAGATGTTAAATTTGAGCATGAGACACATGACAGACTTTTCAAGAGATTAACAGATGCTCCACCAGAAAAAAAGATTCTGTGGTCAAATAAGTTTGGAAATTCTAGTTAAATAAAGCTCAACAGGTTTGTGTGTTTGTAGGATTCGCAGAGTCATTATTACGGAAGTGTGTAGTATGTATCTCCGGGAGACAATGTAGGCTGCAGTGTTTCTCAGGTTTCACTGATCTGGGACAGTGTTCTCTGTGCACTGTTTGGGAATTGCCAGTATAAACTGGATAAGAAACAGGCTGGTTGCTGGCCATGACAGTTAAGGCAAATGTAGTGTTCTTTAGTGACTTTGAGGAAAAAGTAACACAGTAGCACATTGTAGTTAAGTTCAGAGACATTAATAATTTAGAAAGTGAGTTTGTTTCCCCAATATTGGATATAATATCATTTCCTAAAGTTATTTTGTCAGCATGTGTCTGAGTTCAGTGTTGATGCTTTTCTCCTCTGGGTCAAGGCGATGTCTTTTGTCACTCCTCCTCACTCCTCTGCTCTACAGGGAGCTTGCTGCACTCCATGTTTATTTCTGAAGGCAGTAGATGACAAACCCGATGTTTTTTTCACTGATACTTAGAGGACTTTTCCATTTCTCTTCACTATTGATGCATTTATTCTTCTATTCCTTCAGTCAGCAAGTATTTATTGAATTACTTTGTGTTAATCTTGTCATCACCTTGGAACCCAGACTCATTCTTGTTATTTTATTTTATTATTTTTTTTTTTTTTGAGACGGAGTCTTGCTCTGTCGCCCAGGCTGGAGTGCAGTGGCCGGATCTCAGCTCACTGCAAGCTCCGCCTCCCGGGTTTACGCCATTCTCCTGCCTCAGCCTCCCGAGTAGCTGGGACTACAGGCGCCCGCCATCTCGCCCGGCTAGTTTTTTTTGTATTTTTTAGTAGAGACGGGGTTTCACCGTGTTAGCCAGGATGGTCTCGATCTCCTGACCTCGTGATCCGCCCGTCTCGGCCTCCCAAAGTGCTGGGATTACAGGCTTGAGCCACCGCGCCCGGCCTCATTCTTGTTATTTTAATCTAGAAACAAACAGGTAATAAAACAGCTCTTATAGCATGACTTTCTTTTCTACAGTGCAAATACAACTCTGCTTTGGTTGACAGAGAAGAGAGCAGAGTGTTGATCAAGAAGCAGGAAGTGGATATTCTGGATCTGAAAGAAACCCTTAGGCTGAGAATACTTTCTGAGGACATAGAGGTAGGTATTAACGCATCACAGCTTGTTTGCCTTATTACTTGTCAATATGTGTGCCATGCGCTTCCGTGTGAAGAGACCACCAAACAGGCTTTGTGTGAGCAATAAAGCTTTTTAATCACCTGGGTGCAGGCGGGCTGAGTCCGAAAAGAGAGTCAGTGAAAGGAGATAAGGGTGGGGCCGTTTTATAGGATTTGGGTAGATAAAGGAAAATTACAGTCAAAGGGGATTTATTCTCTCGCAGGCAGGAGTGGGGGTCACAAGGTGCTCAGTGGGGGAGCTTTTTGAGCCAGGATGAGCCAGGAAAAGGAATTTCACAAGGTAATGTCATCACTTAAGGCAAGGACCAGCCATTTTCACTTCTTTTGTGGTGGAATGTCATCAGTTAAGGCAGGTGAGGGCATTTTCACTTCTTTTGTGATTCTTCAGTTACTTCAGGCCATCTGGGTGTATACATGTAAGTCACATCTGGGCATATACTTGCGGTGGCTTGGCTTGGCCTCAGAGGCCTGACAATGTGTATTTGTGTGTGGAAGTTATTAATGAATAAATACAGGATTTTTAAAGAAATAATCCTTATACAGCTGATGTTCCTCAAGGCACTTCAGTACACAGGCTCACTCTACCTCTACCTCACTGCCTGCACCTCATGCTGCCACCCTGACTGCTTGCTGTGCCTGAGACACTCCACACACGTTCACGCTGCCAAGCTTCCCACTCTGGCAGTCTTATACATATACTGTCTCCTCTGGGGAGATAGTATTTATATACTACTAATGTATTATTGTATAATGTATAATGATACAAGTAGTCATGTATAATAAGTTCATCAAAATTATTATATTTTATCTCGCTGATCTATTTTCTGTCATTTTTGCTGATGCCACTTCCTATAGTTAACTTCCTATAACTGACCCCTGTGAGGGGAACAGAGTGGAAACTACATTTAATTGGATGCAGTGGTAGTAGCAAACAGCAGAAAGGGCTGTTTAAATAGGCTGATCTCAGGGTTGTCTTTTGCATTTTAGCTAAGGTTAAGTTTTACTTTTGTTTTTGTTGATGTAAATTTATCTTTTTAAAAATTAAGCAATACAGGTTAATTTGTAACTTACAGCTAAAGGAAGTTTTTTTGTTGTTGATGATGTAAACTTATCTTTTTAAAAATTTGTATATAAGCTAGGAGCAATATGGATTTTCTCCCAGCCCTTCCTATTTCTCAGCTATCCCCACGTTATCAGTTTCTTAACTTTCAAGAGATATTTTAAGCAATCCTATATACTTTTAGCCTTACTTTTTTTCCCACACAGATGATAACCTATTGTATAAACTGTTCTGTATTTGCTTTAGAAATAAAGGGGTTTTAGCTAACCTATGCTACCCATGAAACAAATTCAACAAATATTGAATCTACCTACTATACAACCTGTACCCGACCTGGCATTTGGGAATGGAAAGATGATTGAAAAACACTGTTACTTACATCAAAGCTGCATTCTAACTTAAGAGATATGTGTAATATGATGTAATAACCTGGGGGCACAGAAAAGGGAGGGAGGGGAGTAATTCTGCCAGGGGAAATTCTAAAGACCTACTCAGAAGAGAGAGTATTTGTACAAAACTTTGCCAGAGAGGGAAGCTTGGTAGTATGAACGTGTGTGGAGTGTCCCAAGCACAGCAAGCAGTCAGGGTGGCCAACACGAGGTCCTGGCAGTGAAGTGGAGGCAGACTGAGCCTGTGTAGTGAAGTGTCTTGAGGAACATCAGCTGTATCTTTTAAGAAACCAAAACTGCATAGACATTGAACCCAGGCAGAAGGTCATGAGGTCTAAGCCAAGAAATGCTAGTGGGGATAGGGGGTGAGATAGAGTTGGGAAGTGTTTCAGAGCTACAGGTGACAGTTGTTGGTGTCCAGTCGGATATGTATCATGAAGGGAAGAAGCAGTCAGAGTGGGCACCAAGCTTTCTAGCCTAGGACTGAATGGTTCTGTACACATTTCAGATGGAAAGAATAGAGGCCCACGGAAAGTTAATGAGATGCATTTATACATACCAGTTTTGAATTTTAAGGACCTGTGGGGATAGATATCCAAGATGGCTATTCCCAGTAATTTGTATTTCTATCTTGCTACATCGCAGAAAGGATTTGAAGCTGCTAACGTACATAAGATATAAGATTAAAATAGGCCGGGTGTGGTGGCTCACACCTGTAATCCCAGCATTTTGGGAGACCGAGGCAGGTGGATCACTTGAGGTCAGGAGTTCCAGACCAGCCTGGCCAACATGGTGAAACCCCATCCCTACCAAAAATACAAAAATTGGCTGGGTGTGGTGGTGCGTGTATGTAATCACAGCTATTCAGGAGGCCGAGGCAGGAAAATGGTTTGAACTCAGGAGGCAGAGGTTGCAGCGAGCTGCGATCATGCCACTGCATTCTAGCCTGGACAACAGATCGAGACTCCATCTCAAAAAAAAAAAAAAAAAAAAAAAAGATTAAAGTAGACAACTAAATTAGAGTAAAAGGAAAGTAAGGGTAGAACCGTAACAAGTTATTAAAAGCACAGGCTACGGAGTTGGAATTCTAACTGTGTGACCTTGGGGAAGTTAAATTTCTCCCTGTACTTCATTTGCCATATCTGTAGAGATAACAGTACTTCCTACTGCGTTAGGCAGTGGTCCTCAGCCTTTTTGGCACCAGGGACCAGTTTAGTGGAAGACAATTTTTCCTTAGACCAGGAGGGTGAGGGGGGCTGGTTTCTGGATGATTCAAGCACATTACATTTACTGTGTACTTTATTTCTATTATTATTTTTACATTGTAATATATAATAAAATAATTATACAACTCACCGTAATGTAGAATCAGTGGGAGCCCTGAGCTTGTTTTCCTGCAACTAGACGGTCCTATCCAGGGGTGATGGGAAATAGTGACAGATCAGCAGGCATTAGATTCTCAAAAGGAGTGCCCAACCAAGATCCCTGGCACGCAGTTTGCAATAGAGTTAATGCTTCTGTGAGAATCTGATGCTGCCACTGATTTGACAGGAGGTGGAGCTCAGGCAATAATGCGAGCAATGGGGAACAGCTGTAAATACAGATGAAGCTGTGCTCGCTTTCCTCCTGCTGTGCAGCCCGGTTCCTAACAAGCCACAGACTGGTACCAGTCTTTGGCCTGGGGGCTGGGGGCCCCTGGCATAAGGTGTTGTAAAGATGAACTGAGGTAATACATGGAAAGTGCTTAGAACTGTGTCTGGCTCCTTGTAACTGCTCAGTATGTGTTAGCTGGAAATAGTTTTAGCAAGCCAATTGAAAAGTTAGTACACAGAAGTCACAACCTAGAGTCCCCTACAAAGTATAAGATGATGGGCTAAAAATTCAGTTTTGTACTGACTATTGACAAAGTAAAAAGGGAAATCTAGCTATTTGAGTGGGAGTAGATAAATAATGAAAACTCATACCTGTTTACCTAAAAGCTTTTCCTTCCTTCCTCACTTTCTCTCTTTTTTATTCTTAAAAATAAAATGTGACTATGAATATTATATTTAGATTTAAATATCACATTTTAGATTCATACATTTTAGATTCAAGTGGAATTGACCCTATACACGGCTAATTCACATTCCCTTTGTACTTCAGTCTTTATTAGCTAAAATTTAGTTTTATGGCTATGTTTTGTGAATTGTTCAATATATTCAAATTGTTCATATATCACTGTTTTTCAACAATATGAGTATTTAGCCAATGCAGTAAAATGGAAATACTAAGTGGGATACAAATATTATAAAAACTGAGAGACAGTGACTGTTATTTGCAGATGGTCATGAGTGTCTACATGGAAACTCCAAAATACTGTCTGAATATCTATTAGAATATTGAGTTTAGTAATCAGTTATAAATTAGTCTTCAAAATAATATTTACTCTATGCCATTAATAACCATTTGACAATATAATGGAACTAAAAAATTCCATTCACAAAAACAACCAAAAGTATTAAAACCTTAGGAGAGAATTTGTAACAACTGTTAAGGACATAAAATTTCCTTAAGGGATGTTAAAACAAATTGAATATTCAAGAAAGAATAGCTTTATTGGGGCCTGGGCACCGTGGCTCACGCCTGTAATCTTAACACGGTGAAACCCCATCTCTACTAAAAATACAAAAAAAAAAAAAAAATTAGCTGGGTGTGGTGGCATGTGCCTGTAGTCCTAGCTACTCAGGAAGCTGAGGTAGGAGAATCGCTTGAACCCAGGAGGCAGAGGTGAGGTTGCAGGGAGCCAAGATCGCACCACTGCACTCCAGCTAGGGTGACAGAGCGATACTCTGTCTCAAAAAATAATAATAATAAATAGCTTTATTGTAGATTATTATATAATATGTTATAATACTATATATTATATTAAATAACCAGTTTAAAAACATAACAGGAGCTTTTAAAAATTCTCTTTCACAGAAATAATATAGGTCAGGCGCGGTGGCTCACGCCTGTAATTCCAGCACTTTGGGAGGCCAAGGCGGGCAGATCACGAGGTCAGGAGATCGAGACCACAGTGAAACCCCATCTCTACTAAAAACACAAAACATTAGCCGGGCGTGGTGGCGGGCACCTGTAGTCCTAGCTACTCGGGAGGCTGAGGCAGGAGAATGGCGTGAACCCGGGCGGCGGAGCTTGCAGTGAGCCGAGATTGCACCACTGCACTCCAGCCTGGGCGACAAAGCGAGACTCTGTCTCAAAAAAAGAAATAATATAGCATATCAAAATCTTAGGGAGAATATTTGACAATTGTTAAGAACATAAAAGTTTCCAAGCAACATGAAAAGAGACTTCAATAAAAGGATCTAAAGGGAGACTTGGACAGGAAGACCCTGTCGTTTTAAAAACAGAAATTTATGTAATTCCACTTCAAATTCCAATTTATTAGTAATGTGATCGTGACTCACTGCAGCCTTGAACTCCTGGGCTTGAGTGATCCTGCCACCTCAGCCTCCCAAGTAGCTAGGACTATATGTGCACCACCATGCTTGGATAATGTTTGGTATTTTTTTGTAGAGACGAAGTTTCACTATGATGCCCACACTGATTTCAAACTCCTAAACCCAAGTGATCCTCCCCTGTCTCAGCCTCCCAAAGTGCTAGGATTACAGGTGTGAGCCACCATGCCTGGCCTCAAATCCCAATATAAAAAACTGATGATTTTAAAGTTCCTTTGAAAAAAATACACAAGATTTACCAACAAAACTTAGAAAAACAATAATGCAGAGAGATTTGGAAGCTAATAAATGGTAACCATATCCAGTGTTGGACTAATGATAGAGAGATCATTGCAAAACTGTGAACATCCACAAATAGACAGCAGTGAATATGAAGGAATTTAGTGTAATGGTAAAGGAAGTATTTCTCAACAGTGAAGAAAGAGTGGGTTTAGTCAATATATGTGTTGGGAAAATTGTCTGACCAATTTGTAAAGATATGAAAGCCAAAACAATTCTTACATGGATTAGAGTTCTGTACAAATGATGACATCATAGAAGTACTAGAAAATAAAAATACAAGCCAAGCATGGTAACACACGCCTGTAGTCCCAGCTACTCAGGAGACTGACGTGGGAGGATTGCTTGAGTCCAGTAGTTCAAGTCCAGCCTGGGTAATGTTGCAAGAGCTCCCATCTCTAAAAAAACAAAAGGAGGGATGGGCACGGTGACTCACACCTGTAATCCCAGTACTTTGGGAGGCCAAGGCAGGTGGATCACTTGAGGCCAGGAGCTCAAGACCAGCCTGCCCAGCATGATGAAACCCCGTCTCTACTAAAAATACAAAAAATTAGAAAAATTAGCCAGGTGTGGTGGTGTACACCTGTAATCCCAACTACCCAGGAGGCCGAGGCCTGAAAATCACTTGAACCTGGAAGGTGGAGGTTACAGTTAGATGAGATCACGCCGCTGCACTACATCTGGGCAACAGAGCAAGACTCTGTCTAAAAAAATAAATATTTTTTTTTTCAGGAGAAGAAAAACACAAATACATAAAAAAATCTTGAGATTATGTGACTCTTTGAAAATATCTTGATATAAAGGTTAGAACCCATAAGGGAAGATTATACAATATTAAAAACAAAAATTCTAACAACAGACAGGGGGAAAATATTTGCAACTGATGACAAAGTATTTTACCACTGCAATTTATCCTTCATGAGAAGGATAGAAACACGGCTGGTGGAAAATGGACATAAGTAGCTCCCCAAAGAGGGAATATAGTGGCACAAAACCTCTTTAGAATCAGAGACATGCAAATGTTCCTGAAACACCAGGGGTTCAGCCTAGGTCTGGTTGCTTACCACACAGAAAGCCAATCACTGAGTCAAGGAGTATTGCCAGTGAAGAAGACTTTAAATGGGTGCCATAGCCAAGATAGGAGATCAGTCTCAAATCCTTCTCCCTGACTGACTAAAATTGGGAGTTTATATAGCAAGAAAGGTAACCATGTGTGGGAAAACAGGAATTAGGGAGGGGTAAGGAAGAGGAGTTGGTTAACAGGAACAGGTTGTCAGTTAGGCAGCCGTGACAGGTGAGGGACCTAGCATCTCAGTTGTCCAGTTGCCATAATCTGGTAAGTTTCAGTTCCTTGATCTTGTCTGGGATGCCTGATGGTTTGTTCCCTGAGAAAGGAACTCAGATAAGACAAATGTAACTTTCTTAAGTTTTAAGACTGGGAGGGCCAATTTCTATGTTTATTCAAAAGAAACCATAAACATCAGTTCTAGGGGAGAGTTGGGCCAGTTTCACAAATTAAAATAAGAGCTATTTTCTAATCTTATAACTGGTAAAGTTTAAGACCCAAGGAAGATGTGCAGACAAGGATGATTACTCAGATTTCTGGAGGAGTTTATGTTCAGCCTTTGGGGAGGTAGTCTGGTAATACAAAGCCTTATACTTTTTACATATCCTTTGAGTTTGCACTTTTAAAAATTCAGCCTAAAGAAATAATCTAGATATAAGAATAAAGTACACAGAATAGTGAAAAATTCATATCAACCAAAATATTTAGTGATGGATTAAATTGTGGTACATCCATAAGATGAAATGGAGTCCACACAATGAAAAGAGTGAGTACATGCAAAAATGTTTCTGATGTGTCAAGTTTTTAAAAGTGTGTGTTTATATGTATGTATATCTATGTGTGTATATCCATGTATATCCATGTATATGTACACATACATTTATATGTGTGTATATATACACACACACACACATACCTGCATACATACATGTACATTTGGAAAGGAAAAGAAGGATAAGCAGTATCTGCTCTAATTTGGGAGGAATTACATATACTGTGTACATAGAAATTATGTATGCAACCTATAGGACTTATAATTTTCTGTGCCACTTTCCACAAAGCTACTTCCTGAAACTTTGATGGTCTATGACAATGAATCACAGTCTGGTGCAAACTGCCCACCCCCTCCCCAACTGGCTGATGGAGGCTCATCTTTACAGCTATTTACTTTCTAGTATTTAAAGGACTAGAGTCAATTGGTGAGACAAGTAACCAAGAGACCTTTGAATCCTTCCCAGGAGAGACAGATTGGCTTTGAGATCCTGGGGGTGAGGGGAGAGTGCAATTAAACCTCAAACCTAGAGTGCAGTTAAACCTCAGTTGGGATACCTATGTAAGTTTACTGTAATAATGTTAATGTCTAGAGCTGTTCATCTAAATATTAACGGATTACTTTGTCTAAGAATGGATTAGCACGCAAGGAAAAGAAATAGGTTTTCACATAAAACTTCCTTAGTCTGTTAAAAGTTGCACATAGTAATGATTTGGGAATCCTTATTGGAGTACCACAATTAAGAAACTGTGGTGATTGCCTCCTAACAGAGGGATATGCTCTGTGAGGACCTGGCTCATGCCACTGAGCAGCTGAACATGCTCACAGAGGCCTCAAAAAAACACTCGATGCTGCTGCAGTCTGCCCAGGAAGAACTGACCAAGAAGGAGGCCCTGATTCAGGAACTTCAGCACAAGGTGAGATGCACACAGGTGTCACTCAAGATGGGACACAGGAGGCCAAGCGCAGTGGCTCACTCCTGTAATCCCAGCACTTTGGGAGGCCAAGGCAGGTGGACCACTTGAAGTCAGGAGTTCGAGAGCAGTCTGGCCAACATGGTGACTTGAAACCCTGTCCCTACTAAAAATAGAAAAGTTAGCCGGGCATGGTGGCGCTCGCCTGTAATCTCAGCTACTTGGGAGACTGAGCCACAAGAATTGCTTGAACCTGGGAGGTGGAGGTTGCAGTAAGCCAAGATTGCACCACTGTACTCCAGCCTGGGTGACAGAGTGAGACCCTGTCTCAAAAAAAAAAAAAAAAAAGATGGAGGACAGGAGGAATCCACAGTTGAGGTTGTCATGACATTCCTGCATTGGTCAACTTCTCCATGTACAAAGGGGAGGCTAATGGAGTGTCCTCACCTGGACTGAGACTTGCTCACATGGCAGCCAGTTCTAACCACTCTGGTGAGGTTATGCCTGACTTTTATCATATTTTTTGTGGTGGTGGTTGTCATTTTTTATTTTGTATTTTTCTCAGATGACCGTTTTGTTACTTGTGAAACTTGGATCATTTTTAAAAGTATAAATAAATTTGTGAGAGAAAAGGAGATGGGGCCAGGCGCGGTGGCTCACGCCTGTAATCCCAGCATTTTGGGAGGCCGAGACGGGTGGATCACAAGGTCAGGAGATCGAGACCATCCTGGCTAACACGGTGAAACCCAGTCTCTACTAAAAATACAAAAAATTAGCCGGGCGTGGTGGCGGGCGCCTGTAGTCCCAGCTACTCGGGAAGGCTGAGGCAGGAGAATGGTGTGAACCCGGGAGGCAGAGCTTGCAGTGAGCCGAGATTGCGTCACTGCACTCCAGCCTGGGCAACAGAGCAAGACTCCGTCTCAAAAAAAAAAAAAAAAAAAAAAAAAAAAAAAAAGAAAAGGAGATGATTGGGTTATAGTAGCAACCAAGTTAGATTTCACAATTACTTTTAAAAATATAGGTTTATTTTAATATCTTACTGCTTTTCAAATTATTGATCAAGTTCTGAAAAAATAATGTAAATACAGCAGATTTCCATATGCCATGGGAAGAAACCACAATTACTTTTGCACCAACCTAATAACTGTAATCACCATGCCCTGCAGTAGATCTCCAAAAGGTATTCCTCCTGTCTAACTGAAACTATACCCTTTGACCAACATCTCCCATTGATGATTCATGTCTTCTTCCACCCCTCACTTCCTCCCCCAGACTCTGATACTCTCCATTTCAATGAGTTCAACTTTTTTTGATTCCACATATAAATGAGATTATTTGGTATTTGTCTTTCTGTGCTGGCTTATTTTACTTGGAACAATGTCCTTCAGGTTCATCCATGTTGTCACAAATGACAGAATTTGCTTCCTTTTTAAGGCTAAGTAGTATTTCATTGTGTATGTATATAGCACATTTTCTTTACCCATTCTCCTGTCAATAGACAGTTAACTTGAGTCCATAGCTTGGCTATTATGAATAATGTTTCAGAGAACATGGGAGTGCCGCTGTCTCTTCAACCGACTGATTTTAATTCCTTTGGATATATATCCAGAGGTGGGACTGCTGGATCATACAGTAGTTCTATTTTTAGTTTGTTGAGGAACTTCCATACTATTTTTCACAATGGCTGTGCTAATTTACATTCCCAGCAGTATACAAGGATTCCCTTTTCTCCACAAACTCACCAACACTTATCTTTCATCTTGTTGATGATAGCCATCCCTATCAGGTGTGAAGTGATATCTCATTGTGGTTTTCATTTGCATTTCCCTGATGATTGGTGATGAGAAGTTTGTCTTTTCTATTTAGAACATATACTCTATATTTCTTTCTAAGTTGTAACCTTGTATCTGTTCAATTTTCCCAGCTAAACCAAAAGAAAGAGGAAGTAGAACAGAAGAAGAATGAATATAACTTCAAAATGAGGCAACTAGAACATGTGATGGATTCTGCTGCTGAGGATCCCCAGGTACTTTTCAGAAAAAGAATATTTCAGGAGGAAGAAGCAGTTTTGTAAATGATAAAAATCTGGAAATTACGAAGACCGTACCTTTGTCTTTTTTTTTTTTGAGACGGAGTCTTGCTCTGTCGCCCAGGCTGGAGTGCAGTGGCCGGATCTCAGCTCACTGCAAGCTCCGCCTCCCAGGTTCACGCCATTCTCCTGCCTCCGCCTCCCGAGTAGCTGGGACTACAGGCGCCCGCCACCTCGCTGGGCTAGTTTTTTATGTATTTTTAGTAGAGACGGGGTTTCACCGTGTTCGCCAGGATGGTCTCGATCTCCTGACCTTGTGATTCGCCCGTCTCGGCCTCCCAAAGTGCTGGGATTACAGGCTTGAGCCACCGCGCCCGGCCTCATATCTTTGTCTTTTTAAAGAAAAAGATTTTCACTGATACCCTCTGTCTGCTTTTTACTTGATGAAACTACCAGTCTTTTATTTCCTTGGAAAAGAATTAGAATAATAAGCTAAGTAGCTGGAATTTTTTTTTTTTTTTTTTTTTTTTGGCAGATGGAGTCTTGCTCTGTCACCCAGGCTGGAGTGCAGTGGCATGATCTCGGCTCGCTGCAACCTCCGTCTCCCAGGTTCAAGCAATTCTCCTGCCTCAGCCTCCCAAGTCGCTGGGACTACAGGCACACGCTGCCACACCTGGCTAATTTTTTTTTCAGTATTTTAGTAGCGACAGGGTTTCACTGTGTTGCCCAGGCTGGTCTTGAACTTCTGAGCTTAGTCAGTCCGCCCACCTTGGCCTCCCAAAGTGCTAGGATTACAGATGTGAGCCACCATGCCCAGCCATAGCTAGAATATTCTTTTATGTGCTTGACATTTACATTTAAAAGAAATCGTTATGATATCACTTAATCGGATATTTGGATGAGATGTGATTTTATTTTAGAGCCCTAAAACACCACCTCACTTTCAAACACATTTGGCAAAACTCCTGGAAACACAAGAACAAGAGATAGAAGATGGAAGAGCCTCCAAGACTTCTTTGGAACACCTTGTAACAAAGCTAAATGAAGACAGAGAAGTCAAAAATGCCGAAATCCTCAGAATGAAGGTAACTGGAATTTTTTTTTTTTTTTTTAAACAGTAAATTTAATTCTTTTTGAAGAGATCAAGTCTCACTATGTTGCCCAGGCTGGGCTCAAGTGATCCATCTGCCTCAGCCACCCAGTATCTGGCACTATAGGTATATGCCACCATGCCCAGCCAGTAAATTTAATTTTTTTTTTTTTTTTTTGAGACGGAGTCTCCCTCTGTCACCCAGGGTGGAATGCAGTAGCATGATCTTGGCTCACTGCAAGCTCCGCCTCCCAGGTTCACAGCATTCTCCTGCCTCAGCCTCCTGAGTAGCTAGGACTACGGGCGTCTGCCACCATATTCAGCTAATTTTTTGTATTTTTTAGTAGAGTCAGGGTTTCACTATGTTAGCCAGGATGGTCTTGATCTCCTGACCTCATGATCCTCCCTCCTCAGCCTCCCAAAGTGCTGGGATTACAGGCGTGAGCCACCGCGCCCGGCCAATGTAATTTTTTAAACTAAGCAGCATCCTCCTGGTTACTGAGGATACAAAAGGCACAGAACTGAAGGGTAGACAGAGAAAAGTATTCCTTCTACCCCTGATACTAATCCACCTACTTTGCTGTCCCTGGAGGCTCCCATGGTAGCCCCTTTCTTTTAGAGCTTTTTAGTGCATACATAACCACATCTCTAAGCATTCTCTCTTGTCCCATTTGGTTTTTACACAATGGTATCATATACAGGTTGTGCCAGCTATGCTGTCATCGGGAATGAAAGTGAGAGCATGTTTCCTTAAACCTCACCTCATGGTGCTATCTGAATTTCGGATCTCTGTCCATTTAATAGCTAAAGCATGCTATTTCAGTGTAGTCTTAAATTTATATTTTTCTTAAGAGTAAAATTGAGCATCTTGTTTTTCCGTTTCTGTGAACAATATCCATTACCCATTTTTCTATCGTTGGACTTTTTCTTATTGATTCATAGGCATTTTTATATATTAGAGAGATTTCTTTCAGTCTCTGATACATTTAAAATACTTTCTTGTTTTCCATTTTTTAAAGTTCCCTCATAGTGTTTTTACCCAGTTACTTGGTGGTATGTTGTCCGAATAGTGGGGTGTGCACATGGCTCAGGGGTGGGCCCATGGAGGAGTGTCTGGGTAGGTGTGTAGGTGCATGGGGGTAGGGAGGATGTGATGCTCCACAGAAGATAGCATTTATTCTGTGAGGTCATTGCTCTGCAGGGAGTTTTTGTTTAGGAACACAAATTGTTCACTTTAACCAAGGGATATATATAAAGACAGCACTTATCTTGAGTTTTGTTATTCATGGAGAGGATTATTCCTGATCTTTTTATTTAGGGCAGTTCTCAGTATGCTATCTCAGGAATGTGGCTGTTATCCAGATTGGCGCGATCTTGAAACTTAAAAGAAATTGGGTCAGGTGAAACGAAATCAGATAATAGGCAAGTAAATCCAAAAGGATATTCCTTGCAGACAAGTATTTATTTCTTCCAGATAGCTATGCTCATGATTTTCAAGTTAGGATGCAATTAAGTATTTTGAGGGATGAGCTGTGACATCAATGTTTTGTTTGTTTTAATTAGAATCTACCTAATAGAATCGAATGTTGAGAATATTTTTCAATGTAGAGATTTTTGTCATCTTTATTCACAAAGGAATTTTAATATTTAATGAACTCTGTGATATTGATTTTAAAAATCTGTGTTCAAGACACTGTGGATGTGATCATCACTCACCATTCTAGGCCTCCAATAGCTTGTCACAGTCTGCTTTTCATGTAGCCATACCCAGTGCAATGTCTCTGCATAGGAACGTAAGAGGAATACCTGTCTCAGTGGTGGCCTTGGGGAGCTAAATGAAGCCTACTGTAATGTGTTTTTTGAAAATATACGATTTGATATGTTATTAGGAGCAGTTGTGTGAAATGGAAAACCTACGCCTGGAAAGTCAGCAGTTAAGAGAGAAAAACTGGCTCCTGCAAGGTCAGCTGGATGATATTAAAAGACAAAAGGACAACAGGTGAGAAAGAACCACAAGAACTCTATGGACTAAATCTTGGCCTGACTGTGTGGATCCAGTTAAATGAGGTTGGAATTGGTTTCACAGGTTTCCCAAGGTGTGCAATGTTTCTCACTAATCCAGGAGATGCTCTTTTGGTTGATTTTGAGTCAGGTCTGATCTATTCACCTTTGCATTGCTCTGCAGTGCGTTTTTGGCATTGTTGCATTTGTTTTAAAGCGATTGAAATGAATTTAAAACATGTGAAATACTTAAACCAAACTACTTATATTTTGAAAAAATATTTTTTAAGGAATAAATAATATCGACAAGGTTCAAGAAGCCTTGCAGAGAAAGGGAGAATTCCCTACTAGTTGGTTTTGCTTCGTAACTCATGGTCCAGGAAAAGCTCCTGGGCAGGACAAGAAGGATATCCTTAGCATTTTATAGAGGAGCATTAGCTTGGGTTTAGACATCTCTCTGAGCATGTTTTGGCTTCAGGTAAGGCAGTTTTGTAGTTGCATTTGCCAATATATTTGCATAGTGTCAAGGCAGCCATATATCCAGACTTACATCTTGTCTTTGACTTAAAAATACGATTTTTGACGTATTTTTTACCCTCTTAGTATTTCACTTTCCTTACCGGTAAAATGAGGAAAATGATAATTTTCTCACGAGGAGTTTTAAAGATTAAAAATTACATGTATAAAGTGCCAGTTACAGTGCTTGGTAGCAGGCATCAGTCAATGAAAGGCAGGTATTAAGTACACAAGGTAGAATTATGGTTCTGCCTATTACAACTTTCTGAGTGAGGGTTTGGAGATGATAGTGGCCTGTAAAATTATGCAAGAAGTTGAATTGAATCAAAGTGGGATCTCTGAGATAGAAGCCCTTACCGGATTCCACTGACGGCTGTCCATGCTGTTGCCAGAACGTCTGTGACAGAGAAGCTTGTGCACTCCTGCAGCTCCCTGGCCCTGTGCAGAAACATCCCTGATACACAATGTTCAAAACCTAAATGAGGCAGTAGAGATTTGAGGATGGTAATGGTGGCTATGCTAAAATCTCTTCTTAAATGATTCTCTTCAAATTTTAGTGAGCATCAGAGATCTTAATTCAGTAGGGCTGGAGCGAAGCCCAGAATTCTGCATTTTAATAAGCAACTGCCTCCCTTTGTAGGTGATTCTGATGCAGGTAGTCCACAGTCTGCTCACCTAGCTTTCATATGCTCCACATATGTCCAATTATATTAAAGAAAAGCCTTATATTTAGTATACTGTCTTTTATCAAGAGCTACTGTGAGCATAGAACATAGAACATTTCCGGATCATTTGTAAAATGAAAAATAAAAATACCGTATTTCAGAGATACATCATGAGCTTACTACTTTTGCCCATGGATGCCACTAAGGACGCATCGTTCAAGTCTCTTCCCACTACCAACATGTCTAAGTCAGAGTCTCTTACATAGCCCAAATAGCTACAGAAGCTCTTCATCAGATGACTGAGCTTTGAAACAACCAATAAGCGTCTGGGGAGCCATTCTGAGTAGTGAGGAAAGCTCATGGGTTATATGGCAGTGAGAGACCCGAACACCAAGCATGTGGTTTGTCACAGATGGCACTGTGGAGGAGGTGGATGCAGCCATAAATCAAGGCCACACAAGGCAGATAAAAGAGTTGTGAAACCAAAAGAGGGATGTCAAGAAAAGAGTCTCAAAGACCAGGTGCCTGGTTAACTGTAAAAAAGATCTTTGTTGGTGGCATCACAGAAGACACTGAAGAACATCACCTAAGAGATTATTGTGAAGGTACGAGAAAACAGGAGTGGTTGAAATCATGACTGACTGAGGCAATGGCAAAAAGAGGAGCTTTACTTTTTTTACCTTTGAGGACAGCTATGACTCTGGATAAGATTGTCTCTCAGAAATACCGTAAAGTACATAGCCACTACCATGAAGTATGGAAAACCATGTTGAAGAAAGAAATGGTTAGTACTTCAGCCAGCCAGAGAGATCAGAGTGGTTCTGGCAACTTTGGTGGTGGTCATGGAGGTGGTTTTGGTGGGAGTAACAACTTTGGTCATGAAGGAAAAATTTCACTGGTAATGGTAGCTTTGGAGGCAGCCGTATTGGTGGATATGCAGGCAGGAGAAATGGCTATAATGGATTTAGTAATGATGGAAGCAGTTTTGGAGATGGTGGGAACTACAACAATTTTGGTAATTACAACAACCAATCTTCAATTTTGACCCAATGAAGAGAAGAAACTTTGGAGGCAGAAACTCTGACCCCTGTGGTGGCTGAGGCTACTATGTTGCCAAACCATCAAGCCAAGGTGGCTAAGGCATGTGAAAGTTGCCAGTACCAAAATGGAGTCACTTATGTCAAAACCCTAACAAATTGGAGTCAGGAGGCCATAAAGAAGTTCTCACTGCACATGCCTATAATATACCTTATCACAAGAAATTCCTGCAGGTCCCACATGCCCCACTTCTGCACTCACCCTGCAACAGAGCTTATCACAGGAATTTTTCAGGCCTGCAGTAGTTCAGACAAGCCGCCAGCACCAGGACAGTTACTCAGCAACAGCCAGCTCCACCAATGAACAAGCACCAACTCCTGCAGTGAGCTTCTGTGACCTGTGAGCTTTATTTCAAGCTTTATTTCATGGATTTCTCTTTGTCTTTAAAAGCTTTCCCTTTCCCCAACTCCCCTGGATACACTAATGGCCTGTCATAGCTTGCATACCCTTCAATTGCAATCCCTCTGCTATTCCTAGATAAGCCTGTTTGTTCTAAAGAGCCTGTCTTTCTGAGTTTCTTTTTACGTTGACAGGCAGTTCCAGTAGCAGCAATAGCTATGGCAGTGGCAGAAAGTTTTAATTAATGCCAGGAAACAAAGCTTAGCAGGAGCGTAGAGCCAGAGAAGTGACAGGGAAACTACAGGTTACAACAGATTTGTGAACTCAGCCAAGCACAGTTGGTAGCAGGGCCTACCTGCTACAAAGAAGATGTGTTTTAGACAATACTCAGGTGTATGGGTAAAAAACTCAAGGACCGTATTTATGACTAATTGTATAACAGGTTATTTTAGTTTCTGTTCTGTGGAAAGTGTAAAGCAGTCTTAACAAAGAGTTTTAATGTGTTTTTTTTTTTTCCTTTGCACTCATCCTGTTGATTGCCAAATGTCATAGGTCTGATCATGATGTTCAATAAATGTCTTTTAAAAAAAAATTTTTTTCTTTTTTTGAGACGAAGCCTCACTCTGTCACCCAGGCTGGAGTGTAGTGGCACGATCTCAGCTCACTGCAACCTCCGCCTCCCAGGTTCACACCATTCTCCTGCCTCAGCCTCCCGAGTAGCTGAGACTACAGGCGCCCACCACCATGCCTGGCTAATATTTTGTATGTTTAGTAGAGACGGGGTTTCACTGTGTTAGCCAGGATGGTCTCAATCTCCTGACCTCGTGATCTGCCTACCTCGGCCTCCCAAAGTGCTGGGATTACAGGCGTGAGCCACTGCGCCTGGCCTAAAAAATGTTTTTCACTGGGTGTGGTGGCTCATGCCTGTAATCCTAGCACTTTGAGAGGCTGAGGCAGGCAGATCATTGGAGGTCGGGATTTTGAGACCAGCCTGGCCAACATGCCAGGCCAACATGCAATCCAGCCTGGGACAGAGTAGGACACCGTCTAAAAAAAAAAAAAAAAAAAGTTTTTCATTTCATAGCTTCACGTCCCTTATATATAAAAAAGCTACTCAGAGCCTTCTTTGTGAAAAATTAGAGAAAGGGCAAACTATAGCTCAGGGGCCAAATTCAGCTCTCAACCTGTTTTGTAAATAAAGTTTTATTGAGACATAGTCACACCTTATCATTTTAATATTGTCGTGGTTGCTTTTGCACTACAGTAGCCAAGTTGAATAGCTGTGGCAGAGACCGCATGCCTCCCAAAGCCTAAAATATTTACTGTCTGGTTCTTGACAGAAGACATTTGCCAATCCTTGGATTAGTGGACAGAAAACACATCTTTCCTTAATGATTTGGGGTGAATTCTTCATTGAGGACTCATTACCATTTGTGTCTAGGCTGCCAGATTTGTTAAGGAAAAGAAACCTCACTGTAGCTTCTGTTTTCTTTCAAGAAATGGTCTTTTACTCACCAGTGAGAGAGATATTCCTAGAGAAGCCTACAGCATTCAGGAAGGTTCTCCAAGGAGGGAGGGAGGGATGTCTCTCTGGTCCAGGGGCTGCACACAGAAACTTAACTTATTATCCTCACCTGGTCAGGCTCACAGAGATAGATGTATTATCTAGAATGTGATTTCCTTACTTTATATATTGGAACATTCCTTTTCCATGAAGACATATCTGGTGCTTGGGACATTTGGCCCTGGTGTCCACATACATGGAAAGGCAGAGTGGTTATCAGAAAATGTCAACTGACTATGGAACCTGAGCAAAAGTAGACTCAAGGGCTCTACCAGCCTGAGGCCAGAGCGACCCTCCCTACCCAAAATGTGCCCCCTCCCAGCTGATCACATTCATACCAGCCTCGTGGCCCTTTCTTTTAGCCCCCTTTTGTTCACATTCGGTCTTCAGATGTTACCACTTTCAACTAAGTTTCTACTGTATTTGACTTTCAACCAATCCTTGATTATATTTCCCACCTCTGCTCATCTTGCTTTTGTACTGGGAGGAATCCTGAGTTCTGGGGGGAATCCTGAGTTCTGGGAAGTGCCTTATTTCATCCCCATGTGTCAATCACATTTATCAACTGTATTGACTTGACCCAATCACAATAGAGTTAGCCTTTCTTTGCACACCTTGGCATTGCTGCATATATAGATTTGAATTTAAAATTGATACTTGAATATACTTAGTAGTGTTTTCCTGTGCCTCCTCCCCACCCCTGTTAATCTATGCAGTGATCAGAATCATCCAGACAATCAACAGCTGAAGAATGAACAAGAAGAAAGTATCAAAGAAAGACTTGCAAAAGTAAGATTTTTTATATATATATGATAGTTTCTTCTTATCTGAGCAATGCTTTTATAGTTAGTATTTATGGTTATATATTTTAGAAATCATTTTACTATTGAAATTCCTGTCTTTTCTGCATTCCCACTGTTTAGCTTGATATTTACCATCAGTATTTAGACACAGCTGAGAATTAAGAATTTGTCTTCATGCCTAGATAGTAAGCCTGCTGCTCAGCATACACACATATAATTCTCCATTTAGAAGCAAGTACCAAGGCCTATTTGAAGCCTTAGAGGGCATAGTGCTTGAAGTCTTGGAAATAGGTACTTCCTTTATGTATGTGTAGCTGGGATTGTGGAAAAGGATATTGGTTTGATTTTATTCACAGGAAGGAGAATAGGCTGGTTCCTTTCTATCTTTTTAAAGCAATGTTATTTAAGAACCTAAGCCATCTTTTTATTTTCTTTTTTTATATCTTCTTATAGAGTAAAATAGTTGAAGAAATGCTGAAAATGAAAGCAGAGTAAGTGTACTATTTTGTAATTCAAATTATTGATCATCTTTTCCTTATTCTCCTCTAAAGGAATGATATACCACAAGGTAGGTAACTTCTTTCCTTCTGCAGTAATAAGTGAATTTAATAGATGTTTACAAATTTTTTTTAATACCATTTGCTAAAGGGATTTCTCATATGAAGCCACTTCAAAAGAAATCTTAAAAAAATAAATAGCAGGAAAAGCTTAGCTTTCCTTGAGGAATTGATGGGTCTTTTCCT
The DNA here is from genome assembly GCF_047675955.1 of Chlorocebus sabaeus. Classification (NCBI taxonomy): domain Eukaryota; kingdom Metazoa; phylum Chordata; class Mammalia; order Primates; family Cercopithecidae; genus Chlorocebus; species Chlorocebus sabaeus. Next base: position 94,966,977 of record NC_132925.1, on the reverse strand, counting down.
CATAGACAATGAGAACAATATAACTACCAGGTGTCCCTTTTCACTTCTGCTTCTGGTTTCCTCTGATTTAAAACCTGAGGCCCTCTGAGACCCAAAGATCAATACTCTGATTTCTTCTGGTCTAGACCTTGGGTCTTTTTATGTTTTCTAAAGCCGTGAGTTTAATTTATTCATACAGTTTTCATATTAATTTATGTAGCCTTATAAATGGCTTCAGTCTTTGATGAACAAGGTGTACTATATTTTCCGCAAAATTCAAACTAAGTAAGCTGGTTGGCATTAACACAAACAAAACAACATTAGAGAGCTATTGGGCTTTTTCTGGGTAGGTACTCCTCAATAGGGATAGAGATCTTCAAACATTTTTGCTTATCATACTGATAGATTTTGAGACATCATATACCCTCCTGCATATTTTTGAAGTTGACTTTATATCTAAAATTTTTCATTATAAGTTTAAGTTGTTACAAAGAATAGACATTCTGGGATATACAATATAGTGACATTGGAAAATAAAGCTGTTAGCTGGGCGCAGTAGCTCACGCCCTTTGGGAGGCTGAGGCAGGTGGATTGCTCGAGCTTAGGAGTTTGAGATCAGCCTGGGCAACATGGTGAAACCCTGTCTCTATTTCTAAAATATTTTTTTAAATAAATTTTTTTAAAAAGAGAAAAGAAAATAAAGCTTTTGCCATTCTTTTAAATGTATTTAACTAATTTGCTGCTTTCTGTTTAAAAAATACATGAACAAATTTCTAAGTCTAAAATTTTATGTTTTTCCTTTGTAATTGAATTTCCTTTCTACACCCTGTAGGATTTTATATTGATTTAATATATTTTCTGGAAAATTTTTTTATTGATAACCCCATCATACTACTTAACAATAAAATATATGTATGTACATACATACACACACACAAATTGAAAGTAATTTGTAAAAATTTATTTTAATCATATGACTTTGTTATATTTCCAATTAAGTTCACATTACAATTATTAATCAATGTGCCCTAAATTTACTGGAAATTTTTATAAATAATTATTAGGGAAAATTTTAGTGGAAATGCATCTCTTCATGTATTTTAACCTAATGCTTTTTCTTCAGTCAGCTCATTTTTCTGTTGTACTCAAATGAGACAGGATTCAGCATCAACTCTATTCCTATTTTCTGCTTTTATGGATTTAAATGCTGAGAAATCTTGTTCACATAGTTAAGTAAATGGCAATGGAAGGAGTTTTGATAGGGTACTATCTTCCAATTATTTGAACTTTATGCAAGTAAATATGTCAAAAATTACATGGTGATTTACCATCAAAAATTCTTTTTAATGATCAGCTGACAAAGACCACCCAATTTATGAAAGATTTGTTACCCAATCATTGAGTCATTTGCTTCATAGAATCAGAGTATACATAGGAAAACAGCCTTTTCACCTGTGTATGAGCCATTTAGAGTCCAGCTCCTAGCTAATTAGTGGTAAAGCTAAGTCAGAAACCCAGATTATTTACAGGATTTTTGAGAATCCAGCTAGTTAGTTTAATTACAGCTATTTTAGAACTAATATCTATTCGAGGTCTTCTAGCAAAAAGAGTAAAAGCTATTTAACTTGTTGTATAATTTATTTCATAGTCTAGTAACCAAGAGTCTTCATGATATGCTGTCTCTGGAACATACAGCAAGCCAGACTTCACTGCGGGCAAGTGAAACACGCTTCAGCAAACGGCATGCACTGTTTTATCAATCCCAGCCTACGACAGCAATTTTAAATGTTATGTTATCCATATATTTGTGAAGATGCTTTAAAAAGTAATGGGGAACCAATACGAAGCCAACAATGAATTGGGAGAGCATCAGTGCCCCTTCTCCCAACACTGTCCTTCTGAGATCCACAGAATGTAGTCCAAAAACAACTTGCCTAGAAATTAGCTGGGCCTTAGTGTATTAAATTTTGTGTATTATATCATTTCAGTAATCAACAGCTAGAAATTAGCTGGCCTTGAATGGTGTAATAATACATCATTTCAGCAGTCAACATTCCATTTCGTGAGCATTATAAAATAAAGAACAGGCCTGGCACAGTGGTTCACACCTGTAGTCCCAGCATTTTGGGAGACCGAGGAGAAGAGGACTGCTTGAGGCCATGAGTTTGAGACCAGCCTGGGCAACATAGCAAGACTCCATCTCTATGGATAATTTTTAAAACATTAGCCAAGCACAGTGGTGCATGCCAGTAGTCCTAGATACTCCAAAGGCTGGAGCAGGAAGATTGCTTGAGCCCAGGAGTTGGAGGCTGCAGTGAGCTATGATGGTGCCAGCATACTCTAGCCTGGGCAGCAGAGTGAGACCCTGTCCCTAAGGCAGGGGGTGCAGGGGGGTGGGGGAAGGCATTTGTTTCGGAAAACTTACAGGATTCAGACCATTTTATAAAGTCAGTGAAATGTATATGAAGTGTATAAATTCTAAACAACACATCCTTGAAGAAATGACTGGTGTCCCACTGTCTGAGGACCAGTTTCTGAAATCAGAAATGATCAAGATAGGGGATGCTGAATAAACCATGCAGATTATAATAATACTTAAATTACATTTGCCCCAAGTGGGCTGAACCTAAACAATTTTATTCTAAATTTTTATTGTTTAGAAAATGCTTTGAGGAGTTTTCCAAAATGAAAGTCTTGGGTAAAACAAAACCAAAAAAAGCATATCTGATATGTAGCACTTACTGTCTTCTTTTGCCATCAGCAGAGGAGGGCTAAAGATTAGTAATACTTTCAAATCAAAATTCTGGCCTTGAAGGACACATATCTAACTGAAGCACTGTTTTATGATTATGTTTCTTTCAAATACTATAAAGTGATACCTATTCTTACAGCCTAGAAGAAGTCCAAAGTGCCCTTTACAACAAAGAGATGGAATGCCTTAGAATGACTGAAGAAGTTGAACGAACCAGAACTTTGGAGTCTAAAGCATTCCAGGAAAAAGAACAACTGAGATCGAAACTGGAAGAAATGTATGAAGAAAGGGAGAGAACATCCCAGGTGTGCTAGTGTGTTGGTTTTTTCATGATACTTAGAACACTCAAATGAATAGAACTAATTAGCGTAAAACTCACTTCTATGATTGGGTGTCCTTAGTTCAGAGTTGCTTTATTGTATGAAGAGTTGTGAGGCCATGAAAGCTGGGATTCTGGACTCTGACTTCCTGTGCTCCTGGAAGGCAAGAAATAATGTAACTTTAAAAGAAAAATTAAGACCTACTTCTAATTTTTCCCTCCTTGGATTTGATTACCTGCAGGAGATGGAAATGTTAAGGAAGCAGGTGGAGTGTCTTGCTGAGGAAAATGGAAAGTTGGTAGGTCACCAAAACCTGCATCAGAAGATTCAGTACGTAGTGCGACTAAAGAAGGAAAATGTCAGGCTTGCTGAGGTAAACCTAAAAATTATTCTGAATAAATTATGTCTGGTTTAAAAATGATTATTTTATTAAAACCAAATTAAAACTTAATTATTGAATCAGTTAACTTCTTCAGGGAGCTTCCTGAATTCAAAAAAAAAAAGTATTCATCATTGCTATTCTGAGCCTAATTCAATCAGTTACATTTTCATAGACAGCAGATTCTTGTTAAATGTTTAGTTTGCACATGGAAAATTCCAGTCTTAATTTGAAATATGCACTTAATGAATGCCAAAAAAAACCAAAAAACACACTTCCTGTAATAATTAGAGCCTTATTTTTTTTCCTTTTTGTTTTTTTAAAATTACTTAGGAGACAGAAAAGTTGCGTGCTGAAAATGTATTTTTAAAAGAAAAGAAAAGAAGTGAATCATGAGGATTCCGGTGAACTACCTAGGCATCACCTTGTTTGAAGATGTTTCTTCTCTTTTACAAGTAAGACCTACTCTTGGCCACTTAGGAGAGCTGTATTAACGGACCTTAATTATTAAATATGTGTAAGGTGGTGGTGGCTGAACCTCAAGTTTCTGATGAACATTCTGCATCCATATACAGCCTGCATCAGTCAGCAGTCTGCTAATAAGTGGCCCACTTCGAGGCTTTGAATCAACTGTAAGAGAAAACCTTTTGTCTTTGTAAAAATAAAAGCCTGTAGCTAAGGTTTACAGTGGACGTTAGCCAGATCATTTTCTTCTTAGATTATGCCATAATCTCCTTTGATTCTTATGGAAGTTCTAACAATATATGGTGGTTCCAACACCTGCAGTGAGTTTAATGACTGACTTAGTAGCAGGTACAAGAAGCAAACTTGTTAATATAGATTATTTTTGTATTCTTACTTTAGGTATTTTCTTGAGCATTTTCCATGACTGTAAATAAAGCCATTTTTTAAGATAATAATTAAAGTGACTTACATTGTTCATTCTGTTGTTCATTGAACACATACTTAATGAACACCTACAATATGCCAGGCACTAATCATCAGTGAACAAAGCAAATAAAATCTTGCCCTCAAGAAACTTCTATGTATCGGGCCTTCTTTCTTTTTTACTGAGACAAGTATTCCATTTTATGGATATGCTACACTATCCATTCACCAGTTGATGGCTACTTGAATTGTTTCCAGTTAGGACTATTATAAATAATGGAGCTATAAATGTTCATGTATAAGTCATAGTGTGGACATACGTTTCATATCTCTTGAGCACATGCCTGGGAGTAGAATTACTGGGTTATCTGAAAAGCATGTCTTTACTTTTGAAGACATTGCCTGTTTTACAAATTTACCATTTAGGTATACCATTTTACATTTCTACCAACAGTGTATTCCAGTTTCTCCACATTTTCACCAACACTTGTTATCGTCAGGTTTTTTACTGCAGCCATCCTAGTGGTATGTAGTTATATCACTTGCATTTTCCTAATTATTAATGCTATTGAACATTTTTCCATATTATGGAATATTACTTGGCAGTAAAAAAGGAACATGCTACAACATGACGAATCTCAAAAAAATGCTAAGAAACCAAACCCAAAAGACCACATATTGTATGTTTTTATTTATATGGCAGCTCCAGAAAAGGCAAAATTATAGAGATAGAAAGTAAATCATTGGCTGCTTGGAGCTAGGATGGGAGTGGGAATGACTGGGCACAGGGAACTTTTTGAGGTGGTGGAAATGTTTTAAAATTGCTTTGTGATGATGGCTGCACAACTCTATATTTACTAAAAAATGAACTATAGGGCTGGATGTGGTGACTCACACCTGTAATCCCAGCACTTTGGGAGGTCAAGGCAAGTGGATCACTTGAGGCCAGGAGTTAAAGACTAGCCTGGCCAACATGGCAAAACCCCATCTCTACTAAAAATACAAAAATTAGCTGTGTGTGATGGTGTATGCCTGTAATCCCAGCTACTAGTGAGGCTGAGGCACAAGAATCGCTTGAACCCGGGAGGCAGAGGTTTCATTGAGTCAAGATTGCACCACTACACTCCAGCCTGGGCAACAGAGTGAGACTCTGTCTCAAACAAACAAAAAAAAGGAACTATACATTCAAAATGAGTGCATTTTAATAAAACTGTAGGAAAAAATTGTAATGCATAGTTGAACTCTCAAGGAATAGTAAATAGTAAATCAATATGGGCCAAAAATGAAAAAGGAACTTTAATGTATTAAATATAAGGTAGCGAGCAGACACTGCAACTGCCTCGGAGGTAGAAGAAGGTGGAATATTGAAGCTGATAATGAAGAGGTTTGGCTCTGATCACCTGTATTAGCTGTAGGGCTGCTATAACAAATGACTACAAACTGGGTGGCTTAAAACAACAGAAATCTATTTTCTGACAGTTCTGGAGGCCAGTAGTCCAAAATCAAGGTGTGAGTAGGGCCACATTCTCTCAGAGCCATAGGGGAGAATCTGTTCCATGCCTTTCTCTTAGCTTCTGATGTTGTCAGGAATCCTTGGTGTTCTTCCTTGTGCCTCTGCCTCTTCTGAGAAAGACACTAGTCATATTGGATTAGGGCCTACCCTAAGGATCTCATCTTAATTTGATTATATCTGCAGTGACCCTGTTTCCAAATAAAGTCACATCACAGGTTCCAGAGTTTAAGATTTCAGTGTATCTTTTTCAGGGACACAATTCAACCCAGAACATCACTCATTGCAAGGAAAGCATCACACGCGTCAGTGTGAAGAGACCACCAAACAGGCTTTGTGTGAGCAACAAGGCTGTTTATTTCACCTGGGTGCGGGCGGGTTGAGATTGAAAAGAGAGTCAGCAAAGGGTGGTGGGATTATCATTAGATCTTATAGGTTTTGGTATAGGTGATGGAGTTAGGAGAAATGTTTTGCTGGCAGTGGGTGGATCTCACAAAGTACATTCTCAAGGGTGGGGAGAACTACAAAGAACCTTCTTAAAGGTGGGGGAGATTACAAAGAACCTCTTTAAGGGTGGGGGAGATTACAAAGTACAACAATCAGTTAGGGTGGGGCAGAAACAAATCACAATGGTGGAATGTCATCAGTTAAGGCTATTTTAACTTTCGTGGATCTTCAGTTGCTTCTGGCCATCTGGATGTATATGGGAAGGTCACAGGAAATATGATGGCTTAGCTTGGGCTCAGAGGCCTGACATTCCTGTCTTCTTGTATTAATAAGAAAAATAAAACAAAATAGTGGTAAAGTGTTGGAGTGGCGAAAAATTTTGGGGGGTGGTATGGAGAGATGATGGACGATGTTTCTCAGGGCTGCTTTGAGCAGGATTAGGGGCGGCGTGGGAACCTAGAGTGGGAGAGATTCACCTGAAGAAAGATTTTGGGGTGAGGGGTGATGTTGTGGGGCTGTTAGAAGGAGCGTTTGTCGTATAGAATGATTGGTGACGGCCTGGATGTGGTTTTGTTTGAATTTGAGAAACTAAACAAAGACACAAGGTCTGAATAAGAGAAGAAGAAAAACAGATATTAAAGGACTAAGAATTGGGAGGACCCAGGACATCCAATTAGAGAGTGTCCAAGGGGGTTCAGTGTAATTGCTTGTTTGGTTGGTGAGTTTTTGGGCTCTATTTTTGGCAGAGTCCTTTTTTTTTTAAGTTGGAGGCTGAGCTTGATGAGGTGTGTTTTTAAAAGACCATTAGTCCATTCGACCTTTCCTGAAGATTGAGGACAGTAAGGGATATGAAGGTTTCACTGAATACCAAGAGCCTGAGAAACTGCTTGGGTGATTTGACTAATAAAGGCTGCTCCATTATCGGACTGTATAGAGGTGGGAAGGCCAAGCCGAGGAATTATGTCTGACAGAAGAGAAGAAATGACTGCGGTGGTCTTCTCAGACCCTGTGGGAAAGGCCTCTACCCATCCAGTGAAAGTGTCTACCCAGACTAAGAGGTATTTTAGTTTCCTGACTCAAGGCATGTGAGTAAAGTCAATTTGCCAGTCCTGGGTGGGGGCAAATCCCCGAGCTTGATGTGTAGGGAAGGGAGGGGGCCTGAACAATCTCTGTGGAGTAGTAGAATGGCAGATGGAACACTGAGAAGTGATTTCCTTAAGGATAGATTTCCACGATGGAAAGGAAATGAGAGGTGCTAAGAGGTGGGCTAGTGGCTTGTAACCTACATGGAGGAGGTTATGAAATGACAATAGAATAGAATGGGCCTGTGAGGCTTGAAGGAGATATTTTTCTTGGTCCAAGAACCATTTGTCTGGTGTGGGAAGAGATTGATAGGTGGAAGTTTCAGTGGGAGAGTAGGTGGGAGTGACTGATGAGAAGGAGAAAAACTGGCTGTGAGGGACAGAAGTTGGAATGCTAGCTGCTTGTTTAGCATAAGCGTTGCCCTGAGTGATGGGATCTGATGCCTTTTGGTGAGCCTTGCAGTGTATGACTCCAGCTTCCTTTGGAAGTAAAGCGGCCTTGAGAAGAGTTTTCATTAAGGAGGCATTAATAATGGAGGACCCTTGCGTAGTAAGGAAACCTCTTTCTGCCCATATGGCAGCATGGTGGTGCAGGATATGGAAGACATATTTAGAGTCAGTATAAATACTGACACGTAGTCCTTTTGCAAGAGTGAGAGCCTGAGTTAAGGCAGTGAGTTCGGCTTGCTGAGAGGTAGTGGAGGGGGCAGAGCGGTAGCCTCAATGATAGATGTGGAAGATACTATAGCATAGCCTGCCTTTGCTGGTGAGTGGCGATTAGGCCTGATGGAACTGCCATCAATAAACCAAGTGTGATCAGGATGAAGAACAGGAAAGAAAGAAATATAGGGAAATGGAGTGAATGCCAGGTGGATGAGAGAGATATAGTCGTGGGGGTCAGGTGTGGTATCCAGAATAATGTGGGAGGCTGAAGTCCAGGCCAGGAAAAATGGTAATTGTGGGAGACTCAACAAAGAGTGAGTATAGCTGAAGGAGCCGGGTAGCAGACAGTATATGCATCAGGTGGGAGGAAGAAAACAGATTTTGGAAGTTATGAGAACTGTAGAGAGTGAGTTGAGCATAGTTTGTGATTTTTAGGGCCTCTAAAAGTATTAGGGTGGTGGCAGCCACTGCACGGAGACATCATGGCTAGCCTAAAACAGTAAGGTCAAGTTGTTTGGACAAAAAGGCTACAGGGCATGGTCCTCCTGGTCCTCATGTAAGAATTCCTACTGCACAGCCCTGCACTTCAGCTGTGTGTAATGAAAAGGGTTGGGATGAGTCAGGGAGAGCTAGTGTGGGAGCAGTCTCTAAAGCTGTCTTCAAGGAACGGAAAGAGGAATGGGGAGAAGATTTAGGATCTATGGGATCAGCTAGGTTTCCTTTTGTGAGTTTATATAATGGTTTTGTTAGGATGGCACAACCAGGTATCCAAAGGTGAAAGTATCCAACCATGGCCAGGAAGGAGAGGTGTTGTTTTGTAGAAGGGGTTGGGGTTTGAGAGATCAATTGGACATGATCGGCAGGGACAGCATGTATGTTTTTATGAAGGATTTTGCTGAGGTAGGTAACGGATGGAGAAGAAATTTGAGCTTTGGAGGGAGATACCTGATATCCCTTGGAGAATAAATGTTGAAGGAGCAGGAGGGTGTCTTGTTGAGAAGGAGGGGCTACAAAGTAGAAGGTCATCAATATATTGAATAAGGTGAGAAACGGAGGGGTGGAAAGAAAGTAAATCATGAGAAAGAGCTTGGCTGAAGTAATGAGGGCTGTCCCTGAAGCCTTGTGGCAGTACAGCCCAGATAAGCTGCTGGGACTGATGGGTGTCAGGGTCAGTCCAGGTAAAAGCAAAGAGAGGCTGGGACGAGGGGTGTAGAGGAATAGTGAAAAAAGCATCTTTAAGATCAAGAACGGAACAGTGGGTTGTGGAGGAAGGTATTGAGGACAAAAGAGTGTACGGGTTTGGCACCACGGGGTGGACAGGCAAAACAGTTTGGTTGATAAGGCACAGATCCTGAACTAACCTGTAAGACTTGTCCTCTTTTTGAACAGGTAAAATGGGAGAATTGTAAGGAGAGATTATAGGTTTTAGAAGCCCATGCTGTGTAGCAGGCAAGTGATAACAAGCTTTAATCCCCTTAAAGCCTGTAAGCAGGGTAAGGATGATTATATTTTAATGGGATAGTAATGGGCGTGTGATCGGTTGCCAAAGAGGGAGTGGAGGTGTCCCATACTTGTGGGTTAAGGTGGGGGGATACAAGAGGAAGATGCAAAGGAGGCTTTGGGTTGGGAAGAAAGGTGGCAATGAGATGTGGCTGTAGTCCAGGAATAATCAGGGAAGCAGATAATTTGGTTAAAATGTTTTGGCCTAATAAGGGAACTGGGCAGGTGAGGATAACTAAAAAGGAGTGCATTAAAGAATGTTGTCCAAGTTGGCACCAGAGTTGGGGAGTTTTAAGAGGTTTAGAAGCTTGGCCGTCGATACCCACAACAGTTATGGAGGCAAGGGAAACAGGCCCTCGAAAAGAAGGTAATGTGGAGTTGATAGCCTCTGTATTGATTAAGAAGGGGATGCACTTATCCTCCGCTGTAAGAGTTACCTGAAGCTCGGTGTCCATGACGGTCCAGGGGTCCTCCAAGGCGATCGGGCAGCATCAGTCTTCAGCTGCTAAGCTGAGAAGATCTGGGAAGGAGTCAGTCAGAGAGCCTTGGGCCAGAGTTCCAGGGGCTCTGGGAGTGTCCAACTGCTGGGCGAGTTGGACAATCCGATTTCCAGTGGGGTCCTGCACAGTTGGGACATGGCTTAGGAGGAATCCCGGGCTTTGGGCATTTCTTGGCCCAGTGGCCAGATTTCCAGCACTTGAAGCAAGATCCTGGGAGAGGCAGTCCTGAAGGAATGCCTGGCCACTGCGGTTCAGACGTTTTGAAGTTCTTGCATGCTGGAGATGTGGCTGGGGTTTCTCTCACAGTGCAGGCAAGTAATTGCAACTCAGAAATACATTGCTACTTGGCTGCCTCTATTATTGTACACCTTGAAGGTGAGGTTAATTAGGTCCTGTTGTGGGGTTGGAGGGCCGGAATCTAATTTTTGGAGCTGGGGGCTGGGGTGCAGTGGCGCACGCCCATAATCCCAGCATTTTGGGAGGCCAAAGTAGGTGGATCACTTGAACTCAGGGGTTCAAGACCAGCCTGGGCAACATGTCAAAATCCTGTCTATACAAAACAATACAAAAACTAGCCAGGCATGATGCACCCATAGTCCCTGCTACTCAGGAGGCTGAAGTGGGAGAATCACTTGAGTCCAGCAGGTTGAGGCTGCAGTGAGCTATGATCTGCCACTGTATGCCAGCCTGGCAAAGCAAGACCCTGTCTCAAAAAAAAAAAAAAAGAAAAAAAAAATTGTCTGGGTTTGCTGGTACGTGCCTGTAGTCTTAGTTACTCAGGAGGCTGAATGGAGAAGATGGCTTGAGCCTGGCAGCTCAAGGCTGAAGTGAGCCATGATTACACCATTGCACCCTAGCCTCGGTGACAGAGACCCTGTGTCCCTCTAACAACAAACAAAATTCAGTCTAGCTCTAGACCTAATCAGAATCTTCATCTTAGCAAGATCCCTAGGTGATGTGTGTACACAGGAGTTTCTAAGAGGCAGAAATCACTCCTCAGCAGTGTCTGAGGATGGCATCAGTTTAGCCCATCATCACCAGGGCTGGAGACCCGGAGATTAACAACGATATAGTCCCTGCCCTCAAGGAGCTTGCAGGCTAGCAGAGAGACAGACAACCAGAGGAACAACCACAGGACTGGTATGAAGGTAGGGGAGTAGCAGAGACGGCTTTACAGAGGAGGTGGCTCTGAGATGCTTAACCTTTAGTGCTAGTAGAGGCATCGTTTGTTCTAAGAAAATTCGCTTTACATTCTTTAATGCATGCAGAGTTGATCAATGCAACACCTCTTGATTTCCTCATAAGAGCTTTCAGAGGGTATCATCTTTGAGCAGCTCTTTACTCAATGGAGTGGTGCAGTGAGACCTCTGAGCCTATTTCCTCATCTGCAAAATGGGACAGTTTGTACTATATCGGCGTTACTGAAATTACCCGTGCTTTTTTTTTTTTTTTTTTTTTTTTGAGACAGAGTCTTACTCTGTCACCCAGGCTGGAAGGCAGTGGTGCAATTTCGGCTCACTGCAACCTCCGCCTCCAGGTTCAAGCAATTATCTGCCTCAGCTTCCCGAGTAGCTGGGATTACAGGTGCCTGCCACCATGCCCGGCTAATTTTTTTTTTTTTTGTACTTTTAGTAGAGATGGAGTTTCACCATCTTGACCAGGCTGGTCTTGAACTCCTGACCTCATAATCACCCACCTCGGCCTCCCAAAGTGCTGGGATTACAGGCGTGAGCCACCACGCTCAGCCTTATCTGTGCTTTTATTTGAGCCACAAAACCACCCTGTGAGAGAAGCAGCACAGTGTGGAAGGACTTCCATAAAAAGTTGCTAAACAGAAGATACAAAAAGAATGCTGCTGATCAGTATGTTCAACTGTGAAATCATTTTTGTTTAAAAAATGCATATACATTCTATAATTTTTTAAAACACTTTAACTGTATATAACAATAGACATATAGAAAAATGCTCTATTAACATTGATTTTCCTGGAGAGTGGCAACAGCACTTTATACATTTCAACACCACTTTATTTTCAAGGAAATGTAATTTTTAAATGGGAATATTTTATTTTTATTTTTGAGACGGAGTTCACTCTTGTTGCCCAGGCTGGAGTGCAATGGCACGATCTGGGCTCATCACAACCAACGCCTCCTGGGTTCAAGCGCTTCTCCTGCCTCAGCATCCCGAGTAGTTGGGATTACAGGCATGCGCCACCACGCCTGGCTAATTTTGTGTTTTTAGTAGAGACGGGGTTTCTCCATGTTGGTCAGGCTGGTCTGGAACTCCCGACCTCAGGTGATCCGCCCGCCTAGGCCTCCCAAAGCGCTGGGATTACAGGCGTGAGCTACCACGCCCGGCCGTAAACATTTTAAACATATGTAAGTGCAATGGGAGATTAGAAGTCATGTTGATTCTGCGTGGCTTGATTATGGATTACTATCTTCCTCTCATCGCGGATCCGCGATTTTTTGGTTTTCTGTGATGCACTTGTCCCCATCTGGGGCTCTGGCGTCCTTCTGGGTCTAACGGTACCCAGCGCCCTCTGCAGAAGATCTCGGTACGGCGTCCTCAGGCTGGAGGGTGGAGCGGAGGAGGCCTGGTCGACGTGTATGGACTCGGTAGGCCGAGGCGGGGCCCGTTCGGCATCTTTAATAAGTTTCCCCGGGACCCGGTGGCCGGGATGGAGACTGCTAAGCCGCGAGATGTTTACCTACTACCACAGCGTCCACAGTACCCGGCTCGGCCTTAGGCCTCGGGTTCCGACGTCCTCTCGGGAAGCACAAACCTACTACAGAGTAAGCCTTAGGCCACCATAGCCCTGAGGCTCTGCCACGCCCCCTGGCCCGCCCCCTCCGAGGCGCCGGGGAGCGATTCCCAAAGTGCCTGCGGGAGCGCCGCGTCACGGGAGCGCCGCGACACGTGAGGCTGCCGTCCAATCGCGGCGCGCGCTCGGCCCTGCGGGCGGCTGGCGCCAGGCACGGTGGCAGCGGGCAACATGGCCGAGAGGCCGCGGCCTCCGGGCGGCGCCGTGTCTGCGACCGCCTACCCCGACACCCCTGCGGAATTCCCTCCGCACCTCCAGGCGGGTGCAATGCGGCGCCGCTTTTGGGGCGTATTCAACTGCCTGTGCGCCGGCGCGTTCGGGGCCCTGGCCGCCGCCTCCGCCAAGCTGGCCTTCGGCAGCGAGGTCGAGCCCGGGGCGCTGCTGCTGCTGCTGCTGCTGCGGGCGGGCGGGCTGGGCGGCGCTGGGCGGAGGAGGGGCGCTGCGGGGCCCGCGGGGCTCCTGGGGTGGGGCGGGGGTGGGCACAGGGCGCCGCCGCACCCTCGCCGGTCTGTCCGGCTGGGGCCCCCGGCCGCGCACGACGCTGCGGTCAGCTGGGGTGGGAGAGTGTGTTTTGCCTGTAATCACGCCAAACCCTCGCCCAGTGTAGGCGGTAAGAGACGTCGGGGACTGAGGCCTCCTCCCTTACCAGGGACCTAAAACCTTTTCTCCGGTTGGGCTAGTTCGCTCTCGGGGAAGACCTACACCTCCTACATCCACCCTCTACCTCTCATTTTAAGTCCCTTGTGCCTGAACATTTCTCTCCACGTGACTCTTAAGGTGAGAAGCCTGTTGCCCATCCCTTTACTCCGTAATTAACGGGTATTGTGACCAGATGACCTGTCTGCCCCACTACCAGGAAAATTGGGAGTTTGGGATACTGTAGGCATAAGCAGATACTGACAGAGGCGTTCTGGTTGTTTTCCTGACGCTGAGAACTCCCAAACTTGCCTCCTGGCGTCTGCTAAGGTGTATCTCTGCCTCTCCCGTCCCATGTCGTAGACCAGCCTCTGCTTGCTAGAGGGGTTTCATTGCATCTGCAGCCCAGGGTTAGCCTCTGACCTGGACAGTGGTCACTGATTATTTAGGGTTAAGCCTATTTAGGGCTAATCCAGTAGGAGCTGCCATGCTTGAGGTTAGTATCCCATTGGGTGTAGTTCATAGGGTAGGTGGTCGAAAGTAAAATGAATAACTTTGTATGGGCCGTGAAGTTTGTTGTCATGAACCAGACCTTCATAACCCTGTATGTAAGCAGGTTGCTACTGTCCCATATGCTGCTTTGTGTAAGACAAGGTTGTCCAACTCGCGACCCAACACAAATTTGTAAACTGAAAACATGAATTTTTTTGCGATTTTATTTTTACTGTTTTTAGCTCATCAGCTATCATTAGTGCTAGTGTATTATATGTGTGACCCAAGACAGTTCTTCCAGTGTGGCCCAGGGAAGCCAAAAGACTGGACACTCTGGTGTAAGTTATAAGAAAGCACCTTTTTCTCAAGACACTTATGTGTTCAGCTGCTGAGAAACCACTACAAGTAATAAGTATGATACTTAGATTCCGCCCCCCGCACCCTCCCCTCCCCGCCTTGTCTCCAGGCCGGCTTCTAACTCACCACCAAGCAAGGGGGGCTGCATATCCTTTGCGTAGGAGGCTTCTAAAGATCCTCTCTTTTCTTGAGACTTTCTCCTTTAAAAAAGAAAGAAAATATCTGCAAGTTCTCCAAGGAATGTCTGGGATCACTAAATAGTCTGAGGTGGTGTTTCCCCCAGGCAGGACTGTGTCCTAGTTAAGAGCATGGAGGTACACTGCCTGATTGTGAAGCCTGGTCGCTCTCATCACTGTAGCACTTTAAGAAAGTTACTTAATGCCCCTGGGTCTTTATCTGTAAAATGAAGTTAAGGAATAAATGAGAATGCTTAAACTGTTAGCACAGGGCCTAACACAGAGTAAAAGCTCAAGAATGCCCAGAGGGGGTGAGCCTTGCTGGGCTATAACTTGTATAGGATTTGGGGGTGGGAATACAGAGCAGACATCGCTAATTCGTGCTTTCCCTGATCTCAAGAAGTAAGAACTCCATCCCTGACTTAACTCATACTACCTACGGAGTAAGAACTACTTGGCCCTCTGGGACTGATCTTCAGGCACTGGTCATTGTAAGACCAATAAGGGGCTGGCGTCAGTAGAAAATACTGACTTTGGATTAGCATTTTGCTTCTTCCCAAGATCGTATGGCCAGCAAGGTGGCCAAATGAGTGTCTTCTCTGAATTTGCTTTACTTGTAAGATGGGTCTGCTGCCCACTGAGGGTTAAATGAAGCCCTGTGCAGAAAAGCTCTGAGGCCCTCTGAGCTGTAGTGGGAGTTCAGTAGGAGCCTGGGTGCCAGCAGCCACAGCGCTGGCTGTGCTGTGAGGGGGTCTGCAGGTTGCTGTGCAGGGTGGATGTGGCTGCAGTGACACTTTCTCCTGCAGGTGAGCATGGGTTTATGCGTCTTAGGGATTATTGTGATGGCGAGCACCAATTCTCTGATGTGGACCTTCTTTAGCCGGGGCCTCAGTTTCTCCATGTCTTCAGCCGTTGCATCTGTCACAGTGACTTTTTCAAATATCCTCAGCTCGGTGAGTAGCCTGAGGGTGTGGTGCTCTTATCCTAAATCTGGGTTCTGGGTGAGTTGTCTTTGGGTAACCCCTCCTTTCCCAGACAGGAGAAAGGACAGGAACTGAAGCAGAGGTTGGGCTGTGACTTGATCCCTGGATGATGCTCTGTTCATGAAGCAAATGTAATTCTAATCATGGAGGAATTCTCAAGTTAGATATGAGGGAAGCCTGACAGTAAAAAGCCTGCTTGCTTGCTGTGCCTCCAGGGTGGAGCCCTCATTCTGAAGTCACTGTGCATCCTAGCTGTTTCCTAGGGTTCTGTGCACTCAAGGCTCCATGACATTTAGAGCATTGGGATTCCCAGAGACTTTTCTTCCCTATGTAATCTGAGGTTGACAAGATGGAGCTGAGCCTAGTCAATCTTGAATTGAGAGAGAAACAAATACCAGGTACCAGCTGTGTCTACCTGCTGGCCTCTACTGGGTCTGTCTTGTGTGCTTTGCTGAGGTCCAGTGCAGTGAGGGAGGTAGCCTCTCCATTCGTGCAGGTGAGATTGAATAGAGTGACTTGATGAAGGTGACAGGTAGGTTTCAAGCCCAAGGCTTCTGGCTCCAGACTTTTCCTCCTGGCACCCTTAGAAGGAAGTTAGTCCCAGGAGAGTGAGGTTGTGCCCACCCGCTGAAGTTGAGTCCCTCACAATTGTCTTTGTCCCACAGGCCTTCCTGGGCTATGTGCTGTATGGAGAGTGCCAGGAGGTCTTGTGGTGGGGAGGAGTGTTCCTCATTCTCTGCGGACTCACCCTGATCCACAGGAAGCTTCCGCCCACCTGGAAGCCCCTTCCACACAAGCAGCAGTAGCACCACTTGGCTGGACGGACTAGCTGGAAAGATCACGATGGTGGCTCAGCCTTGGGATGGCATGTGGGACTGTGTCCTAGGGCGACCCAGTTGTGCAGCCTTCTGACCATCAGCCAAGGGAAGCAGGCCTCTGACGGAGCAGGCTTGAGGGTGGACAACTCTGGCTCTGTAAGGAGAGGTGCAGCCACAGCAGTGTTCTACTGGAAGCGTTTTGATCATCTGTACAGTGCTTTGGATTCTTGCTCCCAGGCCCACCCCAGTGAGCCTTCGCAGATGCTGGAGATCCTGGGGTTGGTCTGCTTTGTGTATGGTACTTGAAACCACGCTGTAATTATTATCCTGTTGCCAAACAAAAGCCAGTCATGTAACTCTAGAAGCAGTGACTGGTGGGGCCTTCTGACAATTCCATGCTGATGTATCAGGCCATCTGTGTCATGCTTGTGTATTATGGCAAGAAGAGGAAAACTGGGTGAATAAATACTTTTTTTTGTAAGTTAAAACTACCAGGTACAGTGTCTTAATTCTTTCCTTCCCTTTGGAGTAAGAGGGAGCCAGAGTGAGCTGAAATCCTGGTGTGAAGGAGGCAGGAGAGTGAGGCAGGTACAGAAGCCTTGTGGCCTCATTGCTCTGACACCTGCTAGAGCTTGATCTTGTGGTTACTTCCTGAGGTCACACAGCCTAAGGCTTTTTGAACTGCACAGGGTCTGCTCATTTCTCCTGGTGCTCTCAAGGAGAAAAGTTTGACCTCCCTTTGGAGACCTTGTTTTGCTTACTAGGGAAAGAAAGTGGTTCAGAGGTCCCTCCCTTCCCTGCCACTCTGTTCCTCCAGCATTTACCTTTAGGGCTCTTCTGTCGTTTGCTTTTCTTTCTCAGATCCCCTTGTTCTTTTTTTTTTTTTTTTTTTTTTTTGAGACGGAGTCTGTCTCTGTCACCCAGGCTGGAGGGGCAGTGATGCAATTTCAGCTCACTGCAAGCTCCGCCTCCCGGGTTCATGCCATTCTCCTGCCTCAGCCTCCTGAATAGCTGGGACTACAGGCACCCACCACTACACCCAGCTAATTTTTTGTATTTTTAGTAGAGACGGGATTTCACTGTGTTAGCCAGGATGGTCTCGATCTCCTGACCTCGTGATCTGCCTGCCTCGGCCTCCCAAAGTGCTGGGATTAAAGGCGTGAGCCGCTGCACCTGGCCTCCTTGTTCTTTTTGTATCTTAGACCGTGTGAATGTAATTCCTAGTTCAAAGTGGGCTGTGTGCTGCCTGCATACTTTCCCAGCACAGAGCTTCAAGCCCGGCACTTACCTGCTTCACTTCTCCCCTGGGGTGTCTGAGGGCCCTCTCAGCTCTCCTGAGTCTGATCTCTGGCCCCAAGTCTTAATGCATTTCCTGCAGTTGAGAGGGACCTGATGGCCAGGAGGCTAGGAGAGCGAAGGGTCTTGTCCAGACCCTCCTCCTCGCCGGTGTAGCACCTTCATTGCTCTCTTCCTTTACTGTGGTCAGCACAATTAACAGAATGAACTTACTAAAACCATTCCATGGCCCCTTGTGATGTGGATCTGGTCCTAGCCCACCACTCCAACAAGAGTTCTCTTCCTCGATGACTCCTTAGTACCTGTTTCCCTCACGCTATCCCCACCATGCTGAGTCCCCCCAGACATCTGCATGTCAACCATTCTCAAGTCTACCATGTCCAGTCCTGCCTGCATGTTTTGTACTTGCTCCTTCCCTTGCCTTGGGTTCCTTTCACCTTCACCTCTTGCTGGCAAACTCCTACTCTTCAAAACCCTTGAGCTCCCATGGGGACCAGGGCAAAGTTGTAATTCACAGAATGTTAATCATTTATCTCCACTTTGACGCATTCCCTCCCAGCCATCTCGTGATGGAGCTACTCTTGTTCCTGTATTAGAGGTGAGGAAACTAACGCTTGGGAAAGTGGAATAATTTGCCTAACATCGCACAGTTGAGGAGTGTCAGAACCACAATGTCAGCCCAATCTGACAGGGCTCAGCTCATTCCCTACATCTGTCCTGCTTCCCACACCAACACCTTAAAGCCCAGAAAGGCCCTGCAGTAAGGGGCCTGTTCCACACTGTGACTCAGCATGCCCAAACCTCAGAAACCTTTGGTCACCAGCCACCTACCTTTTCTTAGGGGCCCTAGTGTTGATATCCCTGATCTAGTCTGACCCCATCTTTCTACCAGTGAAGAAGCTGAAGGATATTCAAGGCTCTCCAGGGTGTGTTCACCATGTGGGTCAGACACGCAAGCCAAGGCCAGACCTGAAGACTGCTGACAGCTGGTGGTCGGCCTCCCTGGGCAGTTAGTGAAAAGGGCAGAAGGAAGTCCATCTTGGAGCAAGCATTGTCCTGAGAGGACCTGGCCTGCCATCCAGACACTTGCTGAATGCATAGAGATGGTTGGTGTTGACGTGGAACCCTATCACTCAATTCAACAAATATGCCTGTATTTGTACAAGATGTACAAGATGTATTTGTAGATGTACATTTGTACAAGATGTAAGATGTTTTTCTAAAAGGAAGATCAGTCATTCTTCAAAAAGCAGAAAGATACACCTCTATAGTCATCTAAAAAGTTGAGGAAATGTTCACTATATTTATTTTCCTCATTTCAGAGGTTTATTCTCTTGATAAGAATAAACTATATCAGTACTATATCAATATTTGTCTTTTTGGTGTGCATCTTGGATGATGGATTGAACTTTGCTTGGAGCTGGCAATTTGACATCCAGGTTCAAAGGCCTCATAGGACATTCCTTTTGTTTAATTTTATTTTTTAACTTACTCTTTTTAAAAGTGTGCAATTCAGTAGTATTTTAGTAGAATTACAAGGTTTTCGACCATTACCGCTAGCTAATTCCAGAACCTTTTTATCACTCCAAAAGAAATTCTCATACCCATTTTCTATTCCACCCTCCCCCAGGCCCATGGGAATAAAGGATCCACTTTCTGTCTATAGATTTGCCTATTCTGAACCATTCATATAAATGGATTATACAACATGAATATATGGCCTTTTGGGTCTTTTTTCACTTAGCATAGTGTTTTCAAGGCTCATTCATGTAGCATGAATCAGTTATTCCTTTTTATGACAATAATACTCCATTGTGTGTATCTACCACATTATCCATTCATTGTTTGATAGACATTTGGATTGTTTCCCTTTTCTGGCTATTAGAATAATGCTGCTTTGAACAATTGTGTACACGTTTTTGTGTGAACATGTTTTTAATTCTATTGGGTATGTACCTAGGAATGGAATTGCTGACATAACTATGACATGATATGATAACTATATTTAATTTTTTTAGGAACTTCCAGACTGTTTCCAGGGCAGTTGCACCATTTTACATTGTAACTATCAGAGTATGAGTGTTCCCGTTTCTTCACATCCTTGCCAACACTGTTATTGTCCTGCCAGTCTAGTGGTATCTCGTGGTTTTGATTTCCATTTCAAAATGACTAATGGTGTCAAGCATCTTTTCTGTGCTTGTTGGTTATTTGTATATTCTTAAATGGAATTTCTTTGGAGAAATTCTATTTAAAGCATTTACCCATTTTAAAACTGGATTATATTTTTGTTAATGAGTTATAAAGGTTCTTTTGGTATTCTGGATAGAAGTTAATTTTCAGGTATATGATTTGCAAATATTTTCTCCCATTCTATGGGTTGTCTTTTTATTTTCTCAGTGATGTCTCTTGAAGAGCACAATTTTTTTATTTTGATGAAATTCAATTTGTCTATTTTTCCTTTATGTTTGTTTGGTTTTTCATTTGATGCATATCAAAAAATCCATTACCAGATCAGAATGTGACAGGGGCCAGATAATGCAGGGTCTGTTGCAGACCATTAAAAGGACTTTGACTTTTATTCTGAGGGTGCAGAAGAGAGCTAATCTGACTGATACTCTGAAGGGATCACTCTTGTACTGAGAACACACTGTGGAAGGCTAGAGCAGAAGCAGGAAGACCTTTTAAGGGGCCACTGCAGCCATCCAAATGAGAGGAGAGGGAGGCTTTGGTAGCAGTGAAGGTGACAAGAAGTAATGGACTAAATAATGCATTTTAAAGGCAGAGCCAACAGGATTTGCTGATGCCTTGGATGTGGGTGTGAGAGAAAGAGAGGTCAATAATGAATCCATAGTTTTGCCTGAGCAGCTTGAAGAATGAAGATGTCAATAATGGAGTGAAGAAGACTGGAAGAGGAGCCTGATTGAGCAGGAATATCAAGAGCTCAGTTTTGAACCTGTTAATTATGATCCCTGTAATAATATATCCAGGTGAAATTGTTGGGTAGGCAGTAACCAATAGGACATAGGGCTCAGAAGCTCAAGGAGATGTCTGGGAGTCATCAGCATAGAGATGGTATTTGAAGCCATGAGACTAGATGACATCTTCTAGAAAGAAGATGTCCAAGGACTGAACTGGGCACTCCAATGTTTAGAAGTCTGGGAGATGTGAAAGAACCAGCAAGGTAGGTAAGAGGAAATAGCCAGTGAGGTCATTTGCAAGTGTGGTGTCCTGGAATCATCTCCAGAAAAAGGCAGTGATCACCCAGGCTAAAGCTGCCGAACAGTCAGGTAAATTGAAGATTGAGAAATGGCTTTGGATTAGCAAAGAGATAACATTGATAAGAGCAACTTTGAGGAGTGACAGGGCAAGAGCCTTACTGGATTAGATTCAAGAAGGAATAGTGATCATCTCTATGCAGTAAAAGCATTTGACAAAATGTAACTTCCTTTCATGAGAAAAATAATCAATAACTAGGAATAGAAGGAAATTTTCTTAACATGATAAAGGCCATATATGAAAAACCCACACCTAACATTATAGTCAATGGTAAAAGACTGAAAGCTTTTCCCCCAAGATTAGGAACAGGACAAGGATGCCTATTTTCACGACTTCTATTCAAGATGATACTAGAAGTCCTAACCAGAGCAATTAGGCAAGAGAAGGAAACAAAGGATATTCAGATTGGAAAGGAAGAAGTAAAATTACCACTGTTCACAAATTATATCATCTTATATGTAGAAAACCCTAAAGATTCCAAAAAACTGCTAGGAGTTAATAAATACAGCAAAGTTGCAGGATACAAAATCAACACACAAAACCAATTGCATTTCTATACACTAACAACAATCTGGAAAGAAAATTAAGAAAACAATTCCATTTAGAATGCATCAAAAAGAACAAAATACTTAGGAATAAATTTAACCAAGGAGGTAAAAGACTTGTGCACCAAAAACCACAAAACTTTGCTTCAAGAAATTAAGAAAGTCATAAATAGAGTGTGTTTATGGATTGGAAGACTTAATGTCGTTAAGATGACAGTACTACCCAAAGCGATCTACAGATTCAACGCAATCCCTATCAAAACCCCAATGATGTTTTTTGCTGAAATAGACCTATTCTGAAATTTTTATGGAATCTCAAGGGATCCCAAATAGTCAAAACAATCTTGAGAAAAAAGAACAAAGTTGGAGGACTCATACTTTCTGACTTCAAAATTGTTACAAAGCTATGTATTTTTAAAATGTGGTAATGGCATAAAGAAATACATAAGGACCAAAGGGATATATAGAGAGCCCACAAAAAAACGCTTTGACGGGGTGCCAAGGCAATTTAATGGGGGAGAAAACAGTCCTTTTGACAAATGGTAATGAGAAAATTGTATATCCATATGCAAAATAATGGAAGTTGGACCCTTACCTTACATGTTATACAAAAGTTAACTAAAAATGGATAAAAGACCTAAATGTAAAAGCTAAAACAATAAAACTCTTAGAAGAAAATAGAACGTATTCAAGAATTAGATTTGACAATGATTTATTGATTGTGATACTGAAAATATAAGCAACAAAAGAGAAAATAAATTAGGCCTTATAACAATTAACTTTTGTGCATGAAAGGACACCATCAGGAGAGTGACCATACAACTCAAACAGAATGGGAGATATTTGCAAATCACGTATCTGATAAGGGATTAATATCCACAATATATAAAGAACTTCTACAATTCAATGTCAACCCAAAACCTAATTTAGAAACAGGAAAAGGACTTGAATAGACAGATCTCCAAGGAAGAAATACAAATGGCCAATAAACGCATGAAAGATGCTCAATATCACTAGTCACTAGGGAAATGCAAATCAAAACCATAATGAGATACCACTTCACACCCATTAGGATAGTGTTAATTACAAACAAAAACAACAAAATAACAAATGTTGATGAGTGTGGAGAAATTGGAACCCTTGTGTATTGCTGGTGGGCATGTAAAATGGTTCAGCCATTGTGGAAAACAGTATGATGGTTCCATAAAAGTTAAACATAGAACTATTACATGACCCAGCAATTCCACTTCTAAGTATTTATATACCCTAAATAATTGAAAACAAGGACTCATACAGATACTTGTACACCATTGTTCATAGCAGCATTATTTACAATAGCCAAAAGATGGAAATGACCCAAATGTCCATCAACAGATGAATAAACAAACATATGGTATATACTTACAATGGAATAATATTCAACCATAAAAAGGAGTGAAATTCCAACACATTACAATATGGATGAACTTTGAAAACATGTTGCTGAGTGAAATAAGCTTGACACAAGGACATGTATAATTCTACTTATATAAGGTACCTAGAATAGGCAAATTCATAGCGACAGAAAGCAAAACAATGGTTACCCCGGGCAGAGGGTGGGCAGTTATTGTTTAAAGGGTATGGTGTTTCAGTTTGAAACGATAAAACTTCTGAAATGGATAATGATGATGGTTGCACAACATTATGAATGTACTTAATGTCACTGAATTGTACCCTCAAAAGTGATAAAGATGATAAATTTTATATATATTTTACCACAATTTTTTTAAAACAGAAAAAGAGAATGGTGAGACGAGGAATTGGAGACAACAAGTGGTGATGACTCAAGGAGTTTTTCTACAAAAGGAGCAGAACTCTGGGGCAGTGGCTGACAGAGAAGATGGGAACAAGAGAGGGGCTTTGGTTTTGTTTTAGTTTTGGTTCAGATAGGAAAACAGCAGCATATTTACATATGTTAATGGCATTGATCCCATATCCATGGGAAGATTGAGAAATTCAGGAAGAAGGGGATGAAGAGAGCATTGAGTGCTGAGCCAGAGCAGGTGAGATAGGATCTGATGCACAAGTAGACAGTTTTGCCCCTTAGCGAGGAGCACAGACATCTCACCCCCAGTGAGGACAGGAACAGAAAGATTCAGGTAGGTAGTTGGAGGGGGTCTTAGGAATTATTTTCTCAAAGCTGCTCAGATCTTATAAATCATTAAGAAAAAGACAAAATACCTCAACAGAAAGTATGTAGGTTGATAATTCATAGAAGAGGAAACTTGAAACAGCCAATAAACATACGAAAAGGCTCTTCCTCACTAGTAATAAGGAAAATGCAAATTAAAACTGCAGAGGACAAGGAAAAGGCATGCCACAGACTGGGAGAAAATACTTGCAAAACATATATCTGATGAAGGACTTGTGTCCAGAATATGTAGAGTTCTTGCAATTTAAGAGGACAACCCAGTAATACAAGGGCAAAAAGTTTTAACGGCACTTCACAAGAGAAGATACATAGGTAATAGATATGCATTGGAAAATAGACACAATATCATTAGTCATTAAGGAAATGAAAATTAAAACCACAATGAGATACTACTGCACACTTACTAAGATGGCTAAAATTTAAATGAGTGAAATTAATAAGTATTGGTGAAGATGTAGGCAACTGGAACTACTGATTGTGGAGCAACATGGTACAACCATTTTGTAAAACAGTTTAACAGTGTCTTATAAAGTTAAACATATACTTGCCCCTCCTAGGCATTTATCACAGAGAAATGAAAACATATGTCCATATAAACACTTGTAAAAGAATGTTCATAGCAGTGTTATCCATAATAACCTTGTTACAGACTGAATTATGTCCCCCCCGAGATTGATGTTGAAGCCCCAAACCCCAGTATACCTGTATTTGAAGATTGGGCTTTATGAAGATAAAGTTAACTGAGGTTATAAGGATAGAACTCTAATCTGATAGAACAGGAGTCCTTACAAGAAGGACTCTATCTGCACATGTACAGAGGAGAGGTCATTTGAGGACATAGCAAGAAGGGGAGAAGGCAAGCCAGAAAAAGGGCCCTCCAGAAACTGAATTTGCCAGCATATTGATCATGGACTTCTCAGCCTGCACAACTGTGAGGAAATAAATATCTGTTGTTTAAGTCATACAGTCTGTGGTGTTTGTTATGGTGGCATGAGCTGACTGATACAACCCAAATGGCCATCCATATTCATTCTATGGAATACTACTCTTCAATAAAAAGGAAGAGAGTATTGATACAAGCTGTCACAAGGAGAATCATAAAATAATTATGCTAAGTGAAAGAAGCCAGACCCAAAAAGAATATATACCATATGGTTCCATTTATATGTAATTGGAAAGAAAAAAAGGCAAAACTCCAGTGACAGACAGCAGATCAGTGTTTGCTTAGGGCTGGGAATCAGGGCAAGAAGGAACTTTTTAGGGTGATGCCTCTTTTCTACATCTTGATCATAGTGGTCATTACACAGCTGTATAAAACTAACATTCTACACTGAAAGTGGGTGAATTTTATTGGATATAAATTGTACTTCAGTAAAGCCAGGGGTAGCTCAGTAAGATACCATTGATGCCATTTCATATAAGATTGGCAAAAGTTACAAAGTTGAACAACAAGCAAGGCTAATGTCATGGAGCACTGTGAATTCCCATGTGCTACTGGTGGGAGTATAAATTAGTATAACCCTCTGGAAACATTTTACTGTCATCTGACAAAACAGAAGATGTGCATACTGTTTGAGCCAGCAGTTCCAGTCCTGGAAACTCTCACTTGTACACAAGGAGACATGCACACACGTGCTTGTTGCAGCAGTGTTTATAACTGAGAAAAATGTGAAACAAATATCAATGGGAGGATAGAGAAGTTATAGCATACAGTGTATTGAATACTATACAGTGGTGACAAGCATGAATTACATGGAAAAAAAATCTCAAAATAATAATGTAGCATGAAAAAAAGTAGAAGGGCACGTTAAGTATAACTTTACAAAAAATTTAAAACCTTCAAAACAATACTACTTATTATTTTAGATAGCCACATGTGTAGTAAGTATTTTTAAATAAGCAAAGAAACTTAAATATCAAACTCAGAGTGGTGGTTACTTTTGGGGAGGGAGGAAAGGAAGTTGGGGTTGGGAAAGGATATATAAGGGGCTGAGAGCTTCAGTTGTAGCCGTAAAGTTTTATTTCTTGAACTTGATGAGGGAGATGTAAGTTTTCATTACTTGTTTTGGAATTTTTGTAAGGTTTCATAAATGTTTTTAGACAAAACTTCACTGATAAATGGGAATGATCTGTACTACTTCCGTGTTCCCTTGCTGGTCTTCAATAGGGTCCCCAACGTTCTTCTTGCCCAGAGGCCTGCAGTAGTGAGTCCTGTCACCAGGGTGGTCCATCATGGGGCAGCCCCTCACCAGAGTTTAAAAGTCAGTCCCCTATGCAGTTAGACCTAATGCTACACCAGGGGGAAAATTCAAAAGGAAAAAAATACACAATTTAGGCAACAGGGTTCCTAGCTGCATTACTGCTAGTAGCAGTTAGTTGCCTGATAGTTGAGGAATGGTTAGGCAAATATGGTAGAATATCATGTGCCCATGAACAGGGGTGAGCATTTGAAATAGGCAGATCCTAGACAGTGTCCACAAGGGTAGCCTGCCAGGCATGGCCTGAAGTGCCAGGTTTGCTCCATGCCGTATAAACACATTTGTGTACTATGGCAAGCGCTAGGAGTGGCTTAATGAGAGATGACTTCAGGGTTTATTGGATTCTTTTACTTCCTCCTATAAAGTTGTTTACCTATATAATAAGAGTCAGATTAGAGATGAATTTATAGCTTCAGATACCAGAAGAAAAGATTTTTCTGCCATAAATCTGTGGATGCGTATTTACTAACTCCTCCCTGTCTCCACACAAAAAAAGGGGGCGGGGATGCATCGGGATGGCTACCTTTATGATTTAGCACCGAGCTTAGCACCATGAACAGCCCCTGTGGCGCCTAGAGTCTGACAGGGCCTCAGTTGTTCTTTCATCCTCAGAATCGGCAGGTGGGTGCAGATGTGGGTCGAGGATTGGGCTTGAATCCCCAAAACCAGTGTGTATTGGGCTTTCCTTCCAAAAGGGACTCCCAGCATGCATTGGGAGAAGAGGACACAGCCTCCCCTGACCTCTGCAGGAGGCACCTGCCCCACAGGCACAGGCATGGGGCCGCTCCCGGGCTTCCACCTGAGCACCCTGTCCTGTTTGCTTACTTGTTCATTTATTCATGCATTCCCTCATCTGCTGAGCACTCTGTGCCATGCTGTGGGTTAGGGACACAAAATGAGAAGATTCCATTCCTGGCTAAGGTCCTCTGTGAACTTCATCTTGAGACATGTCTTCTGTTCCCCACCTTACCTGGTGGTTTGCAGGCTCTTCTTGCCTGCCTTTTCCTCTTCTCCCTCCTCCCCAGCTCCATCATCTGTGGATTAATGTGAAGTTTAGACCATGCCAACTTTTCTGGGACAGCACATTCGGAGCCTCCTGTCCCATGGTGGGGCCTGCGCCTGGTCCCCTTGGAGAGCAAAGAGCAGAGGGTCTTGAGTGAGCTGCCTCTGATCCCAATATGCCAGGGGTTGGCCACCAGGTGCTAGTGCAATATGGGGGCTGCAGTTCAGCCTGAGGTCGGGGGGAGTGGGAGGGGCGGGGGCGGCAACGGCCCCAGTGGCCTGTGACTAGACCATGGTGTCAGCTGTGGCCCCAGACAGGAAATGTGAGAATAGATGATCCTTTGGGACCAGCTGACAGATAAAATGCCACATGCACAAGGTACTAAATATGGGCCGACTCTGCTGAGGCCTGGAAGTTCTGTTGCAGGAAGAGGGAAGGCAGGCTCATGGATTCTATGCTGATGCCCAGGTGGCTGCCTCTCTCTAAGCTGCACTTTTTCTATCTGTGAAATGAGGGTGTTGGGATGGGGGGGTCCTTTGTAAGGTCCCCAGTGTAGCTCATTTCTTGCAGAGAATTTTGAATGCCTTTGCCTCCTCATCGCATCCAGTTTCAGACACGTGACCTGTGGTGTGGGTGTTATTATTTCCCACCTCCCAGATGAAGAAACAGAGGTACAGAGAAGTGACTTCCCAAGGTCACACAGCGGATCTGTAGAGGACCCAGGATGTAGGCCCAGTTCTGTCTGACCCAAAGTCTGTTCCTTTTAGACACTTTTATACTCACTCTGGTATCCTGGATTCTCTGGCCTGGAGAAAGCTCATCTTGCACAAGCCCCTCATTTGTCAAAGATGATGAAGGAAGCCCAGAGAGGTGAAGCAACTAAAACCTGGACCCTCTCACCCCTAGGCCAGGACTTTTATATAGAGGCCTTTTCCCTTTAAGTAGTGAATTTATTCTTAAATAGGTAATTCATGCACATGATGCTAAATTCTGATGATGCAAAAGGAAATACAGAGAAAAGCAAGCATCCTTCTCCCACTCCTGCGCCTATAATCATGGGGCCTGGGGCTTCTCTGCAGACAGAGCCCAGCCAAGGCTTTTCGTAAATGCCATGTGCACTTCAGGGCTTGGTTTATTCTATTATATCTAGGGATGTGGCGCTGAGATACTTGCCTGCAGAACAGCAAACACCTCTGACTTCATTATTGTTATTCAAAGTAACCAGGGTCATTGCTCTCTGGCTTGCCTTAAAGCCAGCAAAGGCAATTGCCCATCCCCTGGGCTTTTCGTCTGGAAGAGACCATTGGCATCATTATTCAGTCCCCTCACTCTTCAGGTAAGGAGCTAATGAAGACAACATTCCCACTGACACACAGCAAGTTACTGTGGTGTTGGGGTTTCAATGTCAGGAGTCTCCTCTCTTCCTCTGGCATTTCTGCTACTATGCCAGGCTGGCTCCTTTCAGTAGACATAGCATCATTAAAAAATACCACAAGTGCCCCTGTGGAGAGCAGAGGAGATAGCCATTAAAATTAGAAAAGCTTATGCTCTTTGGCCTAACATATCTACTTCAAGGCATTCAATTCTTCCTACACACTCACAGGACAGTAAAATGATCTCTGTCCAACCTTATTCTTTGCAACACTGATTGTAATAGGGAAATACTGGAAGCAAACCAGATGCCTATGGATGGGAGGTAAGTTACATAAATTAGGAACCATCCACACAAACAGAATATGTGCAGCTGTGAAAAGACTGGGCCACTATTCCATGTGCAATAGGAACAGTCCCATCTTGCCAGGCATGGTGGCTCACACCTGTACTTTGGGAGGTGAAGGTGGGCGGATCCCTTGAGCCTAGGTGTTCCAGACCAGCCCGAGCGACGCAGTGATATGCTCTCATTTGTGTAAATAAAATAATACATTATTTGCTTTGCGGATGATGCCGTCGCTGCTGGGAGCCCTGTAATATCAGCCATGGTCAACCCCACCGTGTTCTTCAACATCGCCGTCGACGACGAGCCCTTAGGCCACGTCTCCTTCGAACTGTTTGCAGACAAGATTCCAAAGACAGCAGAAAACTTTTGTGCTCTGAGCACTGGAGAGAAAGGATTTGGTTATAACGGTTCCTGCTTTCAGAATTATTCCAGGGTTTATGTGTCAGGGTGGTGACTTCACATGCCATAATGGCACTGGTGGCAAGTTCATCTATGGGGAGAAATTTGATGATGAGAACTTCATCCTAAAGTATACAGGTCCTGGCATGTTGTCCATGGCAAATGCCGGACCCAACACAAATGGTTCCCAGTTTTTAATCTGCACTGCCAAGATTGAGTGGTTGGATGGCAAGCTTGTGGTCTTTGGCATGGTGAAGGCATGAATATTGTGGAGGCCATGGAATGCTTTGGGTCCAGGAGTGGTAAGACCGGCCAGAAGATCACCATTGCTGACTGTGGACAGCTCTAATAAGTTTGACCTGTGTTTTATCTTAACCACCAGACCGTTCCTTCTATAGCTCAGGAGAGCACCCTCCACCCCATTTGCTCGCAGAATCCTCGAATCTTTGTGCTCTCGCTCAGTTCCCTTTGGGTTCCTTGTTTTCCTTGTTCCCTTCCATGCCTAGCTGGATTGCAGAGTTAAGTTTATGATTATGAAATAAAAACTAAATAACAAAATAATAATAATAGTACATTATTTGCTTCTCAGTGCATACAACATCTCTGGAAAGATCCAAAAGAAACTGGTAGTAGGATGCATCAAGGTAGCCAGGGGGCATTTTTTCAATTTTGAACCATGTGGATGCATTATATATTCAAAATGTAAGACAAAAAACTCACGAGCATCTCTTACTTTTTCAACTTGAGGAAAAGAGAAGAAGAAGAAAGACATAAAGTCAGTGAAGATTAGCCTGGGTTCCTAGACTTGATCTTGATAGTAACCAGAATGTCAGGTCACATGTAGTGTAGGTCATAGGGTCCTGGCTTTTGGTTACCCATTGTTAGGCTCATATAACAGACAAGGAGGTGCCATTCTCCATTGTCTGTCCCTTTTACATCAGCTCATCTTGGCTCCTGATTTCCTAGGTCTGATATGGAAGGTTCCGGGATTTTATTATTTCTAGTCAACATCCCCTTCCCAAACCCCGCCCCTTGGCAGCCACAGCAGAGTCACATCTAGCCCAGGATCACATAAAAAGGGCTGTTTCCTCCCCTGAGGACCAACTGTGTGGAAGCACCAGGCATCAGAGATAGTCCTCCCTGGCATTGCAGGAGAGAATCTGAAGGGATGATGGATGCATCAAAAGGTGAGTGGGTGAAATCTCCATGGAGCCCCACGTGCCCCTCCAGCCAGCTGGCCCTAAACCGCTCTCTTACCTCTGCCTGGTGCTTGGGGCCATTGCCTTCTCACCCTAACTTGTGGCCCTTGTGCTGCTTGCTCTCTGTCTCATCCCTTTTTAAAAAAACAAAACAAAAAAACCAAACTTTTCATTTAGGCATAATTTCAGATTTACAAAAAGATTGCAAAAATAAAAAGAAGAATATCCATATATCCTTTATCCAGATTCCCTAAATGATTACCGCATTTGCTTTATCCTTCTCGATCAATGGACAGATAGATGATACAGACAGATAGATAGATAGACAAATATATATTTTTTGAACTCTTGAGAGTAAGTTGCAGATATTACATTATTAAATACTTTGGTGTGTATTTCCTAAAAACAAAGACATTCTCTTATGTAACCAATACAATTATGAAGACCAGGACATGAACACCATTTCAATACTGTTATCCAACCCACAGATTTTATGTAGATTTCACCGATTGTCCCAATAATGTCATTTATAGCAGAATAAAATCCTAGGTCAGGCTTCACATTCTGTTGTGGTGCCTCTTCGGTCTCCTTTGTCTGGAACAGTTCATCTGTCATTCTTGGAATTTTGTGACTTCATCACTTTTGAGGAGTACAGACCAGTTATTTTGTAGAGTGTCTCTCAATGCGTCCTGTCCTTTCTCAAGGTCACCTGATGGATTTCCCTACTGCAGAGGGTCTGTCTGCTGCTGTCAGCAGTGTCATGCTTCTCAGAGTGGGGAATAGCAGAGGGGGGTCATGTGCCAAGCTCTGTGTGCCATGAGGATGCAGCCGCCTACCACCACCAAGAGCAGGCACCAGAGCCCTCACTTTTACTTCAGGGAGTCCGGGTGCTGCTAGGGAACAACACGGCTGGGTTTGAACCCCTCTGCCGACTCCCCAGCCCCCAAGCCCTCTGTGACCTCCCAGCAGGGTCTGCTCAGCAGCCTCCTCTGTTGCTTGAAAAGCTGCTTGATAGCCAAGGAATGGCTACTTTGAAACTCTGCAAAGGGACTAAGCCAGACCCTCCTAGTTTCCAGCTTCTCCTTTTTTGTAGGGTGACATTTCTAAAGAAATCAGACTCTTCTTTTTAGTCCCAAGGCCACAGAGTTTTGAGTTCCTCCTTAGACGGCTGACGCCTCAGCTAGACTCAGCCTTGAAGGGTAAAGAGTCCTTGGGACTGAGAAAGGGTGGTGTGGTGTGATGGGAAGCACCTCCTGATAGAAGATTTATGTCTCTACCATGCACTAAATAGCCCTGTGGCTTTGGGCAAGTCACATCAATTCTGGGGAAGTACTATGTAAATTACTGAGGACTACCTGAAGGAAAGGTAGTATCACCTGACCCATGCTGTCATTCTCAAGAGATGCGACCTGCTCACTGGGGAGGTTTGACGACTTGCCTGAGGTCCCAGCCATGGGTGGCAGAGCTGGGACGCAAACCCGGTGCGTGTTCATTTCATGCTGCACGACTCTGCCTCCCTGCTGGGCACAATTTGACTTTACTCTCAAGATCTAAATCACCAAAGACAGTCATCTCATGGCCACCAGTGTTGGGGTGTTGGTGGGGGAAGCTGACGCTTCCTGAGGTGTCCTTTCTGATGGGCTTGTGCAAGTAACCATCACATGCTACCTTACAACATTAGCAAGTTGTGATGACTTCACGGTGTTTTCATGAATATTATTTCATTTTTTCTTCCAACCACTCCGGGAGGCCAGGACATCCAAATAGGGACCTGGAAAATGATGGTATGTGTGGGATAAAGATAGGATTTCATATAAGTGGAGGAAATGAGAAGTTGTACAATTTGTGGTGTTAGGACAACTGGTTAGTA
Source organism: Chlorocebus sabaeus (assembly GCF_047675955.1). Lineage (NCBI taxonomy): Eukaryota > Metazoa > Chordata > Mammalia > Primates > Cercopithecidae > Chlorocebus > Chlorocebus sabaeus. The sequence goes on along the minus strand of NC_132925.1, from coordinate 94,934,917 downwards.
TTTAGAGAAAAACAAAGCCAGATTTCTATCTCATGGCTTATACCACAACAAATCCCAGAAAGGTCGAAGATGAAACTGGAAAAGCATTAGAAGAAAATGAAGGCAATAGGAAAAAATAATCTCGGACTGGAGAAGGTGTTACAAAGGAAAATAGAAAACCTAGAAACGTAAAGTAAAAGAAAGGTAAAACTGACTGCAGAAAAATTAAAAATACATGTGAGACAAAACCTCCAGAGTCAGAAGGTAATGGAACTGTGAAGCGTTACTTTCAACACATATGAGAAGCAAATGCTATTCTGTAGTATAAAAAGAGCTTTCAGATCTATAAGAAAATGGCCAACATCCCAAAATATACATGGACAAAGAGCAGTATTAGGTAGTTCAAAGAAAAAGAAATATAAATTGTAATACATGAAAAGATGTTCAACCTTACTTGTAACGAGGGTGGTCATGAAACAAAACTGAAACAGCAGGCCAGGTACGGTGGTTCATGCCTATAATCCCCAAATTTGGGAGGCTGAGATGGGAGGATTGCTTGAGTGCAGGAGTTCAAGACCAGCCTGGGAAACATAGTGAGACCCTGTCTCCACAAAACAATTTAAAAATTAGCCGTAGCCGGGCACGGTGGCTCATGCCTGTAATCCCAACACTTTGGGAGGCCAGATCACTTGAGATCAGAAGTAAGGGACAAGCCTGGCCATCACGGTGAAACCCCGTCTCTACTAAAAAATACAAAAATTAGCCAGGCGTGGTGGCACACACTGGTAATCCCAGCTACTTGGGAGACTGAGGCATGAGAATCGCTTGAACCTGGGAGTCAGAGGCTGCAGTGAGCCAAGACTGCACTCCAGTCTGGGCAATAGGGGAGACTTTGTCTCAAAAATAAATAAATTAATAAAAATAAAAATTAGCTAGGCATGTGGTGCACATGGGTAGTTCCAGCTACTCAGCTACTCAGGTTCAAGGCTGCAGTGAGCCATGATTGCACCACTGCACTTCAGCCTGGGTGACAGGCCAAGACTCTGTCTCTTTAAAAAAAAAAAAAAAAGAAAAGAAAGAAAGAAAGAAAGAAAAAGTTGTATAAAAGCAAAACAGCAATGAGATTTCATTTTTTCATTTATCAGATTAGCCAAGATTAAAAGTTTAATAGAAAATAGCTTTAAAAAGGCATTGTCCCATCTTTTTGTAGGAGTGTCACTGGTGCAGTCACTAGAAGGCTCTCTGGCAACATTTACTGAAATTAAAGATGCCTATATCCTGTGACACAGCAGTTCTGCTTTGGAAGATTTCTCTTACAAATATTGTCACACATGAGTGCAAAGATACATGTACAAGGAAGTACATTGTAGCATATAAGATTTTAAACGATCTACATGTCCATCCAGAGGGATAATAGCTGCTAAAAAAAAAAAAAAAAAAAAAAAACAAGGTTGAGACCAGCCTGGGCAACACAGGGAGACCCCATCTTCACAAAAAATGAAAAACTTAGCTGGGTGTGGTGATGCATGCCTGTAGTGCCAGCTACTCAGGAGGCTGAGGTGAGAGGATTGCTTCAGCCTGGGAGGTGGAGGCTGCAGTGAGCTGTGATCACACCATTGCACTTCAGCCTGGGAAACGGAATAAGACTCTGTCTCAAAAAAAAAAAAAAAAAAAAAAAAAAAAAAAAAAAAAAATTAAAAGAAAATAGTAACAAGATCTAATTGGATGGTTAGGAGATAAATTTCAAGATATGTGTGAGAGAGAGAAGTGGGGGGAGAAACATACAGAGAGAGAGAAGCAATGTGCAGAATAGTGTATTGAGAAAGCTGTTTCTGTAACTAAAGTATTGGTTTATGGCAGAGAAAACTGGAAAGATACTTAGATACTTTATAGTGATTTTCTCTGGAAAAAAGATCTGGGAGTCTGGGATAGGAGAGAAACTTAATTTTTGTAATGGGCATTTATTACTTTTATTTATTTTTATTTTATTATTATTATTATCATTATTATTTTTGAGACAAGGTCTCACTCTGTCGCCCAGGCTGGAGCCCAGTGACACAGTCTTGGCTCACCGCAGCCTCCGGTTCCCAGGTTCACGCAATTCTCCTACCTCAGCCTCCTGAGTAGGATTACAGGCATGCGCCACATTACTCAGTTAATTTTTAATTTTTAATAGAGATGGGGTTTCACCATGTTGGCTAGGCTGGCCATGAACTGGCCTCAAGTGATCCACCTGCCTTGGCCTCCCAAAATGCTGGAATTACAGGCGTGAGTCACTGTGCCTGGCCTCCTCTTTATCCTATTTGTGATTCTTTATGATTCCTAAATAAGAGGATTCATGTCTTTCATTCATTTTGGAAAGTTCTCAACCATCACCTCTTCGCTGCTGCTCCCCATTCTTGATTCTCTCCTTTCAGAACAACTATAGCATATAGTTTAGACCTTTCCAACCAAGACTCCACGTCTCTAAACTGCTTTTCATATTTACTTCTATTAATATTTCTCTAGGTTGTATTATAGGTATTTGTTTCCAGTCTATTTTCTAGTCCACTGATTTTCTTTCAGTTATGTCTATTTGCTATTTGACCTGTGAGTTTTTTTCATTTCGAGAACCATATTTTCATTTTTAGAAGTTACGTTTTAAAAAATTTATCTGGTCATTCTTAATAGTGGCTTATTCCTTTCTCATCATTTTGACTTCTTCTCTTATGTCCCTAGCCATTTTTGACTTGGCTATTTTATGGTCTCTTTCTCTCTGTCTCTGTCTCTGTCTCTCTCTCTCTCTCCCCCTCTCTCTCTATATATATATACACACACACACACAGAGTATATATGTATAATATGTATATACACACACATATATGTATATATGTGTGTGTATATATATTATACATATATAATTTTTTTTTTGAGGCGGAGTTTCACTCTTGTTGCCCAGGCTGTAGTGCAATGGAGTGATCTCGGCTCACTGCAACCTCTGCCTCCTGGGTTCAAGCGAGTCTCCTGCCTCAGCCTCTCGAGTAGCTGGGATTACAGGCATGAGCCACCAAGTCTGGCAAATTTTTTTTTTTTTTTTGAGACGGAGTTTCACTCTGTCACCCAGGCTGGAGTGCAGTGGCTCACTCGGCTCACTGGAAGCTCCACCTCCTGGGTTCATGCCATTCTCCTGCCTCAGCCTCCCGAGTAGCTGGGACTACAGGCACCCGCCACCACGCCTGGCTAATTTTGATTTTGTATTTTTAGTAGAGACGGGGTTTCCCCATGTTGGTCAGGCTGGTCTCGAATTCCTGACCTCAGGTGATCTGCCCACCTCGGCCTCCCAAAGTGCTGGGATTACGGGCATGAGCCACTGTGCCTGGCCCTATGTTTTTAAATATTTTATTTATTATTTTTTGAAATAAAGTCTCACTCTGTCACCCAGGCTGTAGTGTAGTGTTGTGAACATGGCTCACTGCAACCTTGACCTCCCAGGCCCAAGTGATACTCTTGCCTCAGTTTCCCAACTGGTTGAGACTGCATATGCACATCACCATTCTCAGTTAATTAAATTTTTTTTTTTTTGCAAAGACAGGGTTTCTCTGTGTTGCCCAGGCTGATCTTGAACTCCTGGGCTCAAGGGATCCTCCCAAAGTGCTGGGATCATAGGCGTGAGCCACTGTGCCTGGTCCATAGTCTATATACATTATTTTATAGTCTGTATATTATCTGATTTCTTGGACGAATACTTGTGTGGTTTCTGCTGAAATAGTGTATTTTCTGTTTTAAAATTTGGGGCTGTAAGCTCATCTTGAGTGTGACTTTATCTGTGTTAATTCCATAAAACTTTGGTGGAGAATGGATCACTCCAAAGATTGGCATTTATCCCCTAAACCAGTGACAACTGTGACTAGGAGCCAGTTTGTGCCTACGAGCCAAGGACAACTGTCTGTTTTACTTTCTCAGTTTGGGGGAATCCCAGACCTCTACAGAAAGAGGTGATGTTTGAAATTTTTCATCACTGGTATGCATTCTGCAGGGGCTGTGCTCCCACAAGCAGTCTGGGAGACTCTCCAAGAGTACCTGCCGGCAGGTGGCAGTAGCCTCAGGCAGCAATGTGGACACCAGGGTGGGGGTGGTGGGGGATGTGATTTATTGTGGCAAAAGGTACAAAGGAAAATCAGCAAAGGGAAAAGGCTGCTGGGGTGAGGTTCTAGGGGAGCTAGGCAGGTGCTTCCAAGAGTCCTCTCCAGTGGAGTCACACAGGATGTATTTAATTCCTTTAGCAATTAGTTGTGACATGTTTTTTCTCTGTATGTCTCATTCAACCATCATAACTTTATTATTATTATTTTTTTAGTAATCTCTTATTCTCACCCAGACCTTTCATCTGGAATGGTTGTTTGCAAGAGGGACAAAAGCATTTTTACAGAAAAATATTTTAATACAATGTAACCAGAATAACACATCATATTCTGGAATTGGTCAGGACAAAATCCTGAATTTTTGAAAATTTTCAAAATGGTAGGTCGGGTGTGGTGGCTCATGTCTGTAATTCCAACATTTTTGGAGGCTGAGGCAGAAGGATCACTTGAATTCAGGAGTTTGAGACCAGCCTGGGCAACACAATAAGACTTTATCACCACAGAAAATAAAAAAGCCAGGTGTGGTGGTGCACACCTGTAGTCCCAGCTACTCTGGAGGCTGAAGTGGGAGGATCCCTTGAGCTCAGGAGGTCGTGGCTGCAGTGAGCCATGTTCACACCACTGCACTCCAGCCTGGGTGACAGAGCAAGGCCCTGTCTCAAAAAAAAAAAAAAAAAATTCAAAGTAAGCTTAAATAATCTCTATTTTTTGTCCTGATCATTCATTCATTGAGCAGCCTAGAAAAGGTCAGTTCCTTTCTGGGGAAAGCTGCATTTAATAATCAAACTGCCTTACCAGGAGGAAGGAGAAGGAAATTGTATTAGTTTATTTTCTGTTGCTTATAAAAGAATACCTGAAACTCAGGTAATTTATAAAGAAAAGAAGTTCATTTCTTCCAGTTACGGAGGCTGAGACTCCAAGGTCGAGGAACTGCATCTGGTGAGGGCCTTCTTGCTATCTTGGACTTCCTGTGGAGTCCCTAGGTGGTGCTGGGCGTCACATGGTGAGGAGCTGAGCGTGATAGCTCAGGTATCTCTTCCTCTTCTTCTAAAGTCACCAAGGTCCTCTTAAGTGAGTTTTTTCTTGTCATTTTAAGAGTCCCACTTGACCCACTCAAAAATATACATACAGGCTGGAAAATCATAAGCTTCTAAGGCTGACAATTTCACAAGAGCTCATTAGCAACTAATGCTAATTTTAGTTTAAAAGCAACTTTGCTTTTTAAAACTCCAAAAGTATATCTCCATCTGGAGATTGCCTGTCTTTTATGTTGTCTCCTTTTTTCCAGAGGCTTCATGGCAAAAGTTATAGCAAAAATTATCCATTGCAGAGACTTTTGTTTTTTAATACTCAAAGAATTTAAATTCCAACCCGCACACTGGTGGCAAAAAACAAGGACATGGTATTCCACTGACAGTTTTTCTTTGCAGGTTTCTCTAGTCATCTTGCATTTATGACACTGAAAGCATTAAACTGCTATATCAGTTTTCACCATCCATCCAAGTGCAGTAACTAAAAATAAAAATACAAAGGCTTTTTTTTTTTAATTTTTTTTAGAGCTGGGGTCTCACTTTGTTGCCCAGGCTGGAGTGTTGTGGCTATTCACGGCTGCAATCATAGCTCACTGCAGCCTCAAACTCCTGGGCTCAAGTGATTCTCCCACCTCAGTCTCCCAAGTAACCGAGATTACAGGTATATGACTCCAAAGGCATTTTTTTTTAAGACAGCCCCAATGTGGCTTCCTGTAGTTCCAGGATGCCCCCAGCCTCCCAGATCTACCTTTAAGCAGTGCTCAGGTCACAGAGCAGTGCCCAGGAGAGGGTGAGGGAGGAGGCTCCAGTACTGCACATCTATTACGTGCTGTATGTTGGTTTCTTAGGGCATTCATAACAAATGACCACAAATGGGGTTGCCTAAAACAACAGCAATTTATTATTCTGTAGTTCTGGAAGATAGACATCCAAAATGAAAACGTCAGCAGGGTCCTGCTTCTGCAGAAGCCTTCAGTGGAGAATCTTTCCTTGTCTTTCCTGGTTTCTGGTGGCTCCAGGTGTTCTGTGGCTTGCAGCTGTGTCACTCCAGTCTCTGCCTCGATCTTCACATGACCCTCCCCTTGCCTCTCCATGTCTCTTATAAGGACACTTGTTATTGGATTTAGGGCCTACCTGGATAATCCGGGATAATATAATGACAAGATCCTTAATCACACCTGAAAGTCCCCTATTTCTATAAGGTCACATTCACAGGCTCCAGGTGGAGATATCTTCTGTGCGACCACCATTCAAGCCACTATATGCCCATCTGCCTAACATTAATGATGGCTTGCATTTTATTAAGTGCCTACTGTGTGCCAGGCACTCAATGTGCACATTAGCCACCGAGGGAGGGACTGTGTTTACCATTCTAGGGAGATAAGGTCTTAAGAAGCTTCCACAGAGATGACTGCATTTAGGATTTGGATTTCTTAACTGCTCTTTCGTGCTTCCTGGTACCAAAACCTATACCTTTACCCCTTGGGAACCCAGGTCACCCACCTGCCCAGTCCATGGGGGAGCAGGAATAAATCAGAACATGGGAGGGACTGTTAAAGCCCTTTTCCAGCTGTGATTGATTTGCAGTTGGCTCTGGGTCCCACAGCAGGAGCTCTGCCATCCAGGGAAATGAAGAAGCCTTTCAGGACGGCAGCTCCCGACAGCATGCTATGGTTTGAATATGTCTCCCAAAAAAATTCAGGGGTTGCCAATGTGGTGGTTCTAAGAGGTGGGGCCTTTAAGAGGTGATTAGGTGATGAGGGCTACTTCCCTGTGAATAAGATGAGGTGCCCCTATAACGGGACCTGAAGGAGGGAGTTGGTCCTCTCTCGCCCTCTGCCTTCTGCTATGTTACAACGCAGCAAGAGGCCCTCACCAGAGGCTGGTGCCTTGATCTTGGACTTCCCAGCCTCCAGAACTGTGAGAAATAAATTTCTATTCTTTCTAAATGACCCAGTCTCAGGTATTCCATCACAGCAGCACAAATGGGCTAAGATGCTCCAGCTAGCCATGGACCCAGCCCAAGGTTTCAGCCCAAGAAGGGGAGGCACCTGGGAAGGTAGGTCTGTCTGCCAGGTGGGCCTCCCTGCTGGAGGGAGCAGGTTCCCAGGCCCTGTGCAGCTGTGCAGAGGGAAGGCCACTTGCTGGGGCTTGCCTTCCTGGAGAACACTTGTCCAGACCCCAATCCCAAAGCCACTCCAGCAAGAATGAGCTGTGCTGTCTACAAACACATCACTGGCCACATCCCCAAGGTCGCCCTCTGATGTGGGCGTGACCACTCCACCTATTTCGTAGTCACGAAAGTCCACGTTTCCACGGCTGTCCTCCATGATCTCTGCAGAGGATGGGTCTCCTCTGTGGGTGAGCCCTTGGAAGCAGGGGAAGGTCCCTGCATCTCACCTCACTTTACCTCACAGGCCACGGTGGGGCTTCCTAATCTAGGGGTTCTCAATATGTGCCTCCCTGGGCCAGCAGCATTAGCGTCATCAAGGAAGCTGCTGGAGTGGAGTGGCAGATTCTCAGCCACACCCCAGATGTGCTGAATCAGAAACTCAGGGTGGGCCCGGCAGTCTGTGTTTTACCATGCCCTCTGCACACTGGAATTGCCTGGAAAGCTTTGAAAACACAGAGGCTCAGCCCCACTCAGATCAATTGTATCAGAATCGCTGGGGGAGAACATAAGTAGTTTTACAACCCCCAGGTGGTTTCAGGGTGCAGCCAAAACACATTTCCCTTCATGACTCATGAGCCTGGGAATAGTTTGAATTTTAGATAAAGGGGAGGGGTTTGGGTCCCAAGCTGAGGTAATACAAATGTCATTATAACAGACACATGGTAAGAAATACATGTGTTATAGAGAAGAGTGTATGTGGAGATTATTTCTTCTACTGAATGTACTTTTCACTGGAGCATTGAAGAAGAAAATCCCCTTTTTTTGGGGGGGGGCGGGGGGACGAAGTCTCACTCTGTCACCCAGTCTGGAGTGCAGTGGTTCGATCTTGGCTCCTGATCTTAGGTGATGCGCCCCCCTCAGCCTCCCAAAGTGCTGGGATTACAGGCGTGAGCCGCTGCACCTGGCCTTAAAAATCCCATTTATAATGCAAGTAGTCTTGGCCTCAGATCATGGGAGCTCCTTGGTGCTTCTTCCTCGATTTGGATAAAAAGGCTTCACCCCAGCCACTTTGCACCCCACCCTTCTCTTCAGGATGTGAGCTCTCACCTCAGGATGGTGTCTGACTGGAAGCTGACGGGAGTCTGGGCTGAACAGGAAGGGGAGCAAGCCCAGGGCTCATCTGTTCCCTCCTCAGTTTGCCTGTTCCCCTCTTTCCCTTCAGCTTTTGTGTTGATTAACGGAGAACACCCTGGCACCAGCTTTGTTCCTGAGGCCATGTCTACAGAGAGGGGGAGCTGGGGTGGGAGCCTTGCCTAACAGCCACTCACAGACTCACCCTGTCTGAGTCTCAGTTTCCTCACTTGTAAGATGGGCGTGCACCTACCTATTTTGCAGGGTTACATGACTGAGCACTTTAGTCCACTGCTCTCGGCTCATCCCCATGTAATCCCACAAGGTAGGTACATGCACACCCACCTTACAGGTGAGGAAACTGAGTCTCAGACAGATTCATAGCCAGCGAGAGGTGGAGCAGGGATGCCCAACTCTAAAACCCAGCTCTACCTCAATGCACTGTCAGATTTTGAACCGAGAAAGAGGTGATCAAGGAATAAACGTTCTCTGTGCTCTCTTTCCCCATGTGCTGTGTGCGGACAGAGCTGCAAGTTCTCCTCGTTGACTTCTTGAAGCAGGAGAACGCCGTTTCTCACCACACGTGGGAGTTCCAAACGAGCAGTCCTGTGTTCCGGCGAGGGCAGGTGTTTCACCTGCGGCTGGTGCTGAACCAGCCCCTACAATCCTACCACGAACTGAAACTGGAATTCAGCACAGGTGAAGCCTCGGGGCCCTGCTCATGGGGCTTGGGGGAGGGACCACGAGGGTCCCTGGATGCTGGAGTGGCCCTTTCTGGTCAGTCTGAGCCAGGAGTGCCCTCCCCTCTCTGATCCCCAGTTTCTCCATCTGTAAAGTGGGAATAATAGCAGGTATGATGAGAATAGAATGGGAAGCTCAGTCAGGACCTCGCACATAGTGAGGCTCTGATTCCTTGGCTAAGCAGGGGAGGGGGCCAGAGCAGAGAGAGGAGGCGACTCAGCGGGCATCTGCCGCAGTGGGGTCTGGAACATTTTGTAGAGATGAATCATAGGCCTGAGGTGTGCTGATGCCATAACTGGGTGGGCTGGAGGTAAGCCAGTAATAATGATTAAAATATCATAGTTTGGTTGCAAAGATAATAGGAAATGGCTCACGCATTTGTTATAGTTAGGTAAATATATGTGTATAAGTACAACTAGGGGAACAGAGAAAATGTATTAGATTTTGTGACAGGTGGTGGGATAATGGAGGGGAGGTCTTCTTTAATGTTGTTTTTAAGTTGTTTTTTGTTTGTTTTGTTTTTGTTTTTTTATTATACTTTAGGTTCTAGGGTGCATGTGCACAATGTGCAGGTTTGTTATGTATGTATACATGTGCCATGATGGTGTGCTGCACCCATTAACTCGTCATTTACCTAATGTTTTTAAGTTATAAAAATAGATCAAGTAAGACAGGCATAGCAGCTAATGCCAGTAATCCTAGTATTTTGGGAGGCCGAGGTGGGCAGATCACCTGAGATCAGGAGTTCGAGACCAGCCTGGCCAACATGGTGAAACCCCGTCTCTGCTGAAAATACAAAAATTAGCTGGGCATAGTGGCAGGTGCCTGTAATCCCAGCTATTCAGGAGGCTGAGGTAGGAGAATTGCTTGAACCTGGGAGGCGGAGGTTGCAGGGAGGTGAGATACTGTCATTGCACTTCATCCTGGCGACAAGAGTGAAACTCCGTCTCAAAAAAAAATTAGATCAAATAGATGTACTTTACAAGATGGCATACAATAGCACTTGCTGGGAGAGTGCTCCTTTTGCTCCTTCTCTGAGTGAACAACAGGCTTAGGGTCTCCTCCAACGTACTGGTGGAGATCAGTCAGAACAGCTGCCATTCCCTTTATCCAAGATGAAATAAGCACCTACTGTGTGCCGTGCCATGAGCTACCTGCTCAACGTGTGGACTGGGACCGTGCTGTCACTGACTTTGTGACTTTATAGTATCCCTGGGTCCATGTGCATTCCCTCACCCAAAATTTCCTGAGCATTTGCCACACGCCAGGTGTTGCACTGAGCACTCTCCATGTGTGGTGTAGTGCGACTCACTCACTCAACAGGTTTTTGTTGAGTACCTACTCTGTGCCAGGGAACCCAGAGGTAAAGCGTTCCCTGCCTCCTAGACTTGACCATACTAGCAGAGAGAGCAGTAAACAAAACTGCAAGATAATTTCAGACAGGGCCAAATATGATGAAGACACCAAAAACAAGAGGCTCCTCCAGCAAGACAGAAAGCAGCAGGTCAGGGCGGGGATGACTCTGTTGGGGTTGGAAGGGCTTCCCTGGGAAGTGAGCCTGCTGAGACCCACGTCCCACCGTGTGAGGAGCGGAGAGCAGGGTGTTCCCAGCCCTGAGCACGGCAAGTGCCAGGGCCCTGAGGAGGCAACACTTGTGTCACGTGCTCTTTGTCACAAGCTGACTCTCTGGGGACCAGAAACCCAGTCATGACAGGGAGGAAAGTGGGGAATTGGGGAGAAGCGTCACTGAGGGCCACCTGTGGGCTATGGAAAGAGGTTGGATTTGATTCTAGTAGTCCCTGGAGCTCATGACATAACCTGATCGACCTTTCAAAGAAGATCCTGCAACAGTATGCAGGGTAGGGGTGGTATTTGCCTCCTCCAGACGAGAAGAGTGAAGGTTAAGCAGTTCCCCTGCATTACGCGGAGTGGACAAACGTGTGGGTCTGTGGCATGAGCTGGCGGGGTTAAACAAATGGTAACTGGAGTGAGCACGTGACAGAGGCAGGAGCTCTAGGGAGACCTGGATCTGATGGGTAAAAAGGGAGGATGTGGAGAGGAGGCAGGAAGCTCTTCTAAATTGAGCAGAAAACTAAAACTGGACATGTGGGGCAGAGGGAGGCCCCTGCAGAATTAGAGGGGCTGGAGCCAGGGACAAATGAGCCTGGAAAGGAGGGGTGGGGGCTCCGTGAGTGGGCAGTAGGTGCGGCCGAACTAGGGGAGATTGTCTTGGGGGTGACCTATGGCTGGGCCAATGTTTTTTTTTCCTTCGGGTGTCTCCAGGGCCAAATCCTAGCATCGCCAAACACACCCTGGTGGTGCTCGACCCGAGGACGCCCTCAGACCACCACAACTGGCAGGCAACCCTTCAAAATGAGTCTGGCAAAGAGGTGAGCACCCACCGGGCTGGCGGGCGGGCTGGCTGGCTTCTGGTGGATTCCTCCTGATGTGAGCAGCCCCATCCCCTTCCTCACCTGTCAGCTGGCAACGTGGTTTAAAGCCATCCACAGCAGAGCATGAGAGAGGGGCCATGGCTCCAAACGTCTCTTTCCCCACTCAGCCTCCTCCAAGCACACAGTACCTCTGAGGCCAAACCTCCTACATGTCACCTTTCCCCTTTTCATTTCAAAGGGAACAATATTCACTGGAGGACACGAGCAGAGAGAAGTACATAAAAATAACCCATGGTTCCACCAATTAATTTACCCATCCTTCCTTCCAGGCTTTTTCTATGTCATGGTCAAATACAAACTGGGAGTCCATCTCATGCTTCACTCATTTGACAAGACCTAATGGATGTTTTCCACAGTGGCTCCTGCCCGAGTGTGTGGCTTACGGTGGCTGATTTTCCATGCTTTTGGGGAGCAGTGGGTGTTCACAGTTGTCTCCAGTCTTCCCGTGTTGTAAAGAACCATCTCTCAGGCAGATCTTTGAACTAGCTTATGGATATTTGCTTAGGCTAAATCCCTAGAAGTTTAATGCTAGGCTAATGCCATGATTTTAAAGTGGCAATTACATTGGGTTTTCGTAGAAGCAGGATCTGCTGGTGGAAATGAGATGAATGGGCCAGTTGCTGCTGGAATCCTTCCTAGTGCCCCAGGCTCTTCCTTCTTCTCCCTCCCATCCAGATCCCAGACTCTCAACCCCAATTTTGCATTTGAGTGTTTTTCAGGGTATCATGAAAATCTCTCCCGAGGTGGGCATGGGGTGGAGGCAGGAGCTGCATTTCTTTACTCAAAAAGTGTTAGTTTTAAAGTTTTGTTTTTTAAATTGACATATAACACACATAAAAGACACAAATCTTAATGGTTTGCACAATGAATTTTTACATATGAATACAGCTGTGGGACCACCAGCCAGATCAAGGTGGAGGCCATTTCCTGCACCCTGGAAGGCTGGTTCTCCTGGGTTCCATTGTAATGAACAGTGAGGGCACAACCTCCTCCCCCTTGCCACAACAGGGGTGTGGGGAGTTAGCCTTGTGGATTCTGAAGTTGTAGCACACTGAGTTTGATCCCAGCTCCACCTCTTGGGCAACCTCTGTGAACCTCAGTTTCCCCACCAGCAAAATAATGACAATTAAACATTTATATATATTAGCTCATTTAATTTTCACAATGCTCCCACAAAGAAGTGGGCCTGTTATCATTCCAAATTTTTAAACAAGAAAACTGAGGCACAGGAGAGGTTATGTAACCAGCCAAGGTCATATAGCCAATAAGAGGTAGAGCTGGCCAGCCTGGGCAACATAGGGCTACCCCATCTCTACTAAAAAAAAAAAATTAGCCGGGAGTGGTGGCAGGCACCTGTAGTTCCAGCTAGTTGGGAGGCTTAGGTGGGAGAATCACTTGACCCCAGGAGTTCAATGCTGCAATGGCACTCAAGGCTACTTCTGCCATCACCAGCACCAGCTTCTCTCCAGAGGGTGCTGGATATCTTCTTGCCGCCTCAAATGTGGCACATTCTATGTCAACCCTTTTCCACACCTGCCCTTTCTCCTGGGGCCTTCCTGAAATCAAAAGCCATCAGGTGCCCATGCTAGAAGCCAATTGCACTCCAGCCTGGGTGACAGAGAAAGACTCTGTCTCACAAAAAAGCGGGGGAGAGTAGAGCTGGGATTTGAACTGAGAGCCTATTGCTCCTATGAGTTATAATAATAAGCATCTCATGGGAGGATCTTGGACCACAAATGGAAATGTTTTGTGACAAGGATGAGCATTATTATTCTTGGTACCATTGTGGCTACAGCAATATTGATGTATCCTAATTATCTCTCCAGCTATTATTTATCCTAAAAGACTGGATAGAGGCCTGGACGCCCTTGGACCAATGGCCCTCTGGGACTCTGACTGCCTGTATTCCAAGAGAAATGTGTTTTTTGTTTTTATTTTTTGCTGCAAAAGACAGTTGACATTTAACCTTTCCCCGGAGTTCCAGGCACTGGGCTAGGCACATGTATTAGTCCATTCTTGTCCTACTCTACTACTCTAAAGAATACCCGAGACTGGGTAATTTATAAAGGAAAGAAGTTTAATTGACTCACAGTTCCACATGGCTGGGGAGTCCTCAGGAAACTTACAATCATGGCAGAAGGGGAAGCAGGCACATTTTACGTGGTAGCAGGTGAGAGAGAGTGAGAAAGAGCAGGGGAAACTGCCTTATAAAACCATCAGATCTCATGAGAACTCACTGACTATCATGAGAACAGCAGAGGGGAAACTGCCCCCATGATTCAATCACCTCCCACCAGGTCCCTCACTCAACATGTGGGGATTATGGGGATTACAATTCAAGACGAGATTCGAGTGGAGACACAGAGCCAACCATGTCAGCACCTTAAGTGTGTTTTATCCACAGCATCTTCCCAACAACCTGGAGATAGTATCACCTCCAGGCTGTGGTGAAGGGAGTGGTGAAGGGAGTGAATCTCAGGGAGGTGAAAATGCCCAGTCTGTCTAGGGCTCTTGCAAGACGTGCCAAAACTTCATGCTGTATGAAGCTGCTTTTCTTTCTCACGCATCCTGCCCTTGCAGGGACGCTCCTGGCTGTCCAGGGTCCTGACCATTCCTTGTCTCCGGGCTGGTTCCAGATGGGATGAGTTGTTAGGACTGATGGATTCTTCTGGGAAGCATTTGTAGGATTTGGGATCTGGCCAGAGGGGGAGATGTCCACCTTATCTTGTGGTTTGCTCAGGTCACAGTGGCTGTCACCAGCACCCCCAATGCCATCCTGGGCAAGTACCAACTACATGTGAAAACTGGAAAACACATCCTTAAGTCTGAAGAAAACATCCTATACCTTCTCTTCAACCCATGGTGTAAAGGTACTGTGAATCTCAGGTCTGCTGGGGCGTGGCAGGTGCCCCTGGCAAAACCTGCTATGTGCAATGCATAGTCTATGAGCTTTTGTTTGCTCTCAAGGTACTTGCAAACTAATTAAAGGGATGTGACCCAGGAACAGATTGCGGACACCATTGGAGCGTTTTCTTTGTGACCAGGCCCCTTAGAATGGAGGTCCTTATTCCCCGTTTCCACTTCTCCCCAATGCCTTGCCCTGCCCCAACTGGCTTCTGCCTTCACCACTGTACAGAGGCTGCCTTGGTAGGGGTGGGGAGGGGCCACCAAGGACTTCTTTCTTGCCAACTCCAGGTCAGGACCTGAACTGTGGTTGGCTCCTCCCTTCTGCTCCCTTAGTTCTGTTCTCTTCTCTCGACTCCCTCATGTACCCAGCTCATTTTTTCCTGTGGCTACACTGGAGCCTTTATGTAAATGGCACTCGAGGCTACTTCTGCCACTGCCAGCACTGGCTTCTCTCCAGAGGGTGCTGGACATCTTCTTGTAGCCTCAAATGTGGCACATTCTATGTCAACCCTTTCCATACCTGCCCTCCCTCCTGGGGCCTTTTTGAAATCAAAAGCCATCAGGCGCCCATGCTAGAAGCCAAGGAGCTCTTTTTTTAACCTTTGTATTTGGAAATGATTTTGAGCTCACAGAAAAGTGGCAAAAATGATGTAATGAACAACCTATACCCTTTATCCAGGCTCACCTGTTGTTAATATTTTTCTCCATTTGCTTAATCATTTTCCCTCCCTCCCTCCTCTACACACACACATGCTTTTTATTTTTGAACCATTTGAGAGTAAGTTACATATAAGTTGGTTCTTTACAACCCCTAAACCCTTTGATGTGTATTCCATAAGAACAGGGATGTTCTCTCATATAACCACAGTACAGTTATCAACTTCAGTAAATTAAGTGTTAGCAGCCAGGCATGGTGGCTCATGCCTGTAATCTCAGCACTTTGGGAGGCGAAGCGGGCAGATCACAAGGTCGGGAGATCGAGACCATCCTGGCTAACACGGTGAAACCCCATCTCTACTAAAAATACAAAGAAAAATTAGCCGGGCGTGGTGGCAGGCACCTGTATTCTCAGCTACTCAGGAGGCTGAGGCAGGAGAATGGCGTGAACCTGGGAGGCAGAACTTGCAGTGAGCCGAGATTGTGCCACTGCACTCCAGCCTGGGCAACAGAGCAAGACTCTCTCTCATAAAAGGAAAAAAAAAAAAGGCCGGGCGCGGTGGCTCACGCCTGTAATCCCAGCACTTTGGGAGGCCAAGGTGGGCGGATCACAGGGTCAGGAGATCAAGACCATCCTGGCTAACATGGTGAAACCCTGTTTCTACTAAAAACACAAAAAATTAGCTGGGCATGGTAGTGCGTGCCTGTAATCCCTGCTGCTTGGGAGGCTGAGGCAGGAGAATCACTTGAACCCAGGAGGTGGAGCTTATAGTAAGCTGAGATCGCGCCATTGCACTCCAGCCTGGGAGACAGAGCAAGACTCTGTCTCAAATAAATAAATTAATTATTTTTAAAAAATAAGCATTAGCATAATACTTTCATCTACTATCTATGTAACAGTTTGGTCACTTTAAAAAAAAAATTTTTTTTTTTTTGAGATGGAATTTCACTCTTGTTGGCCAGGCTGGAGTGCAATGGCACGATCTTGGCTCGCTGTAGCCTCTGCCTCCTGGGTTCAAGCAATTCTCCTGCCTCAGCCTCCCAAGTAGCTGGGATTACAGGCACACGCCACTACACCCAGCTAATTTTTGTATTTTTAGTAGAGATGGGGTTTTGCCATGTTGGCCAGGCTGGTCTCGAACTCCTGACCTCAGGTGATCCACCCGCCTTGGCCTCCCAAAATGCTGGGATTATAGGCATGAGGCACCGTGCCCAGCCAGTCACTTGATTTTATCATGTTCTTTATAACATTGTTTTCTCTCCAGTACAAGATCCAGTCTAGAGTCACATTTTACATACAGTTATGTTTCTTTACCTCCTTTAATCTGGAACCATTTCTTAGTCTTTCTTTGTCTTTTTTGACATATTTTTGAGGACTAGAAGTCCCCCTTTTTAACAGATCATTCGTCATTTGGGTCTGATGATTCATCATCTTTAGATTCAGGTTACGCAGTCCTTGCTGGATGTTATGTAAACGACATGTCCTTCTTGGAAAATCATATCTGGAGGCACACAATGTCTGCATGCCCCTCATTGGGAATGTTAAATGTGATCATTTGGTCAAGGTGCTGTCCAGTTTTTCTGCTATATAATTACTATCTTTTTCTTTGTAATGAGTAGTCTATGTGGACACATTAAAGACCGTCCAAACATCCTGATCCTTATCAAAATTCTCCACCCCTAGATTTAGTATCCACTGATGGTTCTTGCTTCAACCATTCTTCTCTGTGATGGTTGCACAGTGATTTTCCAAGGCCAGCTCTCTGCCATGTTTACCTGCTAGCCCCTGGCATTTGCTGTAGGCAGAGCCCTCCCTTCACCCCCATCTACCTCTCTCTCTCTACCATCTGTATGGACTCATGGACTCTCTCTTACTTTTCAGTGGTTTATGATTCATCCTTTTCTTAACTCATGCTTAAATTGCTCCAGATTTTCCCAGGGGAAGCCCCCTACAGCTGGCTCAGGAAGTTCTTTTGGATACTTTCCCTCTTGCTCACCTCCCTCCCCTCAACATTGGGTATTCCAAGCTCCTCACAAAGACCTTAAAGCTCCCTCAGCACAGACAGTCCCCAGTGGCAAGCCTGCCCCTGTCCCAGGGCAGACTGTAACCTCTGTGGATGTGTGGTCTTGCTTCAGAGGACACGGTTTTCATGCCTGACGAGGACGAGCGCAAAGAGTACATCCTCAACGACACAGGCTGCCATTACGTGGGGGCTGCCAGAAGTATCAAATACAAACCCTGGAACTTTGGTCAGGTAATGATTTGCCGTCCTGTGGCTGGACCAGGCCCCATCTGTTAGATCACCCTTTTGCTTGGGTAGTAGCCAGTAAAGGTTCTGGAGAAAGGGTTGTGAACCTCAGGTCAAACGCCAGCCTCATACGGGTGAAACTTGGCCAGAGAGGGGTGACCTGCCTAGGCTGCACAGATGGGGTGGAGTCCTGGGCAGAAGCCCTCCCACGAGGACCACCCATGGCCTTTCTCACCCACCCCACGGCTCTCTCCTACCCCCACGGCTCTCTCCCACCCCCCACGGCTCTCTCCCACCCCCCCACGGCTCTCTCCCACACACCACCCCTGCCACACGGCTCTCTCCCACCCCCCACAGCTCTCTCCCACCCCCCACGGCTCTCTCCCACCCCCCCGCCCACGGCTCTCTCCCATCCCCTGCCTCCCAGTGTATTTACCGAAGAACCAAGCACTGTTACAAGGAAGCCCTGTTACAATTAGAATGTTGGTGTTGACAAAGAGCTTCTAAACGCGAGGGAGAGTTTTTCAGAGACTTGTGTGGAGGCCTCTGCTGAGTGGAGGGCCAATGCCTTCGTGCAGCCATGAGGCAGGAGAAGCTGGGGTGTGAGGACGTCAGACACCAGATGCTTCCCACCTCCCCTCCCCCCAGATTTGGCAACAACAAGCTCCTGGGAAATGCCAGGCATTTCACAGCTGCCTGAGTTTCCCCTCTTCCCCCGGGTCTGGACACCTAGGACAGGGCGGAAGCAGGGAGGAGGGAGGAGGGACTCTGAGCTGGCGAGGCTCATGCTGTGCATCTGTGCAAGGTGTGCCCTGCGTGCCCTCTCCACCCTCACTCATTCCTAGAAGGCCCTCAGCATCCTATCCTTACACATGAGGACCAGAGGGAAATGAAATGGGAGGGAGTAGCTGGCAAGGAAACAGTCAAACAAACCGCAGGAGGGATAGGGAAGAAGGAATCACCTGAATCCTAGGGGTTTCCCCTCTTAGAAAATCAAGGGGTGGGCGGGGCGTGGTGGCTCACACCTACAATCCCTGCACTTTGGGAGGCCGAAGCAGGCAGATCACGAGGTCCGGAGATCAAGACCATCCTGGTTAACATGGTGAAAACCCGTCTCTGCTAAAAATACAAAAAATTAGCCTGGCGTCGTGGCATGTACCTGTAATCCCAGCTACTTGAGAGGCTGAGGCAGGATAATCACAGATATTGAATCATCCAGTTTAGATAGTAGATTTTATGGGATATAAATGATATCTTGATAAAGTGGCTTACAGTAAATAGAATTTCAAAAGTAATGTGCTTATCACAAAAGACTTAGGAAATACAGAAATGTGGAAAGAAAACAAAATTATTCATAACTTCCTCCCTCAGTGATAACAACTTAACGTTTTAGTGTATTTTATTCCTTTATCTATTACTAAGGCTTACATAGTTGTAATGCTATTTGTGCACAACTTCATAGCCTGTTTCAATATTTATTTATTTTTTTTATTATTATTTTTTTGAGACAGAGTTTTGCTCTTGTTGCCCAGGCTGGAGTGCAATGGCGCTATCTTGGCTCACCGCAACCTCCGCCTCATGGGTTCAAGCGATTCTCCTGCCTCAGCTTCCCGAGTAACTGGGATTACAGGCACGCACCCCCATGCCCGGCTAATTTTGTATTTTTAGTAGAGACAGAGTTTCTCCATGTTGGTAAGGCTGGTCTTGAGCTCCCGACCTCAGGTGATCCACCTGCATCAGCCTCCCAAAGTGTTGGGATTACAGGCGTGAGCCACCATGCCCAGCCTGTTTCGTTTATTTAACTTGATTACAAAGGAATTTCCCCATGGTATTAAAAACTTGTACTTCCTTTTAGTGGCTGCATGCTATAGCTCTATAAACTTACTTAACTATTGCCCTGTGGCAGGACATTTAAATGGTTTCTAGTTTTCAATGCTGTGGTGGACTTTTTTATGAGACTGTAGGCAGGGGAGGGTGTCACACCACAGGGTGGCTGCAAATTAGGTGACATGCAAATTAGGTGGTATGTGTTAAGTTTCTGACATAGGGCAAAGTCTTAACCGCCTCTTTCTTCATTTCCCAAAATAGTTTGAGAAAAATGTCCTGGATTGCTGCATTTCCCTGCTGACTGAGAGCTCCCTCAAGCCCACAGATAGGAGGGATCCTGTGCTGGTGTGCAGGGCCATGTCTGCTATGGTAGGTGTGGAAAGCCTGGGCTGATGCTGTCCTGTACTTGCTGATTGCTCAGCCGTTTTCTGTTTTTCCCAGGCTAGACTGGAAGCTCTTTGAAGTATACCACAGTGCTATGGCCAATCAACTGTTCAAAACTATTAAGAAATAGACATTGCTGAAATCTGTTCTGAGTGCAGGTTTTCAAGTCAGACCTGAGTCTGAACCCCAGCCCTGCCACTTATGGGCCGATCTTAGGTGTAAATGGCTTCACCTGTCTGAGCCTCAGTTTCCCCATCTGCAAAATGATAATACAGAAGGTTCTCTTTCTACCTGCAAGCTGGGCTCCAGTTGGGTGAGCAAACTGGTCCAGTTCACTTGGGACTTTTCTGGCTTTAGCACTGAGAATACTGTGTTCCAGGAAACCTCTCAGCCTTGGGCAAGCAGGATGGTTGGTCACTCTATTCCGCCTGGCCTCTTGGAAGTCAGTTTGTTCAGAGTAGCAGTTCTCAAATATTTTGGTCTCAAGACCCCTCTGCACTTTTAAAAATTATTGAGGACCCCAAATAAGTTGTGTTTATATGGCTTATATATACCAATATTTACTGTATTAGAAATTAAAACTGAAAAGTTTAAAACTGTTTATTCTAAAAGAATAATTCCATTACAAGTTAACATTAGTAATGTATTTTTACTTTTAAAAACCTATGTTTTTCAAAGCATAAAATATGTAGTGAGAAGAGTGGCATCGTTTTCCATTTTTGCAAATCTCTTTAATGTCTGGCTTGCTAGGAGTCAGCTGGAATTTCGTATCTGCTTCTGTGTTCGTTGTTTCAGTTGGAATATATGAACATCTGGCCTCACACAGATATGTAGATTTAAAAAGGCAGAGGCCGGCTGGGCGTGGTGGCTTATGCCTGTAATCCCAGCACTTTGGGAGGCCGAGGCAGGCAGATCACGAGGGCAGGAGATCGAGACCATCCTGGCTAACACGATTAAACCCCTTCTCTACTAAAAATACAGAAAGTTAGCCCGGTGTGGTGGCACACACCTGTTGTCCCAGCTACTGGGGAGGCTGAGGCAGGAGAATCACTTAAACCCGGGAGGCAGAGGTTGCAGTGAGCCAAGACCATGCCACTGTACTCCAGCCTGGGTGACAGAGCAAGACTCCATCTCAAAAAAAAAAAAAAACGGGGCCGGGGCAGGAATATTCCCGAAGCTCCATAAGTGGCAGTTTCTTAAAGTTTGTTGCAATGTGGAATCTGAAACCACAATTTTTCATCCTTTGTACACTTAGGAGAGAATGAGAGTGAAGAAGGCAAATATTACCTTGGGATTATTATGCAAATAGTTTTGATCACAGACCTTGGAACTCCCAGGGATCTCCCAATACCAATGAGGACCTCTCTCCAAAGGTCCACTGAGTTCAGTCAAATGGCTGCTCTTGCCATCTGTGGGAGGCAGGCAGATATATGTTCATCTCCAGGAGAGTCTGTGAGCTGAACTGCTGTGACAGATGGATCTTAAGTAGGGGCTCTTGAAATGCCCTCCTTGCAGAATGACTGTGAGCCTGTGCCTATTGCACGTGGTTTGCCTCATAAATGCTGGGGCTCCTGTTCCCCTGCACCCTAGGGGCTGGTAGGATTACCGGGGGCCCTCACACGGACCCTCTTGGGCACAGGAGTCCACCATGCCTGCTCTTCCCCCCTCACCCCCATGCTGGTATGTTCATTCTCTAGCCCAGGGGCCAGCAGGTGGCCAGGCTGGACACTGAGAGAGAACAAGTAAAGGAGACCAAGTCATTAGCAGGCGGAACTTGCCATGAGGGGCTCTAGTTCTCAGTGGTGCAGGGGGGCTTGCACATACCTGGCTGCTTCTCCTTTCAAGCTCTGTGACTCTGGACAAGATTCGAAACCTCTCTGGGCTTCTGTTATCTCATCTTTTGGGTGATTATGAGGTCTCAATAACACACAACAGTGCCCAGCCCAAGGTCTGACATGCTTTGGGCCCATGAGTAGCCTATTCCCAGGTCATTCTTACGAGTGTTGGGGTTTGGGAAGCAATGGGCTAAGCCACTGCTTGTTTCAATGATGAGGAAACCAGCCAGGGAAGAAGGGGCAGTTGGCCAAAGACTGCACAGTGAAGTGGTGGTTGAGCCAGCTCTGCTGACTCCTGGTGCAGTGCTCCTTCCTAATGCCCTCCCAGCCACCTCCTCAGGCTGGGAGGCAAGCATGGGCAATTCAGAACTCCAAGGTATTCCAGGAGTCACTTCCAAAATTAGGTTACTGCAGATTAGCTTCCATGCTCAGGAGTCTGAGAACCCCAGCCCGCTTCAGAGGCCCTCCCCATTCCAGGTTCCCTATAAAGGTTGCCCCTTAACTCCTAGAAGTTCGAGGCTATCCATGGGCCTCCCGGATCTGTGAATTTCTGACTAGCAGGCAGAGCTTCTGGCAGGGACGCCTAAAAGACGACTCCCACACCAGGCAGGGAACCTCAGCAAGGCAGTGAGTGCATTCATTATCCATTGCTAAGTAACAAGTTACCCCAAGACACCGTGGCTGAAACAACAAACATCCATTATCTCCCATGTCTGTGGGTCAGGAATCCAGGTGGGGTTTAGCTGAATGTTCTGGCTCAAGATCTCTGGGGGAGGACCTACTCCCAGGCTCACTCACCTGGCTGTGAGCAGCCTCAGCTCAGGGCAGCTCATAGCACCGCAGCCAGCTTCCATCAGAGTGAGCAAGTAAGAGAGGGGGCGCCCAGGCTGGAAGCCACAACCTTTGTCACCTCATTTCAGAAGTGACAGCCATCACTTTTGCTGCATTCTGTTGGTCAGAAGTGAGTCGCTGGGTCTAGGAAAGGGGATTACTGGGGGCCATCTCGGTGACTGCCTACCACACCTGGGCATAGGAATGTGCTTTGTTCCGCCGGGGGTAGAGCTTCGTGCATCAGGAGTTTTGAAAGTACTGATGTCCTTTGGGCTCAGCGTCACTCCCCTTCTTTCCCTATCTCCTCCCTCCCTTACATTGCTCTATAGACGGCTTGGGTCTAGCAGGCGCTGACAGGCTGGGGCCACTCAATTTCTCAGGAGGACGCAGCAGCTGGACCAGATCAGTGGCTGGGTGACAGTTAAGATAGGAGGTGTGTTTCCTGCTTTGCCTAGGACCCTTGCCTGTCTCTCTTTCATCTGTTTTCATTCCGTCTGACCACTCTGGAGTCTGGGAGTGGCCTCTGCTCTCTCTCTGATTTTGATGAATGAAGAGGCTTGTCCAGCCACAGGACCTGAGAGGTCATGGGAGGCCCAGGCCACACCGTTGTTTGAGACTTCTTGTAAATTAAAACTGAACAAACCCCCAAACAGGATTCAGAAATTGTGGCATACTATAAGGGTTTTAGTTTAACAAACGGACATCTTTAACATCCTGGGCAACATGAGGCGCTGTAATTGTGCTTTTCACAAGGCGTAATGGGGTTTGCAAAGGATGTTAGTGCGCAGGCCAGGAGGGGATGGATGGATGTGGTCAAAGTCAGGCCACCACCAGATCAAAGATTTGTGACTGTGTCACCTTTCATGTTTTCAGAGGGCTCCTCTGCACCTGCCTCTACGACCTTCTTTAGAGATTCCGTTAAGTGCTTTCAAAGGTGAACTCACAAGCTTTGTCCTCTCTCTGGTTTTAATAAGGTGGAAAGGATCGTCCAGCCAGGGCTCCTCAGGGGTTAAGAGAGGTGCAGGCCACTGACAATTTAAAAATGGAAGATGCCAAAACAGGCACCGGCTTAACCCAGGTCATCCTCAAAACAACCTAAAGGGACCGGGCATAGTGACTCACGCCTGTAATCCCAGCACTTTGGGAGGCCGAGACAGTTGGATTGCTTGAGCTCAGGAGTTTGAGACCAACCTGGCCAAAATGGTGAAACGCGTCTCTACGAAAAACTACAAAAATTAGCGAAGTGTGGTGGCGTGCGCCTGTAGTCCCAGTTACCTGGGTGGCTGAGGCGGGAGGATCACCTGAGCCCAGGAAGTTGAGGCTGCAGTAAGCCGAGCTCACACCACTGTATTCCAGCCTGGGCTACAGAGCAAGATCCTCTCTTAAAACACAAACAAAACCAACCTAAATGTAGGTGTCGTAATGATCATCATTTTACAAGGGAGGAAACTGAGGCACAGAGCAGTGAGCATCCTCCCTGGTCACTCACACAACTGGCATGCTCCTTGGCCCTTCTAGGCACCCTGCCTGTTCTGGAGAGCCCGTGTCCTCCAAGGGCTCTGAGACATTGTGAGGTGTCCACTTTGGGGGCTGGGTGGCCAAGCTGGGCTGGCAGCACTTTGTTCTTCTGAGGGGTGGACACTGACCCCACCCCTATGTGTGTGGCAGATGAGCTTTGAGAAAGGCCAAGGCGTGCTCATTGGGAACTGGAGTGGGGACTACCAAGGTGGCACAGCCCCATACAAGTGGACAGGCAGCGCCCCAATCCTGCAGCAGTACTACAGCACGAAGCAGGCTGTGAGCTTCGGCCAGTGCTGGGTATTCGCTGGGATCCTGACTACAGGTAAGTGGGAGATGCAGGGGCTGAGAGGAGAGGTACCATGGGAGGGACTCCCAGCCCTCACAGTTGCCAACCACCCCACCCTGGATCATTTTAGTACTGAGAGCGCTGGGCATCCCAGCACGCAGTGTGACAGCCTTTGATTCAGCTCATGACACAGAAAAGAACCTCACGGTGGACACCTATGTGAATGAGAATGGCGAGAAAATCACCAATATGAGCCGCGACTCTGTCTGGTAGGTTCCTCCTTCTCAACCTTCTCAACTCTCCTCCCAGGAACTTCCTTTTTTCTTTTTAGAAACAAGGTCTCTTGCTAGGTTGCCCCTTCTGGTCTTGAACTGGTGTCAAGCAGTCCTCCTGCCTTAGCCTCCCAGGTAGCTGTGATTCCAAGTGCAAGCCACCATGCCTGGCATCCCAGGAGTTTTCTAGCCCAAGCCCGGTCTCCAGGCCCTCCCAGCTCAGAGATTCTGCTGAGCTGTGGGACCCCTTCAGCCTCCCTCAGAGACTGATTCAAGTTGTAGGCCAATGCTCACTGCTCCTGAAATTCAATATTTTTCAACATTTGGCCTTGGACAATCTGTGCTGGAATCATCTGGGGGTGATTGTTTAAAAATGCAGATTCCTGGCCAGGCATGGTGGCACATGCCTATAATCCCAGCACTTTGGGAGGCCAAAGTGGGTGGATCATGAGGTCAGGAGATTGAGACCATCCTGGCTAATATGGTGAAACCCCATCTGTACTAAAAATACAAAGATTATCTGGGCCTGGTGGCTCGTGCCTGTAATCCCAACTACTCAGTAGGCTGAGGCAGGAGAATCACTTGAACCTGGGAGGTAGAGGTTGCAGTGA
The DNA here is from genome assembly GCF_047675955.1 of Chlorocebus sabaeus. Classification (NCBI taxonomy): domain Eukaryota; kingdom Metazoa; phylum Chordata; class Mammalia; order Primates; family Cercopithecidae; genus Chlorocebus; species Chlorocebus sabaeus. The sequence continues at coordinate 94,909,968 of NC_132925.1, read as the reverse complement.
GCCGAGATCGCACCATTGCACTCCAGCCTCATGACAGAGCTAGACTCCCTCCCAACAACAACAACAACAAATGCAGATTCCTGTACTGGAGCTTTTGCCTCTACAGGGGAAGGACCAGGAATCTGAAGTTCATGTTAGCACTTGGCCTAGGAGATCTGATATATACCAATGTTTGAGAACTTTTGATGTAACCGGTACCCACTGGCCAGCATGAAGCTTATGTCCTTTGTTCTCTGATCCAGAGCACATGGGCCTCTTGCAAGCTAAAAGTGACCACAAGATAGAAAAGGGAGAATGAGAAGTTGCAGAGGGAGTAGACAAGGTGGGAAGGTCAGGGGATGATTACAAATTCCCGAGGCATTTCAGTTGAAGTTGGAGCCTTACAGCTTTTATTTAAATACTGCTGAGATGTTCTAGTTCATGTACCAAGACAAGAAAAATCAGGAAGACTTGGAACTTTTGGAAAAGAGGCACTAACCAGTATTATTTGTAGATGATATACAGTTGACCCTTGAACAGCATGGGTTTGAACTGTGCAGGTTCACTCATAGGCAGATTTTTTCAATTGAGTACAGGTGTGTTTGTGGGACGTGAAACCTGCCTATACGGAGATCTGACTTTTCCTATATACACGTTCCACAGGGCCAACTGCAGGACTTGAGCGTCTATGGATTTGGGTACACTCAGGGGTCCTGGAACCAATCCCCTGTGGATAGTGAGGAAAGACTGTTAATTTTCTAGCTAGAAAACCAAGAGCACCAACTTAAAAATAGCAAGATTTAATATGAGAATTCAGAGACTGGCCAGTTACAAAGTTACTGATCCACCAAATCAGAATTCCAGCGAATTGAATACATTCATTGAATGAATGAAATAACAGTTGTAATCTTTTACTAGGCTGTGACTGCACAGCCTAGTGCATTTCACCCATTCATTCAGGAAGAATTTATTAGGTGTCTGTTATGCTTCAAACACTGCAGATGTCAAGACAGATAAGATTCAGTTCTGCCTTGAGTTCACCACCTCTAGTGGTGAAGACTCCCAGGCTCTTTGAGATCCATAGGCACGGTGAGGGTCTCCTGAGGTTCCTCCCGCCCTGCCCACTGCACACAGCTCTGTGCCCTGGGAGGCTTTCTGAGAGGCAGGTGGGACTCAGCGGTGGCCCCTTCCTTGCCAGTGTTGACAAACATTCCCAAACCCCTGAGAACAACTTCAGTGGTTCCCTGGTGATGAAGTTGTCTCTGGCAATTTTGGCGTGTTTATCTCTAACTAGGTTTGTGGGTGGTCTGGGGTGGGGCCCGTTCCCAATTTGTGGCAGGAATTTCCACGTGTGGACGGATGCCTGGATGAAGCGACCGGATCTGCCCAAGGGCTATGATGGCTGGCAGGCTGTGGATGCAACGCCGCAGGAGCGCAGCCAGGGTGAGTGGGTGGCAGGAAGACGCTGGGCATCCATGATGCTCTCCTTACATGGCCCCGGGTTCTGTGGGTCTTGGGTATGCAGCCAAGCAGGTGGGGAAAGTTTTAATAAAAATTTCCCAACACAAAAAGCATGCTCAGTCCTTCCTGCTATTCCCACTGAGCAGGGGCTTCAGTTTGCTGGCTATTTTTATGAAGCAATGCCAACGACAGTACTGTTAAGAGCAATGTGATGGTAGCACTTAAGGGTTCCCTACTGCGTGCCATGCTCAGTACCAATATGATCCATTTTACTCACAACTAACCTTTCAAAGTAGGTTGTCATTATCCTCATTTTTCAAATGAGGAAACTGAGGCTCAGGGAGGTGAAGTGAGTTGCCTGAGGTCACACAGATCCACGAGGCTGGACCAGGATTCAGCCCAAGTCAGACATAATGGGGATGCTTATCTCAGTTGGTTATGGGTTACCAACTCCTGGGTAAGACAGTGGCCCCTTATAGCTGGAAGGACCTTGCCAGGGGAGGGAGGGTGTCTTTGTACATCTGGGGAAACAGGCACAGGGTTGGTCTGAGGTCACTTGAAAAATCTGTGGAATCAAGTTATCTTTATTTTAAATTGTGAGTCCTAGTACTAAAGACAAAGTCAGCCCAGTAAAGGGAAAATACATTAGTTCAATAGTTCTCAAATTTTTAAAAATTATTTATTTATTTATTTTGAGACAGAATCTCACTCTGTTGCCCAGGCTGGAGTGCAGTGGTGCAATCTTGGTTCACTGCAACCTCTGCCTCCCAGGTTGAAGCAATTTTCCTCAGTTTCCTGAGTAGCTGGGACTATAGGTGCACGCACCATGCCTGGATAATTTTTAATTTTTAGTAGAGACAGGGCTTTACCATATTGGTCAGGCTGGTCTCGAACTCCTGACTTCAGGTGATCCACCTGCCTTGGCCTCCCAAAGTGTTGGGATTACAGGTGTGAGCCACTGTGCCTGGCCTTTATTTATTTATTTATTTAGAGATGGAGTGTCACTCTTGTTGCCCAGGCTGGAGTACAATGGTGCAATCTTGGCTCACTGCAACCTCTTCCGGGTTCAAGTGATTCTCCTGCCGCAGCCTCGTGAGTAGCTGGGATTACAGGTACCTGCCGCCATGCCTGACTAATTTTTTGTATTTTTAGTAGAGATGGGGTTTCACCATGTTGGCCAGGCTTGTCTCAACCTCCTGACCTCAGGTGATCTGCCTGCCTCGGCCTCCCAAAGTGCTGGGATTACAGGTGTGAACCACCTCAGCCAGCCTCAAACTTTTTTTTTTTTTTTTTTTTGAAAAAAGCAGCCCGACTGCTCAGAAGGAAACTTTGTGTGCCACCTCGTAATGTAAAGCAGAACTGCTCCAGCTGAAGTGTGCTCAGGGACCAGCCAGCCCCTCCCTGACACCTCTGCCTCACTCCTGCAGCCCCTGAGGTAGATGTCTTTCAAGGTTCTTCTAGGAATAAGTCATAGTTTGGCTGTGAACCTCATCCCAAGGATAGCAAATTCATCTGCCCACAGAGCCACAGAGTGAACAGGGCTGTCTACTTGGGAAGATGGGGACCTAGAGACATGAGCATGCAGATCCCCAAAGGCATTCAGGTTAAAATTTAAACATACTTTGTGGGCCCCACACCCCTCAGTGTGGGACTCCTGATTCCTCCAGCTGCAGTGTGAGCCCACATGGCCCTGAAGGCAAAAAGTGCTGTTAAAGGTGAAAACAGCCTCCATGTTTCTCCAAAGAAAAGGCATTGCCATTATAATAGGGGGTGAAGGTGCTGGGAGGTGGCCCCCAGGGGTGGGAGGAGCAGGTGATATGCCCATATCCCCCTATACTCTGCAGGAAGATTCTCAGCAGGGCAATGTTGAGGGCTCTTTCCATCCAGGGAGTCTAAGTAGCATTTGCTGAGGTGGGACAGTAGCCATGGCAACCAGGCAGTGAGTACCCCAGTGCCAGTATCTGCCTGAGAGGCAGAGGAAGCCCTGTTCCCTGGCCAGAAAAGAGGCCTTAAAAGCCCACCTAACCTGCTCAGGCCAGAGAGGGAGGGTGGGGATGCCCAAGGTTAGTCAACAAGTTAGGAGAAGAACCAGTATTAGATTAGGAGACCAGTTATCCTGAGTCCTAGTCCTCCGTACACTGACTTCACAGGTTTGGCTGCCTAAAAGAGGCAAGGGAGAGGAACCTGTGTGTTGAGGATTAAATAAAATAATGGAAGCAAAAACCCAATGCCCAGAATACAAGGGTGTGTAAAAACCAAAGCTACTACTGAGGAACTATCAACCAAGAGACTAATTCTCACTAAGTTGTCAATGACTAATAAGGGGGAACTCTCTATCCCCATGCTAGAAATAAAAAGACAGCTCTTAAAAAAAATAAAAAATAAAAAGAGCTCTTAGAATGGAAATTTTCTTATTAGCCCAGATCCATAAGCAACAGCTTGCATTTGTTTTAGGCACAGGGCTAAGTACTTTGCCTGGATTATTTAATTTAATCTTTGCAATAGCCTTAGGAAGTAAGTGCAGTTTTTATTCTTAGTTTTCTAGGAAATGGAGCCACAGAGAGCTGAAATGACTTGCACAAGATCACATAGCTCCAAGGCGTGATGCCAGGAATCAGACCCAGATTGTATATCTCTGTGCTCTATTGGGGACTGATGTGCTGGGATGAGTTTAATAGGCAGTGTGACTTCCTGTTACTGGGACGGAGGATTTCTGATACTCTTCAAGTCAAAGCTGAGATGTGCCCCTCTTCTCAGAATAGTTAGGACAGCCTAGAAAATGAGCACCCAGATGCTTCTTGGGCAAAGTTTGCTTGCCAGTCCTGTTTGAGTTTGGGAATCATTGCTGCCACTGGGTCCAGGCTGGGTGGGCTGGGGAATCTTACTGAGAGTGACCACCTCTGGCTTCCCCTCAGGTGTCTTCTGCTGTGGGCCATCGCCACTGACCGCCATCCGCAAAGGTGACATCTTTATTGTCTATGACACCAGATTCGTCTTCTCAGAAGTGAATGGTGACAGGCTCATCTGGTTGGTGAAGATGGTGAATGGGCAGGAGGACTTACACGTAATTTCAATGGAGACCACAAGCATCGGGAAAAACATCAGCACCAAGGCAGTGGGCCAAGACAGGCGGAGAGATATCACCTACGAGTACAAGTATCCAGAAGGTGGCCAGAATCACAGGGCTCCTTCTAACTCAGCCCCTGAGTCACTCAGACCATGAAAATACTCAAGATTGGGGGTGGGCCTGGGCAACATGGTGAAACCCCGTCCCTACCAAAAAAAAAAAAAAAAAAAATTAGCCGGGTATGGTGGCATGTGCCTTTGGTCCCAGCTACTCAGGAGGCTAAGGTGGGAGGACTGCTTGAGCCAGGGAGGTTGAGGTTGCAGTGAGCTATGACCATGCCACTGCACTCTGGCATGTGCCTTTGGTCCCAGCTACTCAGGAGGCTAAGGTGGGAGGACTGCTTGAGCCAGGGAGGTTGAGGTTGCAGTGAGCTATGACCATGCCACTGCACTCCAGCCTGGGTGACAGAACAAGACCCTGTCTCAAACAAACAAACAACAAAAAAACACAAATCCTAATTGAGGCCTTTGCATTGTTTGACCAGCTCATTCACCTTGCTAAGACTGTCCGTGCTCCCCAGTGCCCAGGAGATTAGACATCTTCTCAGCCTGGCTTTCTGGCCCCTGCAGAGCTGGCCTCTGGCTCCCTTCCTGATCTCAAGTTCATCCCCTAGCCATGCTGCCTGCTGTTCCCTGAAAAGGCTGGCTACTTTCACCCCTGGCCAAACCTCTGCTTATGCTTTCCCCTCCTGAACTGTCTCCTTTGCAATCTCTACTATCCACAGGCTCATACGCTGCCTCTGTTCTTGATGTGCCTCAATCTTACAGATTTGTATTTCCCCTGTGGCCCATTGGCTGTGGTTCCTGTACCGTGTGATAAGGAAAGGAAGACAACTCCATACAGCATCCTCAAAGGGTGCAAGAGTCCAGACAGGGGCAAACTGAAGATGGGATGTGATTAAGAGGAAGGCAGGAAATCATAAGGACTCATAGATGAGGGAGCAATTTGCTGTGCTATGGGATGGCAGATGGTACCCATGCAACTGGGGCTTTTCCCACCCTCCATTGCAGTACAGTTACAAGCAGGTCAGTTTGGACCCCTGGGTTGATTGTGAGCTTGCATAAAACCTTGCACAAGGTAGGCCTGCAGTAAATATTTCTTCCATATAAATGGGGCAAGTGATGGCTACCAAGGCAGCTCAGGACAAACTGGAGATCTCCACTTTGATGTCTCTTTGTGTTCAGAGTAGATGTGGATGGAGAGCTTTGTAACCAAGCTCAGAAATTCCTGTCTTACAGCTGCTATATCTGAAATAACATCTTATCCTCAGGGTTGTGTTGAAAATGAGCAAACTTGATTAAAAGCAATTAGGTCAGGAGTTTTTTTTTTTTTTTTTTTTTTTTTTTTGGCAGGGTGACAGAAGTATCAGAGAGGGAGGGGTATGATAGAGAGGGAGACCAGTGGTATCTGTCAACTGCTACACTTGATGGTGTCCCTCAGGTCTCTGAGGCTCTGTTCTCTTTTCCTCATTGTTTTTCCTTTCTGTCTCTCAGACTAGATAATCTTATGACCTGTCTTCAAGTTTGCTGATTTTCCTGCAAGCTCTAATCTGCTATTATTGTACTTTTCAACTCCGGAATTTATATTTGGTTCTTTTTTTAAAAATAATTTTAATCTCTCTCGATATTCTATATTTGGCAAGCCATTTGTTCTCATGCCTTTTTTTAGTTCTTTGAATATATTTAAAATAACTAATTTAAAGTCTTTGTCTAGTAGGTTCAATGTCAGGGCTTCCTTAGGGACAGTTTTTATTGACTGTTTCCATGTTCCTCCCCTCCAACCCCCGCACCTCCATATATGGCCTATACTTTGTATGTCTTGTAATTTTTTGTTAAAAATTGGACATTTTAAAAAAACATAATATGGCAACTCTAGGAATCAGATCCTGTCCCCCGTCCCAGGGTTGCTTTTGTTGTTGCTATTTGTTTAATGACTTCCCTGATGTAATTCCAGAAAGTCTGTAATCTTTCTTGTCCATGACCACTGAATTCTCTGCTCAGTTTGCTGAATGGTCAGCTAATGATTGGATGGATATTGCTTTAAATTCCTTGAATCATTAAGACTCCTAGCCTTTGGCAAGGAGCTCTGTGTACAAGTTGGGGTACATTTCATTACTCTGGCAGGCAATTTACAATTCTGCCTTCCCTTCTTGCTTGGGCAGAGCCTCAAGGTCAGTTAGAGGTGAGAGCTTAGAGCCTTATCAGATCTTTCTCAGACGTTCTAGATTTCCAGGATTCTGTCTGAGCTTTCCAAAGCCCCTATGGACATTTTGTTCCTCAGCTTTTCCTTTTAAGATTTTTGACTGGCTTCTTTTCCCCTCAACTCCCTTCTTTTCCTTGTTGCCTTAGGAAACTGCAATTGTAAACAGTTGCTGCAGGTTGGTTGGTTGTCTTAACAAATGCTCCAGGGAAAAGGCTGTTGGTAACGAGGGAGCTCTGAGTCAGGTCAATGAAGACAAACTCTGTGAATGAGGGTTTCCAGGGAATCGCCCTTAGGTGAATTAACAACAATTCTCTGGTAGTGGAGCTTTTAGGGAACTCCAAAACCATTCTGTCCCCTCCGGAGGTGGCTAGGCTGCTGGTTTTCACTGTGATTTGGTGCTGTTGGTTTTTGAGTCTACTGTGGAGCTGGAGAGAAGGGGAGATGGGAATCCGAATGCCACAAAACTATTCTTACTGAGATTGTGCTGTTTTACTTGAATAAATGCTCCTTAGATTATTATAAGCCTTTAGTTAATGTCAAGAGTTCTGAAAAAATTGATTTGATAATTTTTGCCAATGTTCTCATTGCTTTTATGGAGAAGCAGATTTTTGGAGGTCTTTATTCTGCCATTCCCACTGATGTCAGAATGTACTATTGCTTAGGAATGGGGATTTGAATGCTCCTCTCTGTGAATCTGTAGCTCAGGAATGTCTCTGGAGTCCTGGCCATGCAGATGGTCTCCTTCTGCCACAGGGGTGGTTGGGACATTTGGCCCTTGAAGGAGCACCCAAAGGAAGCCTTTGTGTCTCTTTCAGGCTCCCCTGAGGAGAGGCAGGTCATGGATCATGCCTTCCTCCTTCTCAGTTCTGAGAGGGAGCACAGACGACCTGTAAAAGAGAACTTTCTTCACATGTCGGTACAGTCAGATGATGTGCTGCTGGGAAACCCTGTTAATTTCACCGTGATTCTCAAAAGGAAGACTGCTGCCCTACAGAATGTCAACATCTCGGGCTCCTTTGAACTACAGTTGTACACTGGCAAGAAGGTGGCAAAACTGTGTGACCTCAATAAGACCTCGCAGATCCAAGGTCAAGGTACCAGAACCAGGGGGAGGAGAGGCCTCAAGTGAGCTCAGGGTCCCCACAATCTGAAATCCCTCTTCTCCTCTGTGGACAACTTCCCTACGTTAACAAATTTTTGTGTGTGAGTTAACACAAACAAACATTTATTGAAAACCTACCCCTTGGTAGTCACAAGAAAGCCAGGCACAGAGGAAAAGTGGGCCAATACACCACTGGACTAGGAGCCGGGGTCTATTGTAGAGCTATAAATTAGGGGTGCTGAAAGTGTCATGAGAAGTCTTCTGTGGTGGCAGAAATTTTAATCTCAGATGCCCAATCAAATCAATGATCATGAGTGCCCAGGGCACAGTGTTGGGAACAAGTGGGATGTCCTGATGACAATGGGTAATGTCTGTCATGCACTCAGGATGGAAGCTTGGAGAAATTGGCCAATTATTATTCCATCTTGAGCCCAACGTCTTGTTTTCTAAAAAGAGTATGGGACATGTCCAAGGTTATCCAGTTCAATTCATACAAAGTTAATCTAATTCTGTGTTTGATGAGGAAAACTCATGGGGCCTATGATGAATGACCTCTCCCCTCCACCCTGACTCTTTGGCAGTATCAGAAGTGACTCTGACCTTGGACTCCAAGACCTACATCAACAGCCTGGCTATATTAGATGATGAGCCAGTTATCAGAGGTTTCATCATTGCAGAAATTGTGGAGTCTAAAGAAATCATGGCCTCTGAAGTATTCGCGTCTTTCCAGTACCCTGAGTTCTCTATAGAGGTGAGATTCCTGCAGACCATAAAGGGCTCCTCCTGCCTGGAAGTTGGCCATGGAGTGTGACGGGGCCCTTAAGAACCCTGAGGGTCCTTGGTTGGCTCATGCATATCTTCTCTCCCCATCTCTCCTCCCCACCCTACTACAGTTGCCTAACACAGGCAGAGTTGGCCAGCTACTTGTCTGCAATTGTATCTTCAGGAATACTCTGGCCATCCCTTTGACTGACGTTAAGTTCTCTTTGGAAAGCCTGGGCATCTCCTCACTACAGACCTCTGAACATGGGTGAGTCTGCCTGAGGTATTCTTACAAACAGAAATATACTTCTGGACATATATCTTGCACATGTGTGCATATTCTTGAGATGTGAATTCCCAGTATGGGGTCATAGGGTCAAAACGTAGATACATTTTGCTAGTGCCAAATTACTTTCAGAAAAGATTGCATCAATTTATGCTCTATCAACAGATCTTTTTGATTCTTGCCAATCTAGTGGTTAAATAATCTCATTGCTTTACTTTGCATCTCTGATTATTTGTGAGGCTGAGTATTTCTTACATTAATTGACTCTCTCCTGTGAATTGCCTGTTCCTAACTTTTGTCCATTTTTCTACTGAGTCGTTTATTTTTTCATATTAGTATGGAGTCTTTACACAGTAAAGAGTGTTATGTGCTGTGAATTGTTTATAGCAGTTTGTATTTAAATTTTTAAATTTAATTTTTAATTTATTTATTTTGAACAGAGTCTCACTTTGTCACCCAGGCTGGAGTGCAGTTACAGGATCTCAGCTCACTGCAACCTCCATCTGTCCCCAGGTTCAAGTGATTCTCCTGCCTTGGCCTCCTGAGTAGCTGGGATTACAGGCATGCGCCACCACACCTGGCTAATTTTTGTATTTTTAGTAGAGATGGGGTTTTCCCATATTGGCCAGCCTGGTCTTGAACTCCTGACCTCAGGTGATCTGCCCACCTTGGCCTCCCAAAGTGCTGGGATTACAGGCATGGGCCATCATGCCCGGCCAAACAGTTTGTATTTTTTTAAACACTTAAGATGTCTTTCACCATTAGAACTTTTAAATTTTAATGTAGTCAAATTTTTCAATCTTTTCCCTTACGGATACTGAATTTCATGTCATCCTAGGTGCATAGAAATATTCTCTTATGCTTTCTCTAGAATTTCCAGCTTTATTTACACAATTAGGTATTTATCTGGAATTTTTTTTGGGTGTGGTGTGATGTGGAGCTCCAACTTTGTGTATGGTTTTCCTAGTACTTTGTAGCACTACCTTTATTAGGCTGTAAATTCCCATATATATCTGGGTCTCTGGACTCTTTAATTTGCTATTTCATTTGTCTTCTTCTACTGTAACATCATACCACTTAAATTATTATAGTCCTAAAATAATTTTATATGATTATCATATCTACGTATTGATATGCATTAGGCAAATCCCCACCCCCCACATTTTTGTCTATAGAACTTTTAGAATCATCTTGTCATATAGTTTAAAAACAGTTGGGATTTAAGTTGATACTGCATTGAATTTACCTATTTATTTGGGGGAGAATTGTGCCAAATGACAATATTGTGTCTTACCATCTAGGAATATGAGATTTTCCCATTTTTTTTCAAGTCTTTTTTATCACCTTTAGAAAAGCAATATTGTTTTCTTTATATACCACGTGCACGTTCTTAGTTGGGTTAATTCCAAGATGCATCAGTATTATAGCTTTTATGAATGGAATATTTTTCGTTCTATTTTCTAATTGTTTGCTGGACTATATGGAAATTGATTTTTGGCATGCTGATATATCCAGCAAAAACCTTTACTGAACTCTAATATTTTGTTTCTGAGAGGTTTCTGATGGTCTCTTTCTTACAGGATGTCTGAATCTTCCAAGTAAAAACCAGTAGACTCCTATTTTCCTTAGATCAGGATTTATCACATTTTAACATGCACACAAATTACCTGGGGAGTATTGTTACAGTGTAGATTCTGATTCAGTAGGTTTAGGGTGGAGCCTCAGATTCTATGTTTCCTACAAGCTCCCGGGTGATGCTAGTATTGCTGAGCCCCAGAACACACTTTGAGTAGTGAGGGGCTAGACAATTCCTTTCATGTGGATTCAACATAAGATACATGTTCCTCTTAGATTTCATGTAATAGATAACTGTTGCTAACACCCGTGAAACAAGAACATCTGTAGTAAAGTCAGTCAAGACTCCAGGGAAGGTCTGTGAAATGTCAGAGTTGGAAGAGCTTCTGGAAACCAGCTGGTTCAACCATCTTGCTTTACATCTGGGAAAACTGATAGCAGCACCCAGGGTGCAGGTCCTGCTATAGAACTTTTAGAATCATCTAGTCGTATAGTTTAAAAACAGTTGGGATTTAAATTGATACTGCATTGAATTTACTTATTTATTTGGGGGAGAATTGTGCCAAATGACAATATTGTGTTTTACCATCTAGGTATGTGCCATGCCCTGGAGTGGCCAGGGCTTTTCAAAGAGGCTGAGCTAAGGCTCGGCTTTCTGGCTTCTCACCCAACTCATCTTCTTCCTCTTCCCGTAACATCCTTGGCTGATTGTATGTCCGTATATCTTTGAATTTTCCAGGACGGTGCAGCCTGGTGAGACCATCCAATCCCAAATAAAATGCACCCCAATAAAAACTGGACCCAAGAAATTTATCGTCAAGTTAAGTTCCAAACAAGTGAAAGAGATTAACGCTCAGAAGATTGTTCTCATCACCAAGTAGCCTTGTCTGATGCTGTGGAGCCTTAGTTGAGATTTCAGCATTTCCTACTTTGTGCTTAGCTTTCAGATTATGGATGATTAAATTTGATGACTTTTATGAGGGCAGATTCAAGAGCAGGAGGTCAGAAAGGCCAACACAACCATAAGCAGCCAGACCCACAAGGCCAGGTCCTGTGCTATCACACAGCTATAAACACCAGCCTAGGCCACAGAATCCCATCCCTTTCCTGAGTCATGGCCTCAAAAATCAGGGCCACCATTGTCTCAATTCAAATCCATAGACTTCAAAGCCACAGATTCTCTCCCTGGAGCAGCAGGCTATGGGCATGGGAGTGGTTAGAGAATCCCCAGTAGCTGCCACCCGCTGGCACCCCGTGAGAAGCTGCCATATTTTCAGGCCATGGGTTTGCAGGCCCTGAAAGCACCTGTCAACTGGAGTGCTCTCTCAGCACTGGGGTGGGCCTGCTAGAAGTGCATTCTCCTCCTATTGCCTCCATTGTCCTCTCTCTATCCCTGAAATCCAGGAAGTCCCTCTCCTGGTGCTCCAAGCAGTTTGAAGCCCAATCTGCAAGGACATTTCTCAAGGGCCACGTGGTTTTGCAGACACCTCTGTCCTCAGGCCTGAACTCACTATAGAAACCCATGTCAGCAAACAGTGACCAGCAAATCCTCTTCCCTTATTCAAACTGCTGCCCCTCAGGAGACTCCAGGGGACAGGCATTGCTTCCTCCCTGGTGTGAACTCTTTGGTATTCCATCCGCCATCCTGGCAACTCAAGGCTGCTTCTGTTAACTGAAGCCTGCTCCTTCTTGTTCTGCCCTCCAGAGATTTGCTCAAATGATCAATATGCTTTAAATTAAACTCTGCTTCAAGAAAACTCTGTGGTCCCTGAGTCCTTTTTCCTTTATGCCAATAAGCTTCTTAAAGTATCCTGTGCTGGGGGTTTATTATATGTGGTCACTGGGGAGCCATGGAATCCTTTGGCCTCCCCAGGCAAAGGTGCTCCGAAGAGTTGGCTTTTTTTTTTTTTTTTTGAGACAGAGTCTCGCTCTGTTGCCCAGGCTGGAGTGCAGTGGCGTGATCTCAGCTCACTGCAAGCTCTGCCTCCCGGGTTCACGCCATTCTCCTGCCTCAGCCTTCTGAGTAGCTGGGACTACAGGCGCCCGCCACCACGCCCGGCTAATTTTTTGTATTTTTTTTTAGTAGAGACGTGGTTTCACCATGTTAGCCAGGATGGTCTTGATCTCCTGACCTCGTGATCCGCCCGCCTCAGCCTCCCAAAGTGCTGGGATTACAGGCGTGAGCCACCGCGCCTGGCCGGAGTTGGCTTCTTTATTGTCTGTTCAGTACATCCAACCCCTCTCTCAAAGGCTGTCACCCCAACTGGATTCACACCCTGGCAGAGGCACATGCGTAGCTTGAATGAGGGTTATTTTGTGTCTAATTCACAGGACAGTCATGGGTGGGATATCTGTCATCCTCTGCCTTTCCAGCTGCCCAAGTGAAAAAAACCTCAATCCTGGTCACCCTTGCCCCAGTTGCCCACCTCCCTGGCATACAGTAGGTGTTCAATAAATGTTTATTGAAGGAAAGGCGATTGTTCCTTCTGCTGGAAATTCCACAAGGGTGGTGACACAAACAGAAGGGTTTGGTCAGTCACTCCACAGCAGTGTCCGATCCCAAGAGGTGATAAAGCCTGGCATGGCCACTGTGTGGTGCCGTATGGCACTTGTCTCCCACACTGGGAATGGAAGAAAAGTAGCTTTCCTAGAGGTGCCTTTAGGGTGACCCATGAGGAAGGACACTGCCCAAGGGTTTGGGCTGGGATCTCTTAATTAAAACAGGAGACTCTAGTCACTGAGGGTGAGCAAAGAGCTTTTTATTCAAAGAAAGAGGCAAATTGCACCCACTCTCTCTCCCTGTAAGATCTCATCGGGTTTTGACATCAGTTGCAATGCTTTCAGTTTGAGGCTAAGCAGAATGTTATGCTGTGAACGGTCACCACAGACAGACCACTGTGTTGCTGGTATAGGGAGGCGAGGCTCAGGGTTGGACAGGTTAATTACCTACATAACCTTGGGTGTGGCCCAGCCCAGCACCTTCCAGAACAGCGACTGACATGGCTGAGGTCTACCTTGGAGATGGGGTCAGTGATGAGGGGAGGCAGGGTCTGCCTCTGTGCAAGTAAAATGCCCTCTCACCCCAGCCTTCCTTTCCAGAGCAACCAATCTGAAAACACTTTGGCTTTGGGGCTGGTGTGTACCTCTGCTTTCAGGCCAAGCTGGATCCTTAGAAGAGGAGTTTGAAGCCCAATCTGCAAGGACATTTCTCAAGGGCCATGTGGTTTTGCAGACACCCCTGTCCTCAGGCCTGAACTCACCATAAACACCCATGTCAGCAGTGACCAGCAAATTCTCTTTGCTTATTCGAACTGCTGCCCCTTAGGAGACTCCAGCGGGCAGGCATTGCTTCCTCCTTGGTGTGAACTCTTTGGTATGCCATCCACCACCCTGGCAGCCCAGAGATGCTTCTGAGTTAGGACAACAAATAGGGGGGCCCTATAGTCAGAGAAGCTCTTACCCAAAGTGGTGAGCGTCGACTTCCTGTCCAGATTGCAAGTTAACGGCCTTTACAGCTGACTCAGGCTCCTATGTTGTTATTAATAAATATTAAAGCTGATAAGGACCAAGAAAGTGGGCCTGCAGCCTGACTATGGGAGGCCCAATGTCTTTCTGGTTGCTCTGTTAATGTTAGAATCCCCCATCACCCCTCTTGTGGGTCATACTTGGAGAGCTCTGAGCAAGGATTAGGGCAGAGGTGACTTTGTGAACATTGGGCCCTTTGAGCAATTAACCCCAGGCCCTTGTGGGCCGTCAGTTGTAGAGGGACGGTCTCTGTCAGGATCGTCACCCTTCACAGAGTGTCCAAGGATGCTGTCCAAGAACCAGGATGCTGCTTGGCTCTTTTCTTTCTCATAGTCGCCAGTTTCCTTTCTCAGTGTCCTGAGACTGCACCTCCAAACACTGACCTTCTTCTCCTCTGAACTGGAGCCACAGGCCACTTGAGGCCAGGACTCATGCCCTTTTGCCTGGAGCTGGAAGGGGGACCCTGACACTGAGGCCTTGCAGGGGCATGCTCTGCTGAGTGCCTATGCCCCTGCCAATACTGACGCCAGTAGATGCTGGGGAAATGGCCCAAAGAGAGGAACAAAGGCCCGTGGAGGGAGTGGGTGGCGAATCCACTTCTTATACCAAACGGGGATAAGAACTCTTCTGTTGGGCTTTGTGCAGAAGATGCTGCTTCAGCAACCACTGGAATGGGGTTTAGGAGCACCAGAATGCTGCTCAGACCTTCAGAAGTGGTCACAGACACCCTAGGCCTCAAATGGGGTGAATAGAGGGCAGACTCATCCTGGTAGGGTGTGTGTGTCTGTCTTCCTGATTCATCTGATTCATCAGTCAGCAGGCCCTGGCCATCACCCATCTTTTCAGAGACAAGATGGGCACCAATTTGGGAGAACTGGCCTCAAACACACAGGCAGGGTTTATGGTTAGTTCTACCTACGTGTGTTATTAGACTTCCTCCAAGAGGTAACGTTCAATTAAGTTCTCATGGGAGTGGTTAGAGAGTCCCCAGTAGCTCTAAAGACGTCCTTCCCGTACCCACACCTGTGAATGGCTAGATACGTAGCCACAGGCAGGACAGCTCCCAGCTGTCTCGCTCAGTGAAGACTCTGGTGTCTGTGGAATGGGGGCTCATTTTCGGCTCTACTGTTATAACTCTGGTTCTGTCCGTGCTGGCCATGTCCTGCACATGTGTGTTTAGAGCTTAATGCGGGGTCCTCTTTGAACCATGCCTGGCCCTTGCAGGTAGATGTGGCAGCCACCTCTACCTCCTAATTTCAGCAGGCAGCAGGGGGAAGCCCTATCCAGGGAGTGGCTGGCAGCTCTGCAGTCTTTTCAGGCTAGTCTCCCCTGATGTCAGTGTCCCAACCTAGGTCACCAAGGCCAGTCCTGCCCAGTCCTTCTGTCACAATCTTAATTCTCAAAGCCAGGAGCCAAGGCCCCAGCCTTCCCAAAAGAAGACAGAAATCCCAGGGAAAGCCAAAGGCAAGCTCTTTTCTGCCCCCGGGCTGCCCTGTTCAAAAGCTCCCTTTGCTGGGCTGAGAATGTAAAAGCCGCCCAGTCTTGGAGAACGGTTCTTGACGAGCCCTCTCAGTGCAGACTCTTCTTAGATGAACTCTGAGAAAGCCCCCATCCTCCTCTGATGTCCCCAGCCTACTCCCGACCCCCAGACCTGGCCCAACATGGAGAGATGAAGGAGGGGTTACAGGGAATGGCAAGGCCAAGCGAGTGGCTCAGGGAAGTGCTGGGGGTGCTGGGAGCGCACCATGCCCATGAGCCCCGTTATCCAAAACCCCAGGACGGAGGTTGACAGCACTTTTTAGTGTTTGCTTCTCTCCCCACAGCAGCATCTATTCATCTATCACCTCCACAGAGTCCTCGTCCTTTGTCTCCTCTGATGGATCCTCCATTGTTTCGGTGTCTGACAGCGATGTCACCTGCCGCACCATGTCTTTGTCACTGGGGATCTCTGGCTGACACGGTCTGGAGAAGGGGTTGAACCAGTTCAGGGAGAAGTCCCCACCAAAGGTCTCCTTTACTGACTGCCAGCTCCCCGTGCGCTCCCTGGGCTGGTTCTTTCGTTTGAGGCGCTCGATGCCCTGGAGGGAGAAGGGGATGAAGAGCATCAGCGTCAGCGTGTTGCTGGGCTGTGCAGCTCATGTACACACCCCCAGCTACGGCCCAGCAGTGGCAGGGTCCAGGGCGTGGGTAAGATGGGCTCTGAGAGGGCAGCCTGTTGTGGCCCAGCTCAGCCCCGGGAGGTGCCTCGGAGGACTTCTGGGGCGTGGGTAGACAGCAGCGTGGAGGAACACAGCAAGCAGGGTCTGCCTGGTGGACTGACGTGTTCTCCACCCACCACCCAGCCCTCCCCTTCTTTCCTTCCACAAATGCAATGCCAGATGATGGGTAGGGGCCAGGCTGATGAGTGGCTGAGGCATAAGGGGGACCACGCATCCTCTGAGGCCGCTACAAACTGGTGACCCCCTCCTAAATATTTTTGGCCACTCCCACCAGGGTAGACAGGGGCTGCAAATACAGCAGAAGGATGATGGGGTTAAGGAGAGAGTGCAGGACACAAATAGCATGCGAGGTGAAGAAGCGGGTGCTCATACAGCTAGTGCCAACATGCAGTAGGCAGCCAGAGGGCACCCAGGACCACTGTGGGGAGGTAAGGTTGTGCTCAGGCCTGCTCATGCAGCAGATGTACCCTGCAGCCTCTTCCAAACTGTCAACTCACCTGCCTCTGGGTGTCGGCTGCAACTCAGCCACCAGGCCACAGAAACGGTGTTGGGGTGGGGAGATGCCCAGAGGAGGTAAAGACATGGCCAGGCCAGCTCTCCAGGCCCACAACACCCTGCACAGAGGCTTTTGACCCTCCAGTGGGGGCACTGCTTTCTCCATCTCTTCTGGAAGCCAAGGGAATTTGCTGTGGGTTTGCTGGGCTTGGGCACTGCTCATTCACATGACTCAAGAAAGATCTCTGTGTATCTAGTTCTAGGTTTTCTCTTCCACACAAGATCGTTACACAACTGGCACAATCCTTTGTTATGCAGAAAGAGAAACTGAGGCAAACACACAGTCTGGGATCTGATGGTACCCTAGGCCAATTCTTCTCCAGCACTTTTTCTTCCCACACCATCTCAGAGATTTATGATTCTTGACTTTTGAATAAATTCTAAGTTAAAAAAATCGGATCTCAAAAGTATATCCTCATAAGATACTATCAATTACAAAGCGAAAAACAGTACCTTAATAGTAGGGAAGAAACAATGCGGGTACCACGTTCACCCAAGGATCAAAGTTAACATCACAATTATAATGATGATCAAAGTTAACATCACAATTATAATGAAACGTATCAACACCATGTGCCTCCTGATACGGTGCAACGAGGACACATTGCTTCAGCAGTGCTCCTGTCCCAAATGCCTAACCTCAATCTAATCATGAGAAAAACATCAAAAACACAATCTGAAGGACAGCCTAAAGAATACCTGCCCTACGTCTTCAAAAGGGTCAAAGACTGATGAAAAGATTTTGGAACCAGATAGACCTGGTGGTACAAAACATTGTGAATGCATTAAATGTACACTCTAAAATGGCTAATTTTGTTACTGAAATTTCACCTCAATTTTTAAAAAGGGTTAAGGTCATGAAAGACAAAGGAAGACTAAGGAACTGTCACAAACTGGAGGAGACTCGCAAATGATGCAGTGTGGGATCCTGGAACAGAAAAGGGTGTTAATGGGACAATAGGAGAAATGTGAATAAGGTACATACATTAGTTAAGGGTATGGTGTTGTCAATGTCCAGGGTTTTATATTTGTGTTATGGTTGTATAAAATATTCACCTTTGGTGAGACTGATTGAAGGGTACATGGGAACTCTTTGTACTGTTTTTGTCACATTTTTCTAAGTCTGAAGTTATTTCACAAAAAGTTTAAAAATGATCAATAATCAGACAAAGATTTATGCAATACAAACTTGAACACTGAATTATAACAATGCAAAGCTGGAAATGAGAAATGCCCAATAATGATGGTTAAGCAAATGATTCTATAACACTATGCAGCTAGAAAAGATGGTTTAATATAGTTTTACATGACATTAGAACATTTGTGTGGTTACTGTTGGGGATGGAATTCTAGATGATTTGTATTTATTTCTGTAGACTTCTCACATAGTCCAAGTTTTACCAATGAGCCAATGTTACTTTTATAATCAGAACAAAAACAGCTGTTTCAGAAAATGGATCTTGTTGACACAAGTCTAGAGGGACCTTCATGTGGGTCATGAGCACGGGATGCCGTGTTGCTTCCTGACTGGCCCCTTGCCAGGCCTCCCTTCTTGGCACAGAAGCAGTGACCAGCTGAGATGATTTGCTCTGGGCATTCTGCATTCCCTTCCTGCGTGATCATCTGCAGCCTGTCGAGAAAGAGGCTTTAACTTGATAGCACAAGAGCTGGGACATCACCATATGGCACATCCGGCTACAGAGGAGACACCCAGAAATGACAGATTGGCTGCATCCATACTGACTTGGACTCAAAGCCATGACCATAGGTTTTTATAGCCTCCTTGTGAGGAGGTGGGTATGAGTATTGATGATTGGCAGATGTGGAAGAAACAGAAGTTCCAAAAGGCCATGACAGTGGCCAAGGCTCATCTAGCTTGTTATGTATCAGAACTGGGATCGGAAGTAGTGTCGTTTTTTCTGCCCAACATGTTTCCAGCTCTACTGCAAATCACCACTGTGCTGAGGCTGAGCTCAGAGAGAAGGGGAATGAAGCCAAGAGCCCACAGGATGATTATTTGCCATTCATGTGGCATGCTCCCAGATAGGCACTCTTGGATTATACTCAACCTCCTCACCAAGCTCATAAAAGTATTCCAGACAGAGCCTGGCCTGTCTACCAGAGGTCTGCAGCAGTCAAGTGGACAAACGTTCAGGGAATGTTGACTTTTGAGTCCAGAAAGAAAATATTGCAAATAAATCTGATGTATAAAAATGGGCTGAGGGCTGCTTTTTCCTGGTAGGACTCAATTTTGAGTTTTATGTGGATTTAAAGGGATCCTGCAGGCAAAGTTCTTCAACTTGAGGTTTGCAGTGGAGCAGTAATACTAGCTTCAGACTCAAGAGAACAAACAAAAATTGTTGATGCCTGGTAAGGGGGTCATAGTCGACACCAGCAGCTCTTGCAAAGGGTGTGTGACGGGCCTTTTGGCTCAGGTCAGCCTGGGTGACACATGAGCTGTGATCTGTGAACAAACTCATCAACACTCCAAAATGAATGTATTAGGACTAAGGCCTCCGAGGAAGGAAGAGTCTGTGCAGACTCAGCTGAGCCCCACAGAGAGAGAACAGGCTGTTCCCTGCTCCCTGTATCATCAGATGTAGAAAGCCAGAGCCTCAGGAAGCAGCCTATGCAAATGTGTCTCTTCATAGCTGGGCAGATAGCACTGTCTCTCCTCATTAGAGATTTTTTTTTTTTTTTTTTGAGATGGAGTCTTGCTCTGTCGCCCAGGCTGGAGCGCAGTGGCTGGATCTCAGCTCACTACAAGCTCCACCTCCTGGGTTTACGCCATTCTCCTGCCTCAGCCTCCTGAGTAGCTGGGACTACAGGCGCCCGCCACCTCGCCCGGCTAGTTTTTTTTGTATTTTTTAGTAGAGACGGGGTTTCACCGTGTCAGCCAGGATGGTCTCTATCTCCTGACCTCGTGATCCGCCTGTCTCCGCCTCCCAAAGTGCTGGGATTACAGGCTTGAGCCACCGTGCCCGGCCAGAGATCTCATACCTCTATATTGTAACCCACAAGAGGAAACATTTTTCTGTTGCATTCCAGAACACATATACACACAATCCTCTAAGCTTCATAAAACAATACTTACCCTGCAATATGTAATGCATTAAACATTTTTCTTGAAAAACATGCTGGTTGCAAACCATGAATGGTTGTGACTGATGGTTTGAAAAGCACAGCTCTAACACAGCTAACACTTATAAAGCCATACCAGGGCCAGACACTACACATTCCCATTCATCACCCTCATGTAATCCTTCCATTAACTTTGTGACTTAGATTATCATTCCCGTTTTACAGATGAAAAAACTGAGACTTAAAGAAGTTACTGCTCAAGGTCATATTTTGGTAGTCGGTATGGTAATGAGTAGCCAAGCAGAGATTTGAACCAAAGACTGAAGCCAGGACCCAAATACTTGGTCACCAGACGATATGGTCTCAGCTGCAGAAATTCAGGGCAACCTTATGTCGGTGTTAGAGCACATGTGGCCCCCAGAAGGCTTTTGGCAAACGTCCCTCTGCAGCGCTTGTCATTACTCCTTGGATCAGCATCATCGGCTCCTCCTGTGTGCCACAACAGAGCGGGATCCCTGGGGGCCACTCTGCTACGGCAATCACGCTGCTCAAGTCAGCAAGATGTTTTCTTGAGGGAGAGGGTGAGAAAAAGAAGGTTCAGGTTGGGAGCACACTGGTCAGTGGCTTGTTTCTGCTTCACCGTGAATTCTGTCTCTTCTGTGAGGTGATCCTAAGTCAGATATGTATTTAAAGAATATAAGAAAAAGCCACATGGGTGTTTAAACCCATACGTGGAAAGCAAAGGTCAGGACATGTACAGGTCACGTATCTGGGCTGCTATAATGCCCCTGGCTCTAGACTGCTCACTGGTCACCACTCCCATCTGGAGGCCCCTTGGTTCTATGCTTTTCTCTTTCCCTTCCGGGCTGGTTCTTCACCAAAAGGGCCGTTGGTCTAGAGATGGGTTCCACTGATGAGATGCACAAGGAGTGGTGGGCAGGCTAATACTTTGGATCCGCTTCATACAGACTTTCTTTGATGTCTTGGCAGTTGTTTGTTGGGGAGGCCGCAGGTTATAAGGGAAGGCGGTCTCAGTGGCTTCTCAGCGGAGGGAACACGTGCCTGTCTCCCCATCAGCACACCCCGACTGCACTATGCTGAGCCCAGCAGCACACAGGACCCATATCACCAGCAGGCATCAGGGACCACCTGAGGAGGGACCCCTGCAAGCCCCAAGTGGATTCTCAAACTTAATAGTCAGAATCACTTTGGAGGGCTGTGAAGACACAGACTACTGGGCCCCACTGTTTCTGGTTCGGTAGCCTGGGGTGGGGACCGAGCATGTGCATTTCTAACGAGTTCTCAGGGGATGCTGATGTTGGTGTTGCTGGTCTGGCAACCTCAAGAACACCTTTGAGGAGGATTCTAGCAAAATCTTTCTCTCTTCACATTTCTTTGATATTGAAGGGCACCTTCTAGGTGGGGCCCCTTCCCTCTACTGGCTGGCTCACCCTCTAAACTGATGCACTGCAAGTCTTGAAGAGAGAGAAATTTAAAACCCATTAGTCTGGCTGAGAAAGCCCAGCCCAGCCCCCTGGAGAGGAGTTTCTGTGTAATGCCAACCTCACATATGTGTTTAAAATGTTTGTTAATTTACCTCACCTAATCGGTTTCTGCATTAGGGGACGGTGGATTTGAACTATTTAAGTGGCCTAGCCAGATGAGCAAAAGCTAATACTTGGGGCTCTTTCAACAAGAAGTACAGGGCTGGGCCCAGTGGTTCACGCCTGTAATCCCAAGACTTGGGAGGCTAAGGCAGGACAATTGCTTGAGGCCAGGCATTTGAGACTAGCTGGGGCAACACAGTGAGACCCTGACTCTATTAAAAAACAACAAAATTAGCCAGGCATGGTAGTACCTGCCTGTAGCCCTGGATACTCAGGAGGCCAAGGCACAAGAATCACTTGAGCCCAGGAGTTCAAGGCTGCAGTGAGCTCTAATTGTGCCACTGCACTCCAGCCTGGGTGACAGAGCAAGACCTTGTCTCTAACAAAAAAGAGGAAGTATTACCAAGCCCATGCAAATATGCATAGATTACAGATTTGCTTGGATCTAAGCCTTTTGCATATTCAGTCTGGTTGCTATGAACACAAACCTGACAGAGTTGACAGAAGGCAAGCAAGCTGGGGATCACCTAACCCAAAGAGCCACATCTTTATTTTTCACTTCCACTCCCCAGAGCCCAGGCTCTGAAAGACAGTGGCTACTACTGGTTCATTTTCCCACGAGTGCACCAAACAGTACTATTAGAACTCCTGTGTCCAAGCCAAAAGTTGGAGCGACTTTGTGTAGAAAGACATCCTCTTTCATTGTATCTGGAAATGCTGAGGAGAGCTCAGGGATGCTTTTTCTTCCTATGTGGAAGCCAGGAGGGGAACCAATCACTATCCTGCAAATGATGGCCACATTCTTCAGTCGTTGTGCTCTCGGCAAACTGTTATCAGTCTGAATAAAAATGAAATAAAAATGCCAGGAACCTTGGGGTATTCCTATCTTCTGAGTGCAACTGGTCTGAGAGCTTAGAAACATTGACTGTTTCTAGCCAAGGCCTATACAAACCCAGAGGCAGAATCCTATAGGATATCTGAAGGAACCCCACTCTGTTGGAAAGATAAACATAGTATGCACAACTTCAAAGGATGAGTTTCTATTTTTAGGACTAAAAAAAAGTCCATGCATCTTCAGCACTGTCTGCTGCATTCCTTAGAAATGCCAGGGGGAAAAGAACTAACCTGTCTTACTTTAAAAAATGCCCTAGAAGATGGAGTATTACCAATCTCTCTCCCCTAGGGGAGGCCCAGAGCTGCAGCCCCGCTCTAGTCATTTAATACAATCACACTTCTTTCATATACCTAAGTGAACTGCATATTAAGAAAAAATTTTTTTAAAGCATATGGAGAACAAATGCTATCAACTTGATCTAAAACAGCATTCTTTTTTAAAAATCTTAGCATCTCAGCCTTGCCCGTATCGCATGAACAGCACCGTAGAGGCGAGTCAAAGTTGACTGACTCAGGAAAGCTCTTAGGAAAGCCCATCAACACACAGGAATTGATTCAGGCTGCAGAAAGCCAAGGAAAGAGGCCTCGTGGGGCAAGCTGATTCAAGAGAGGGACCATAAATGTATTTTAAAACCCAAAAAATAAAGTATCCTCATTCATGAGATGGAGCAATGAAACACCCAACCGGAGAAAACTCAAGTAGATTGTGGACAGTCAGCCTCCCGCTAACGGTAACACCTCAAGAGAGATAGCTAAATCAGAACAGGTTTTGGAAAAATTTTATTGCATTTTGTTTCCATGTGGAAGCACTGACAGAATTGAAAAGAGGCAGCATGTTCCACTTACTTTTCTGAAAAATCACATGGCTAGATTCACTTTCGCCCTACCCAGGACAGGATTGAATAAACCTTATCTTCTACCCCCACCCCAAGCAAAAGCTAAAAAAGGGGGTTTCTGGCAATTGCTTAAAAAACAAATCAATGTGTGAGAATTCCCAGATGGTAAATAATCATATTTGTCATTTTTGTACTTGGAGGGCACTCCCTACCTCCTTCACCTCTCCCCACCACCACCACCTCCTTCAAACAAGACTGACACAGGAAGTGCCTCTCAAATGGAAAATCTATTCTGTCCCAGTGCCACAGGCTTAGGTGTGTCTGTGGATTCCAGCCAATGGTATGGCCATATGTCAACTTTGAAAAGGTGGGGACTGTGAGGTAACCCCAGCATCATGGTCATCTCCACGCCAGGACAACAGTCTCCCAGGTTAAAATACAGATAAGACACAGGTACGTGCACATTTATGGGGGTTAAATATCAGAAAGTGAATCCACTTTGAAGTTTATAAAATGAGAAGGGGATGATGGCAGGGCTGTACGTGTCGGGCACTGGTGCCTATTGCAATCAGAATCCACACTGCTTAACTGACATCTTGCTGGGGAAGAGAGGGAGAGGGGGTGGTGAGAGAGGAAGCAGATGTAACAAAGGAAAAGGTAGCTCGCCTGAAATTGTGTAATTTTTTTCCCTCTTGATTGTATAAGGCATTTTGAACTGGAAAAATGTCTTTCCTTCACACTCTTCCAAATAATCACAGGGAATATAATTGCTGATTTAGAATACAAATAAGACCTCTTTCATCTCTCTCCCCACTCCGCCGCAAAATCATTCTACACACCCCAAGCCCATAAAGTACAAGGCAGGTCATTGCTTTGCGAGTTAGGAGGCAAACTGTGTCCAGCTGGGGGATGAGGTCGCTGTGCCAAGGTCCCTTCCGAAGGCTCCAGCCCTGATTCTGCCCTTCTCAGGCCTCAAGGGGTAAAGCATCCGTCTTCGGTGAGGTTTTAAGTCCCATCAGGGAGCCCGTCACTGCCTCCTGGGCAGTGGGAGGTCAGGGCCCTCCTGGCTTGCCCATGCATCCCCTGCCAGGTGTCCGAACTATTCCATCCATGCACAGCGTCACATCCACTCAGTTAGTAGAATGGGCACAGCCCGAGACAGCACCCTCTATATTAGTCATGCCAGACAGACAGCAGAGAGAAACCAGAGGCCAGAGAAGTGATTTTAAAAGGAAAAGAGAGCAGCTTCGGTCACCAAAAGAAATCGAAAGGATGGTTTTTAAAAAATAAAATGTGGGGACTTTTTTTTTTCTCTGCAATGCTCAGCCATTTTACTTGAGACATAAAAAAAGTTTTAAGAGTAGTTGTTTTGCTTTTTCGATTTAAACATTCATGAGAACAGATGGGACGGTAGTGCTGTGGTGTGGGCTTGTGTCTGAGTGGCCATGCTGGTCGGGGTCCTTCAGACCACATACTGGTACGGGTCTGCCTTCCCTTGGTCTGGCGTGGCAAAAGGGCTGGCCCAGCCTAGAGAGAAGGGGTGGCCAAAAACGGCTTTCATGTTCATCCATTTTGTTTTTTTAGCCCATCTTCTCTCTTCCTTTTTCAATTGTTCTATTCCCTGAAAACAAGAACAATCATACTTTCAGTCAAGCACTGCATTGCTGTGGTTTTTGGGGAGGGATGTCCACAGTGAGAGGTGAATGGAGTAAATATTTCCTTTTTAAAGCAACAAAGCTATCTATATAATACATCTTTCTCATAAAACGTGTCACTAAAAAAATTTCTCCTTTTCTTGGTGGGCACTCATTCACAAGTCCCTCCAAGAAGGGAGGGAAAAAGCAGCATCATCAGCAGCGCAGACGCCACTGCGTCTAAGTGTGCCAGGCCAGGGTGTGTCGCGTCTCTCCAGCTCTGGCCCCTCGCCGAGCTCTGCAGAGGCACTCTTCAGAAACTGTGCTGGGCTGTGGATGGAGTGCTATGAAGGCTTTGTCACTAGAGGCCTCAGAGCTGTTGCGGAGCTCGCAATCATCATAACCGATGATGGCCGTTAATTTGGGAGAGGTTTCTAGGAAGTCTGACGCTACCATGACCACTTTGCAGACAAAAAAAAAGTAACAAATCAAATGACTGCTCTGGCGCTGTGCGTCTCACCAGCCTGGGGGATTAAGCAGCACCCTGCTTAGTGGGGCTGGTGAGACACAAACTGAGAAGGTTGAATAGGAGTGACAGACCATGAATGAGGGGAGAAGTCACCATAGAGGAGGAAGGAGGAGCGATTAGTACAGGTTAGAGGGTGGCATGGCCAGGCCAGCCAGCCTGGCATGGCAAAGGTCCTCCTAGTGGCTCCTTTGGGGAGAAGCATGGTGGAGACCTATGCAGCAGCTGTCATGGAGCCGGTGCCACTTCCCCTGCTAAGTCTCAGGAAAAAACTGGGGCTGGAGGAAGAGCTGCTTCCTCCCCGTCTCCCTTCTTCAGATGGAGCTGGTCAAAGGGCAGGGCTTGAGAACAGGGCCCCTGCCCAGACAGACAGGAGAG
This sequence comes from Chlorocebus sabaeus, assembly GCF_047675955.1. Taxonomy (NCBI): domain Eukaryota; kingdom Metazoa; phylum Chordata; class Mammalia; order Primates; family Cercopithecidae; genus Chlorocebus; species Chlorocebus sabaeus. The sequence goes on along the minus strand of NC_132925.1, from coordinate 94,884,219 downwards.
AAGCAGCCTGGCAGAAGCCTGGCCAGGGGTCTGTCTGCTGTGGTCTCTAGTGAAGGGGTGCTGGGAGGACAGCCGAATTTGGGTCTGTCTTCACAACCTAGGGACCTGGGAAGGACACAGGGCAAAGGGAAGACACCCTTTCCCAGGTGGGGCAGGGCCCTCCAGCTTTCTCCTTTCCTTCCAACATAATTCTCTTTAGGAATAGTCTTCTCAGGGAAGAACGGCTAGGACTGGGGCCATGAGAGCTTGCCTTCTGGTTCCCCCAGACCGTGACCTGGCAGTATCCCAATGGCAGGGGGGTCCTGAAAGAATCCCCATCGGATTCCCTGTAGATCTTATGCAGAAAAGTTGGTCATGGTTACTGCTTGGATACAGGGCTGGATCTAAACCATTGGCTACTAGTTTTACAGAAACTCTTTTGCAATGACATCATTTTTTATAAAAGAAAAAATGTTGCCAAAAGCCCCGCAACCTTCTAAAAGTTGCCGAAAGACACGCACAATGGTGCTCTGGCAGTGGGCAGCACTGTCCCTTCTTTGCTCTGCACACGCTCCTCTAAGTCCACAGGGGAAGGCGCCCAGCAGCAGTGGGAGGATGTCCTATGAGCCCACTCCCAACGCTGACTACCCATAGGCCCAAACCTTCACCCAGAGCCCTAGACCACTGGTGAGAGCTGACCCTGAGAGGGCCTCAGGACATCAGGAGTCATACAGGGATGGTTCTCAACCTCATGGCTCTGCTTGTTCCTCACACCCAGAGCTAAGTGCCGCCCCTTCTTCCTATGTAAATCCCCAGAGAAATGCCCATATCACAGCCAGGGATTGACCACCTTGAGGTTTTCAGACACTTCAGGAAGGTCAGGAGATAGCAACAGGGGCACCAAGGGAATAGGCCCCAGTCTGGCACAGCCAGCAGCCTCAAAGCTTCCAGCGAAGGTGCTGTGGGCAGATGGGAGGTGGTGGTGGGGGTGAGGAGAAGGCAGTGGACGAGGACCAGGGCTGGGCCGGACAGAGATGACCCAGAGGCCAGGTAAAAGCCTGCTGCCCTGGGGGCTCAAGCAGACCTGTCTCCTGACTCTGCCCTCAGGACCCAGGCACGGCTGGCAAGCTGACCTGCCTGTCCCAGCTGGGTTAGGGCACCCTGTCAACCACTCTATTTCAAGCCTGTGGCCCCCAGATGGGAAGGGTGCCCTCAGTGCCTAGTGGAGTGTCTAATGCAGTACAGCATAAAGGAAGACCTGTCATGGGGGGATGGAAGGAAATGTGGTAAAGGCAGCCTTTCAGCCACGGCTGCTGGGCCGCACTCCTGGTGTGATCTGCTGTGGCTGCCTCAAGGCTGGAGGACTTGTGTGTGGATGAAGACGACCCAAATGTAACTGCAAACAAAGGAACTGTGCCCTGCACACCAGCTGCCTGACCACTGGGCTCCGGTCTGACTGTGAGCAGCTCTCCCAGCAACACTGACCCTGGGTCCTCCCCATCCCCAGGTGCGGAAATGGCGGGCAGAGTGCCTGCTTACCGTCTCATCTGTGCAGATGGAGTGCACCTGGGTCCCAAACATCACTGATGTGAAAATGAGGAAGAGTAGGCCCTCAAAGCACAGCAGGATGAGGAGAATCACCGTGGTGGGTGGAGAGAAGGAGCTGCACTCTGAAAGAGAAGACGTACATGGGGCTTGGTGCTGCCACCCACTGCCCGCTGCCCAGGTTCACCGTCCCACTGGGCTCCCACTCTCCCTCCCGCCTGCAGGCCTTCATTCCTCCTGGGTGCCACAGGTCCCTGGCCTCCAGGCTATGGTAAGAATCATCCTGGCCGACTCAACAGGCCAGGCCCCAGTTGGGGCTTCCCTTCCCTAATACAAATCATTCCTTGTTCACTGCCTCCAGTGCCAAGCACAGTGCCTGACACCTGGAAGGGCCCAGGAAGGCCTCTAAAGTGAGGCAGGAAGGCCTGACGACACCACAGGGGACCCTCCTCTCAGAGAGCACAATGCAGGTACCCAGGTGGAGATGCCTGTCCAGTCCTGCTACGGCCATAGGTTTTCTGGGCTTTCCTGTATGACATGCTGCCCCTCTATACCCCATTAGCTCACGGGCAGCTGTGGAGGATCACTTGGTGGCTTTGGGATTTTAAGCTTGGCAGGGGCAGTTGAACTGCCGGGGCTCAGCCTTGACTACAGTGTGAGGTAATGCACTGCCCCTGCTCCCAGGGACATCTGTAGCACTGAGGCCATCAGTGTCAAAGGCCAGGGAGTTGACCAAAGAGGCATGGGCCCAGAGTAGGTGCTTTCACTGTCCTGGCCTCCAGCCCCAGGGACCTGAGGCCAGTCCTGCCATCTTCAGGCCTCCACCCACTCCACTGTGAAGCAGTGAGATTTGACTAGAGGTATGGTTTGCTTTTAAGCAGCAGTCTTTTGTCTGAACAAAGTCTAAGTCAGAAACCCAGCGCATGGAAGAGAAACGCGAAGGTGCTATGGAGATAGTGGGGGTGAGCAGGGAGGGGAGGGCCCTGAAGCAAGGTGGCCTGGGAGATGGTGCTGGCAGACAGGCTAGGCCCCTTGGTTGGCACTCTTCACCTAAGGACTTCTGCGCCTCAGTGCAGTTGCCCATGCTGGCTGAGCCTGGGCTGTGGTTCGTTTATCGTTGCTTCCATACTTGTGTCTGTTTCCCTGGCTGGAAAGATCAGATCCTGGAGGGCAGAGTCGGGCTTCACTGATTCTGGGAATTAAGGGAGTAAGCACTCCATCCAAGCCGTCCTGCTGGCTCCCCCACGGGAATGTCAGGAGGGGCAAGGGAGGTCAAATGTGGGAATGAGCTTGGAAAGATACCAAACACCATGTGGGTGACAGGTAAGAAGCATCTCATCTACAATGCGTATCTCCTCAGGTTTCCCTGGGAACTTATGGATGCCTCCGAATGATTTCTCTTCTTGGCTCCTTGTGGGGCAGGGCTTGGTTGGGGTGGCCACCAGCCTGATGGGCTGGCCGTGGGTGGCTACAAGTATGATGGCTTGGGCTGGGAAGGGTGTTGGGGAGAATGAGAGGCTCTGACATCTGGCAGACACCATGAGGTACAAATCCTGGCACCAATTCCTGATCATGAACTCTAACTACAAGGCTCATACTAATATTCTGTTCCAGCCCCTGTGTCTTTTCTGTCCTTTGCATTGTGGAATTACCTGTTTCTTTCTGTACTTGTTTGATAGCTGCCTCTCCCACTACACTTCAAACTCCAGGAGGAGAGGGACTTTGTTTTGCTCACTGCCGTACAACCAGCCTTGGGACAGTGCCTGACAACAAAAGGATCTGGGCAAGAGGTTTGGGCTTTCTGAGATTTTGTTTTCCTTTCTGTACAGGGGGATGCTTAAGAATTCATGAAAGAACATCTGTACAGTTTGGCCTTGGCCTGGCAGGAGCACATGGGGGTGCCTGCTGGACAAAGCACCTCCTTCTTATCTGCCTCTGCTGCCCTGGAGCTGGTGGCAGAGCCCAGGGCCATGGCCTGTTCTCCCTCCTTGCAAAGCAGCAAGCATCATTCCTCCGTGGGCTGGGCCTCAGGAATTACCAATGGAGTTTGGGGAGGTAGGAATCAGATCAGGGAGTGTGGAACCACCTCCCTACCCTTCTTTAAATATTAACTCAAAATGCCCTAATCCCGGGGGACAGCCCTCTGCCCCCGACTCACACCAGCTCCTACGGCCCAACAGCTTCACCAGGGCTGAGTAGTGAGGGCAGTAACGGTCATATACAGTCAACTCTCAGGCCTCAACTTTGGGGACTGACCTGTGCCTTCCCAGCCTAGCCGCCATAGAAGCTGGGTGCCTGAAGCCCACTCCATCAGGAATCCTGACCACAGTTAATCAAGAGCATGGCTGGGAGGACCCTGACCATTGGAGTCAACCGACAGGGCTAAAAACCTTGCTCCAGACCTAGGCTTGAACTACAGGCCCTCTTCTTAGCTGAGTGATCTTGGGAACTTGTTCATCCTCTGTGAGCCGTAGCTTTTGTCATCTGCAAAGTGGGAAGCATCTCTCCTACCTTGCAGGCTGGTTATAAAGGCAAAACAATACACTGCTCAAAAAGCCCTTTGGGCCATTCCTGGCTCCCAGTAGGCATTAATAAAATGGTCCCTTCCAGCACCATTCCATGACAGGGACATTTTGCCTCACTGATAGTCTGTGCTACCCCATCACCTGCCCACGTCTGTTAACTTGATGAGAGGTGGGAGGTGTTTGGGATGATAAAATATCCTAATTGGACTCCCCTGTCAAGTCACCAAGGCCACATCTGGAGTAGATCTGGTTCCCCAGGCCTAGCAGAAGGCATGTACTTCAGAATGCTCACCAAGTGATCAGGAACTTGCTGGCGACTCACCTAGATAGGCAGAATGGTAAGTTCTGCACATACACACTCACCCCTACCCTCCTCTCCTCTCTCTATTGTCTGCTAGCTTGACCTCTGCCATCTGACTTATGCCAGAATTGTGGGAAGAAGTCAGCATGAATAGGAAGAGCAAAAGTTCTAAAGACAGTGAAACAAAAAAAGGAGGTCCATAGAGGGAAAAGCAGAGGAAATACAATGTTCCTTGCTCAAGACGTTTGTCTCACAGATTGTGAGTGCAAAAGAGCCAGCCCAGCAGGTGGCCTCTCATTTCTTTTCCTCCAGCATCTATTGTTTTCCTTCAGGATCTGTGCAATCTTCTGGCTGGAGTTTCTTCCTCAGTATTTGCACATTTCAGTGGGATGCCTCTAAAGCAGGAAGAATTATCTACAATCTTAATGTAAATTCATCATTATCTGTGTAAGCAGTTAAAAAACAACCATCACAAAAACCAAATTAATAAAGAAACTCCATGTCCTTGCCAGAAAGTAAAAAATGAATCTCTGCAAGACTGGAATAAAATGACCTTTGATTTAAGTGCCTCATGGAAAGACAGAAAACAAAACTTCTCTCCCAGCACGGCTCCCACGCACTGGAACCGGCCTCTGTGCTTGCTTGGGGCCTGCATTTTCCCTGGGCACGCCCAGTCCAGAGGGTCTGTCTGTCCAACTCACGACTTTACCTGTCGAACTGACGTTAAGGGGCTGCATTTTTTCATGAAGAGAGATTCCAGCCTCTGCCATTTCTTCCCTGTTCAGTCCATAGGCTTTCAGGAGATTTAATAAAATGAGGTTGGTCCCCGGTACCATGAAGGAAATAAAGAGCCTCCCTGCCCCCGCTCAGGTCACACACCCACCCTGGAGCAGGGAGGAAGGTCTCGGCACATACTCACTTGTCCAATCTTCTTCAAAGCAATGCAGGAAGTGGAATCCCACCATGATGAGGGCGTGCAAGGAAATGAGGGCTATGTACATCTGAAACAGGAAACCAGTGCAGATACCATTGTTGTAAGAATCCTCTGACCTCATGGGCTCCCGGGACAGGGGCACTCAGAACTTGCCACTCAGGAACACTTAGCTAGGCCGAGGCCTGACCAGGAGGGTCCAGAGGGCCAGCTAGTGATTCCCTACAGATCCCCCTACCCCCAGCCCTGGGTCAAGTGAGCAGCCATCTCCGGGATTATGTGGAACCAGAACAGAAACAAGCCCGTCTCCCAGGCATGACCTGGGCTCCAGGCAGTCTGAGCTGCCTGGGACGGGGGTTCAAGTCTGCTGTATCTCCTCCCTTGAAAAGTCAGGGTACTGACTGCTGAGGGCCCTTCTAGTCCTTGCACTAAGTAGACTCCGCCTACCTGCAGCTCAGGATTTGAGGTCATCACCCAAACTGCCTTCTTGAGCTATTTAGGTCCAACACTTGGCATGGGAGCCCAGAATACAGCCCTTGCTCATAGCTAATCAACTTGAATCAATTTTCTAAACGCTCAAGGGAAGGGCTTAGGAACAGGCACTTGTTGAGCCAGAGAGATCTTTGGCAGGAAGGTGGAGATCTACAGGGCCAGGCAGTATTCTGAACAGCAGCAAAGAACATCGTGAATGCTGAGAATTTTCAAAGGAACAAAGTGCTCCATTGCTTCTTGGGGGGCGGGGCAGAATTTGGAAGCTGACTTACTGTAAACAGGACGAAGTACTTCTGGTTGTTCTCGCCGACACAGTTGTTGACCCACGGACAGTGGTGATCCATCTTCCGAATGCACCGCTTACAAACGCTGAAACAGCCCACAGGTCAGACCTTTAGGGTGTCCCCATGGTGTTGGGAGGGTCCCAGGGAACACAGAACCCATGGCACCTGCTCCACTCCTCTGAAATGGCTTCCTTGGGTACTGCCAGGGGTTTTCCTGGGTGTGTGTCACATGGGGATTGGGAGGCAGGGTCAGGACCCCAGGGGTGGCAGTCATTCCAGACAGGGGCACAGAGGCATTCTCCAAAGCCTCTTAGCTTGCTTAGCACATAAATAGGACGGAACTGACATGGCCAAGAAAGAGGCTGCTCTCCTGAGGTAATGGGGCTTACAATTTGGTTTCCTGAGGGAAAAAGAATGAAGTAGTTTCAAAAACTTGACCAAGTGGGCTAAGATTTGGAGAATGGCTGCTACTTATTTCCCCAAAAGACCAAACCACCAAGGGCTGGGTGGAAGTTCTAGAAGCACTATGAGGTGCTACCAGGGAGGGCCAGGTACCTCCACCAAGGAAGGACAAAGGACAGAAGAGAGGGCTATTTCAGAGCAAGATCAAGGACAGCAGGAAGCCCAGCTCCAATAACTTTTTGGCTCTAAGATGACATCCATTGAGTCAAAAAAAAAAAAAGCAGAAAAGTCATTTGAGTCCAGGCACGGTGGCTCCTGCCTGTAATCCCAGCACTTTGGGAAGCTGAGGCGGGCAGATCATCTAAGGTCAGAAGTTTAAGACCAGCCTGACCAACATGGTGAAACCCTATTTCTACTAAAAATACAAAAATTAGCCGGGCGTGGTGGTGCATGCCTGTTATCCCAGCTACTCGGGAGGTTGAGGCAGGAAAATCACTTGAACCCAGAAGGCAGAGGTTGCAGTGAGCTAAGATCGTGCCATTGCACTGCACCCTATCCTGGATAACAAGAGCAAAATTCTGTCTCTCCCCACCCTCCAAAAAAAGTCATTTGAGCTTAACTGTCGACCAGATCATTTCATTAATTTGCACATTTCTAACATTATTGGGATAATTCCTGGGCTGAGGCTATTTCAAGCTTATTTGATAGCAAGCATAAACTCACTCCGCCTTTGGACAATACAAAGTAATAATATGAAACAAGTGTCCAGGACTACTGGGGGCTTGAAAGCAACTGCTTCCCAAAGCTCAAGTTTAGAAAGACTCATTTGCCATGAGAAAGAAAAAAAAACTTTTTATCTGAGGAATGTGAGCCTGTTTAATTACTAGGCCTAGAGAAGCACTGAAATATGACAGCCTGTGACAGCAGTCACATCTCACACCCCACTTTTGAGATAAATAATTACCTGTTTTTTTTTTGTTAGATAGGATCTCCCTCTATTACCCGGACTAGAGTGCAGTGGTGCGATCACGACTCACTGCAACTTCCCAAGTTCCAGCAATCCTTCCACCTCAGCCTCCCAAATAGCTGGGACCATAGCGCACGCCACCACACCCAGCTAATTTTTTTGTATTCTTGATAGAGATGGGGTTGCCCAGGTGGGTCTCAAACTCCTGAGCTCAAGCAATCCACCTGCCTTGGCCTCCCAAAGTGCTGGGATGACAGGCATGAGCCATTGTGCCCAGTAAATAATGACCTCTTGAAGCTACTAGCTATGTGGGCTCTAGACTGATGCCAAGTAGCCATGGAATGACACACACTCTATAGTTCAACAATGTATAGCCAATCACTAATCAATGTTATTTCTGTAAGCCAATGACAGTTCCTGTCAAACAGCTTTGTATCAGCCCTTTTTGCCTTTAAAAACCTGCTTGTAAATGGGGAAAAGACGCCCTATTCAATAAATGGTACTGGGGATAACTGGCTAGCCATATGCAGAAGGTTGAAGCTGGACCCCTTCCTTACACCATACACAAAAATCAACCCAAAATGGACCAAAGACCTAAATGTAAAATCCAAAACTATAAAAACCCCAGAAGACAGTATAGGCAATACCATCCTAGACATAGGAATGGGCTAAGATTTCATGACAAAGACACCAAAAGCAATCACAACAAAAGCAAAAATTAACAAATGGGATCTAATTAAGCTAAGAAGCTTCTGCACAGCAACAGAAACTATCAACAGAGTAAACAGACAACCTACAGAATGGGAGGAAATATTTGCAAACTATGTATCTGACAAAGGTCTAATTATCTAGCAACCATAAGGAAATTAAACTAATTTACAAGAGAAAACCAATCCCACTAAAACACAGGCAAAGGACATGAACAGACACTTTTCAAAAGAAGACATACATGTGGCCAACAAGCATATGAAGAAAAAGCTCAGTATCACTGATCATCAGAGAACTGCAAATCAAAATCACAATGAGATACCATCTCACACCAGTCAGAATGGCTACTATTAAAAAGTCAAAAAACAACAGATGCTGGGGAGGGTGCGGATCCAAGGGAACACTGACACACTGTTCGTGGGAGTGTAAACTCGTTCAACCACTGTGGAAATCAGTGTGGCAATTCCTCAAAGAGCTAAAAGCAGAACTACCATTCAACCCAGCAATCCCATTACTAGATACATACCCAGCGGAATAGAAATCCTTCTTCCATAAAGACACATGCATGCAAACGTTCACTGCAGCCTATTCACAATAGCAAAGACACGGAATCAACCTAAATGCCCATCAACCTAACTGATGACAGAGTGGCTAGAGATGGGGTACATATACACCATGGAATACTATGTGGCCACAAAGAAGGGAACAATAGACACTAGGGTCTACCTGAAGGTGGAGGGTAGGGGAGAGAGGGCCAGAAAAGATAACTATTGGGTACCGGGCTTAATACCTGGGTGATGAAATAATATGTACAACAAACCCCCATCACATGAGTTTATCTACGTAACAAACATTCACATGTACCCCCGAACCTAAAATAAAAACTAAAAAACCTCCCAAAAACCTGCTTGAACAAAGGCAACTTGGAAGCATGTTTCAGGCTGCAGTCCTCAATGTTGGCCCAAATAAACTCTCTCGATTAATTTTGCCTGTTTCTTTCTTTAGGTCACCAGCCAAAAGATGTGCTCATTGACAATTTTTTTTCAATTCATTATTTTAATGAATTCTAGTCTCCTTTTTATTATCTTGGGGACACTATTTATTCAAAACAGGTTGAAATGCTATAAACAAAGCTTTGAAATAATACAATTATATTTCCTTTCTAAAAGGTCCTTAGTTCAAGGCCAGGTGTGGTGGCTCACGCCTGTAATCCTAGCACTCTGGGAGGCCGAGGCAGGCAGATTACTTGAGCTCAGGAGTTCAAGACAGCCTGGGCAACACGGCGAGACCCAGTCTCTAACAAAAATACAAAAAATTAGCCGAGTGTGGTAGTGTGCACCTGTGGTCCCAGCTACTCTGGTGGCTGAGGTGGGAGAATCGCTTGAGCCCGGGGTGGGGAGAGAAGGTTGCAGTAAGCTGTGATTGTGCCACTGCACCCCAGCCTGGGTGACAGAGCAAGACCCTGTCTCCAAAAAAAAAAAAAAGTTCCTTAGTTCTGCTGGGCATGGTGGCTCATGACTATAATCCCAGCACTTAGGGAGGCCAAGGTGGGAGGATTGCTTGAGCCCAGGAGTTTGAGACCAGCCTAGGCAACACAGTGAGACCCTGTGTCTAATAATAATTTTTTTTTTTTCTTTTTTAAAGCTCTTGGTTTCAGCTCGGAGGCGGCTAAGGTGCAACAGTCTTCGGTTGTCCCAAATCTGGGTTCACCCAAATCTGGGTTCATCCAACACCAGCTGCCTCTACCATGCCGCTGAAGTTCGACCTCAATGAGATCAAAGTTGTATAGCTGAGGTACACCAGGAGTGAAGTCAGTGCCATCCTATGTGGGCCCCCAAGATCGCACCCCCCCCCCCGACCAAGTCTGTCCCCAAAAAAGGTTGGTGATGACGTTGCCAAAGCAACTAGTGACTGGAAGGGTCAGAGGCTTACAGTGAAACTGATCATTCAGAACAGAAAGGCCCAGATTGACATGGTACCTTCTGCCTCTGCCCTGATCATCAAAGCCCTCAAGGAACCGCCGCGAGACAGAGAGAAACAGAAAAACGTTAAACACAGCGGAAATACCACTTTTCTTTTTTGGAGACAGAGTCTCGCTCTGTTGCCCAGGCTGGAGTGCAATGGTGTGATCTCGGCTCACTGCAAGCTCCAACTCCCAGGTTCAAGCGATGCTCCTGCCTCAGCCTCCCAAGTAGATGGGACTACAGGCATGGGCCACCAAGCTAGGCTAATTTTCGTATTTTCAGTAGAGACAGGATTTCACCATGTTGGCCAGACTAGTCTTTAATTCCTCACCTCAAGTGATCCACCCGCCTCGGCCTCCCAAAGTGCTGGGCGGGCTCATAGGCGTGAGCCACCATGCCCGGCTGGAAATACCACCTTTGATGAGATTGTCAACATTGCTCTACAGATGCGGCACCGACCTTTAGCCAGACAACTCTCTGGAACCATTAAAGGGATTCTGGGGACTGCCTAGTCTGTGGGCTGCCAAGCTGATGGCCACCACCCTCATGACATCACAGATGACATCAACAGTGGTGCGGTGGAGTGCCCAGCTACTTAGAAGCACAAAGGAAGACATTTCAATAAAGGATATTTGACAACTAGAAATAAAAATAAATAAAAATAAAAAAAGTTCCTTAGTTCACACCAGCTTTCCTCTTCACTAGCTTCCACAACTAACTTTACTTTGGGTTCTTGAAAAAGTGCAGAGTGGGCAATGGCAGTTGGACGCTGGAGGAAGGGCTGGGCATTGGGCATTGCTGGATCACACTCACACCACAGTGCTGGCTAAGCTCTTGCCGACCAGCTGGCAGGACAGGGAAAGCACAGGAGAAGCTCTGCTGGGCTGGAGATGTGCTGTCCCCTGGATTCCAGAACCTGGAAGCAAAGACCACTCTGGAGGAGTCCTCCACCACGGTGCTCACTCGCAGCCCAAGGAGGAGATGTGTGCATTCAAAGCCTTGCGTGAACTTTGGTGGCAATGCAGACCTGAGTCCGCTGAGCTACCCTAGTCAAACTGGCTAACTTGGAGCCTCCAGTTTCCCTTCTGTACAAAATAAGTTTATTATAAGGAATACATGAGACAGATATTGTGCCTGGCTCAGACGATGTGTGGATTCATACTGGTCTCCACCCTTGCTCTTTTCCACAACTTCAAAGGGCCTCACTAACACAGGCATGTTGAGAATGGGCATATCTCAGAGATGCTGGCCTGGTTCCAGAATTTCCCTGGGGACCAGGAGGGCAAGATAAGAAAAGGAGACACAAAAGGGACATGGGGGTAACAAAGAGCAAGCTAAGTACCAGCAAGTCCATTAGCCACTCTGTTTTTTTCTCTCTCTCTGTTACCAATTTAAAAAATACACATGAATATATATGTAAGTGTATATATATAATATATCTTTTTAAATTGGTAACGCCTGTTCCCAGTACACAATTTTAAAAGTGCAGATAAGTAAACAGTGCCGACTGAGTACTCCCTGCATCGTAGGCCTCAGGCACCAGGTGCCATGCTCCCTCCATAGAGCCTGTTTCTGGCATGTTCTTCGAGACACCAGTACCTCTGGGTTTCTTAATCCCCTCCCCATCTGGGGAACAAACTCCTGAGGGTAACCACCTCTCTGCTCCTGGCTCCTGAGCAGTTTCTCTTTCATCTGCACTTATTTTTAAAAGGGTTTTCAAGTGGGTGCTCTTGAGACAGTGTTGGCTCAGCGGCAGAGAGGTGCCAAGTGGCTGTACATCCTCTGAAAGCTGCCGAAGAGTTTAAACAAGCTCCTACAGCAAAGCTATTCTTCCCTCTCCTCCCAGCCTCTCTGGAGACAAGGTGTGAATACCAGGAAGCTGGGTTTCTCAATGGGCTGAGTCTCACTGGGCTTCCAAATTAGAAAGATACACACCTCAGGGAACAGGGAGAGTGAGTACAGGCTGCCGAGGGCCACAAGTGTTGGTTTAAAAGGCCGGTCCCTGAGTTTCCTGTTTTCAAAGATATGAAATGCCAAACCCACACTACCCTTCTTGGGCCAGGTGGTGTGCAGACTGGGTGGGGTGAGGCCCATCCCACGGTGGCTGGAGGCACTGCTCAGAGGCTGAGCTGCTCACAGAGGCCTGAAGGGTGCTGGGGCTGGAGCCTGGAGCAGCCACGGACAGGGACCAGAGGCAGATGCTGAAGGGCAGTGAAGGGCATACCACACCCTGCCCTGCTTCACCTCAGGCACCATCTGTCATGAGGAAGAAGAAAAAATGTGGGCCTCCCCCCACAACTCCTGACTCCCCATAGGGAATCAATCACCTCAGAGCCAGCTCTTTTCCCGGCCCCCACTGCATGCACATGGGCAGGGGGCTCAGCAGTGTTCCCTCCCTAGGCATAGTAGGGCAGCCCAAACATAAGGCCAAGGAAGGCTCATAGTTCACAGACTGAGAGCCTCTTCCACACACTCACTCAGCCATCTTCCCCGTTTTGGCTGTGGATGCCTCAATGCCTGAGGCCCTTTCTTCATTCTTTCCACTTGGCAAAATCTACCCTATCCTCTCTAAGGGTCCTTCTTGTTCACAGTCCTCTCCTGGCATTCCTTTCTGGCACGAATTCCAGAGTCTTGTGGATGAGACACTGTAAACTGGTGAGCTCCCATGGCACAGGGACCAAGTGTGCAATAACAATCACAGAACAGACCAAATACCCTAATTGGAGGTATTTGCGCCCTGGCCTTCCAGGTTTCCCAGGCTCCGCCTATGTTTCTATGTCATCACTGTAGAAGAAGGCAGATGCTTCCCTTCTCCCCTTCCTCCAGGTTTCCTACCATTTTTTCAGGCCCCAAACCTTGCTAGAATCCACCAAGCTCACTGGCTCATAGGCAGTCAGTTTCTCTGGGGCTTATGTGTTTCCTCTCCAGGGAGGTATGAGGGCTCTTACTTGGCACTCAACCCCAAAGGAGCTGGCTGAGGCTCTCTTGCTCATCCTGGGTGATGGTTCAACATGGAAACATAGCCACATCCCATGGGGATTCTGTCTCTCCCTATACCAGCACTTACCAAACTGTATCATGGTGGAGAAGTGTGCCTGCCCTGCTTGGGTGGGAGGCTCCTAGACCCAGGGTCAGGTCTAATCCACCTCTATAAGCTCAGAGCCAAGCCCAGGGCCCCCTTTAGCAAGGGTCAGCTGAATGAAGTCTCTGACACCACAGACAGGAAAGAGCAGGCCTGGGAAATGAGTTCAATTACATCAGACTGGGATGCTCATGTAGGGAAAATAAAAAGAAAACAGCAAGAAGGTACTAAGTGAGCCATGGCGTCACACACAGGTTTTCATTCTACCCCCCATTGGCTATGACTAAAATTATAAGCAAAAAAGACACCTACACCACATCCTGGCTCCAGCTCAGAAACGATTTTGGGAAAGACAGTGCAGTGGAGTGGAAAGAACAGGGGATCTGGAAGCAGGTCCTCACTTTGAGCTCTGGTCAAAGAAACTTAGGTTCTCCAATCAGCCTCAGCAGAATTACTCTGATCTCTCAGGGTCATTGTGAGCACCAAAAATGTATGCAAAATGCTTTAAAAACAATACTAGCGCTATATAAATTTTCTCAGTAATCATAACCATGAGAAAGATAAAACAACAAAAATCTGTCAGGGGCTCCAAGCAGCCCAGGACTGTCTCAGCCTCAGGGTGGGTGTCTGGGGTGTGGAGGCGGGGGGCTGACAAAGTCAGAGGTCTCTCCCTCCTCATGCAGAAGAACCTAGCAGGGGTGTCTAATCTTTTGTCTTCCCTGGGCCACACATAAGATACACTAACACTAACAATAGCTGATGAGCTAAAAAAAAGTCTGTGCATACGTCTCCTAATGTTCAAGAAAGTCTACAAATTTGTGTTGGACCACATTCAAAGCCAGCCTGGGCTGCAAGTGGCACACAGACCACGGGTTGGACAAGCTTGAAAGCATAAGCCAAATGCCATGGCCACCCACATTAGCATACATGGCTCCTCCCACAGAGTTTCCACATGCTTCCATGGTCCCGCTGAACAGAAGATTTGACACCAGGATGAAAGAGCATGGGGTTTCAGAGTGCTTCTCCTAGGAGGGAAAGATCCACCCACATACCATAGGGCTGGAAGGGAATACCTACAGGCGCAAGGTCTGGGTGTATCTGTGGTATCCACCAGGGACAAGGGAATGGAGACGGTCTTAAATTCTAAAATGCTGGGGGCAAACATGTGTGCACACATGCTGCACCTTCGCCTGAGTGGACAAGGTCGACATCAACTTTCTCTAACCAGGCAGGCAGCTTCTGGGCTCAAGGACTGTAAACAAACCCAGTCTGTTTGGGGTGCTGGGGATTCTGCTTATCCAAAATTGTGGGTCCCAGATGGCCTGGGCCACCACACACCATCACAAAGGAGCAGTTGTCAGCACGCATTTCTGAGGCAGGAACAGGCAACTCTACAGGCATCCTCACTTTAGTTCATCTGAATCAGCAGCTCTTGCTTTGCCCAAGCTGATTTGTTTACTAGCACACAAGAATACCTCCCTTGGATCATCCTGGGGAGAGGCAAGGAGGAGGCGGTGAGGAAAATGCCAGGCGGTGGTGGCAGCTGAGGGCTCAGGGAGACAAGAGAAAAGAATCACTGTGGTCACCCAAAAGTTCTTTTCTATAATACAAAGTTAACACCTCCCCGTTCCGGTCCAGCCTTTATAAACCCAGCACATCCCTAACTCCATACACATTCTTCTATTAGCAATAGCTTACACTTGTTGAGGTAGGTGACTCACACAGTTACTCATACTTAATCCCCACAACAAACTACAAAGAAACAACCCTTTTTACAGAGGAGAAAGCTAAGGCTCAGAAAGATGTAGTACCTGGCTAAAGGTCCACAGTGTAGCAAGCAACACAGCTGAACTTCCAATACCAACCACTCCAACTTCAAGGCCAAGGAGTCTGCTCCACCACACTGGGCTATCCTGAGAAACCACATAAGCAAGCTGAGCTTTTCTTTTTTTAAAAAAAATCTGAGTGATAGTTAGAAAACAGCTGGCTCCTGAGCCCAAGAGTGGCAAGAAAAGACCAAACTGAAGCCTTTATCTCAGGCACAGGAGGCAAGCCTTGAATTAGATCTCAGAAGCAAGCTGACCCACAGACAGAAACCCCGGAGGAGCTAGCAATCACCACAGGCCCCTGCCCAGGCTCCGCAGCCCTTGCCCTCAAGCAGGCGGCAACCAGTTGAGGAGGTTTGCGGATCTCTCTCTCTCAGACAGAAAAACATATGTACAACTACATAAAGTTACATGTGTCATCCCCAGACTGGAGTTCCTACGGAAAGAGCCCTGTCTGGACTTGCAGCCAGAACTGCCGGGACCCAAACCTGTCTCTAGTGCTCACTGCTGTGTGACCTTGGAGCACTCACTTAACCCCTTTGAACCTTAATTTCTTTATCTGGGGAGGCCATCCCTGCAGCAATGCCGATTTCCAGGGGTGACTAGGAAGGTGAAAATAGATGACTGACGCTGCGGCGGGGCAGGCCGAGGTGCCGCAGGCACAGCACACAGGTACTGGGGAGCTGACTTTGGAATCTGAGTGCTGGAGACTGGCCACTCTCGTCTGAAAGACAGGCAGCAAGGCCAGGCAGAAATTGCCCTTCAAATCTCTCACACACCCAGACATCTCCACAGGCTCAGCCTGCAAGGATGACGTCCAACACCTGGAGTAGATTCATTCCTCTATAACCCCTCTCCACCCAAACACACCCTCTGAAAAGGGGACCAAGTGATATTTTTGTATTTCTGTAATTTAGCATTTAAAGTTTCCTTGTATGCCAGTTGAGGTGGCTCACATCTGTAATCCCAACACTTTGGGAGGCTGAGTTGGGAGGATCACTTGAGCCCAGGAGTTTGAGACCAGCCTAGGCAACAAAGTGAGACTGTGTCTCTATAAGAAATAAAAAAAATTAGCTGGGTGTGGTGGTGCATGCCTGTAGTCCCAGCTGCTCTGGAGGCTGAGGCGGGAGGAC